>NC_089274.1:37830240-38146121 GCF_963678975.1 Dysidea avara
ACTGAATATGGAATAGCAGAATAATGGGATAAGTAAAACTCTTTTGCAGATTGTACAAATAGTTATATACTCTATAGTAATTATACTTTATTTACCTTATAACAGCTCTGCATGGCACACCATGGCAATGGATAAACAGCAGCTGGGCGGGCATTAAATAGGACAAGCATACAACTAATCATCCTACCTTTACTCCTTAGTTGATATTGCTACAAAACACTAAGACCTAATTCTATTAAGGCTTTACAGCGCAAGTGCTGAACACATGTGGAAGTACTGACATGAAACAAAGATTTTTGCTTTGAGGAAAATATTATACAAAGTTTTTTGCTGTTAGCACCTTCATTCTCATTGCATAACAAGCACACAAAAATTTTACTTATAGTTCTTAATATTTCACCTTATTGTACATTCTACTGTAAAATTAGGCATGCACGAACATGGCGATTCCAGTCACGTATAACAGGGATAGTTAGTGGGAGGAAATTTGGGTGGCATATAGCTACAACAAGGCTTTTACTTTTTGACAAAATAATTGTTAATAAAATACGTACAGAAGATTATCCTAACTACAATGGGGAAAGACTGTTTGTATAATTGTAAACATAAATCATAGATCCATTTATTTATATACAGAGCATTGTTCAGAAGCATGCAAAATACTCCATTTTTGTATTTGGATAGTTGAACGTTCAGTTCAGATAATTGACTCTCTGTTATACATAGTGTTGGTTGAATAGAATAAATTTTGAAGGATTATGATGCAATATTGCTTGTTTACTGAATTTTCCTGCTATCACATTTTTCCTGCTTTGTAACAATCTCTATTGCTATTTAGCCATCAGAGCCAGTTCCTAAGAACACTGGTAAGAAGAGGCAATATCTACCAGTTACTGGAAGTTCTAAGGATGAAAAACAGCGAAATCTTGACATATTAGAGAAGCTGTCTAAGCCCCCTGTACTGGATGTGACAAAGGTAATCAATACTGTGGTACAGTATTGTATTCTCAAACTGACTGTCATTATAGGCAGTGAATAAAAAAGTTGCTGAAGATGAGCGTCAGTAAGTAATTCAATTATTATAATAAGAGTTTTGTGTATTGTCATGTGAATGCTGTGTTTATCCATACCTTATAAGCTATCCAGGCTCAACTAAAAACTTTGCATTTAATGTACTATGGTACTAAGGCTGTATGCCAGAGTTGTATCCGTAGCGGATAAAGTTTTGGCGTGGCATGATGTTTTACTTCTGGTATATTTCTTGAAACATTACCACTGTCCATTCAGGAGCTCATAAGCACACATAAGGCACACTTCATTGTAATAGCATTACCCTGACATCCAGTGCACGTGCACAGGCATGATCACGAGGGATATATATGTCCTAAGCCTGAGAGCTGCAGTTGAGTGCCCCATGTTACATGTAACATTTTTGTAGCATGTTAATAGCCTATCTATGCCAAGCAATCAATCACCCAAGCCAGTGTAGCCTGGCCAAGTGGTTAACGGCACTACATTGTGAATGTAGCCCAGGAGGCTCCTTTTCCTTCACCCATGTACTGTGTTACATACACTAATAAAGATGCTGGACTTGAACTATAAATAATTTGTGCATACGTTGGTACGGATGTCTGTATGAATAAAATGCAATAGGACCCCCATTATACGAACACCTGTGTGCTAGTTCAATCACAAAAGTATTCAGATAAGTGATTTTGTTCAAATACCCATTAATTTATATGCAGAGTTCCATTCAACTACTCTAATAGAATGTTCACCTAATGATGGAATAAACTACTCTAATAGAGCAGTCACTTGTACTGCTTGGATTAAGGTCCTAGGCATAATATGTTTCATTAACACATAATGCATGTATACGCATGCCTGTGCACTTAACAGCATTGTTTATAATAGTGTGCTATTTTTAACAGAACACATCTAAAGAGAAAGGCCACAGAACAAGGAGGAAGTAAAAAGAAAATTCAAAAGAATTCGAAGTCAGGTAAAAAGAAGTCATCATTCAAGCCAATGCAGAAAAAGACTGGTGGAAGAAAGTTTAAAGGAGGCAAAAAACAGTTTAACAAGAAAAAGTAGCTAATGTCTATGTTCATTAAATTAATTAATTTTTTACATGATTTTTGAAAACTGCATTTCGCATGTATATATGTATTGGTACCAGTTAAAAGGGGGTGACTTACTCCAAAGCTATTGTATGGTTTATAAAACAGCTAAAGCACTAAGTGTTGATATGACTGATACATACAGTTAATACATACCACAAGTTTTATTTATTTATCTATTTATTAAGGCTTTACAGCACAAGTGCTGAAGGTCTGTAGGACACCTGGTCCCACAGCCCGCTCAAGTTTAGTGATGTAGCAAAATTCTGTTGTATCTGCTAAATAATATCCCACCAGTGTCAATGATTCTGACAAATAGCAACAATGCAGTACCAATATTTTGTGTGAGTGCTGTATTAGAGTATTTCATTACAACTGAGAGATCAGTAAGCGATTTTTTCACCCAATCATGTTAGGTAAATTAAATATACCATATAGAAGTTCTATCAATAGTTCACAATATAGTACGCCACTGTATTATGAACTCTTGGAATGTTTTACAGATTATAGAGGATGCTAATGTGCCTTTTACCGTCTATGAAACTATTTCTTACGATTCTACAGGTGTATTTGTCTATCCAATGTTATGGTTTAGGTTCAACTTTACCATATACAAATCCGGTTAAGGTTATCACTTTAGTTAGTTGCTATATAGTCCACTGACTGCTCTATTAGGGAGTATCGATGTATTTTTTTAAAACAATATTCAGATACAATTGCAAATTAATTATTAATTCTCCTACATTCTTAAACAGACCTTTTATTAACTACATAGCTGCTAGACTATATCAAAGTGAAAGGAGGAAAGTCAATCATAATGGATTTATTTTTAGCTATAGAGTATGTCTCTTAATTACATTTTAGAAGCAGAAAGTTTCGTTAACCTGTTGATTTGCACATGCAAAGCACTGCATGTTTGATTCTGTGTGCTATAGTTGGATATAAACCAAGTGACTTATGTCAGAATACTTTAGCCAACTCCACCATATCTTTAAGATAATGATTGAGGTGAGTCTCATACTAGCAGGACTTTCATTGAGTTGTTCATTCACAAAAAAAACTGTGACAATATATAGTTACTGTTTATAAAATATGATGCAATTGCCAGTTTCTTCAAACATGTAGTTGTATAGTGCGCCCTATCGATCATCACCTCATGGGATTCAATAAATCTGTCTTGTGGCCTAGCTTATACACACTTCCTAGCAGCAACATTTTTTGCCTCACCATACTTATTCTTCTTGCAGGGAAAGGTCTGGCACATGGCTAATGACTATATGTGACATTAATGTATTTATTATCATTTGATGTATTGCAAGTATTAATCTATGGAAATTAATATTATATGTATAGCTGCAGTGGATACATCCATGCATGTGAACATATTATGGAATTCAGTACTGCACAAACTCTTTAACAAGATTATATTGTCACTTAGTGCACACAACACAATTCATTTCTTTGGTTGCACAAACTAATTCCACAGGGTAAAACCCAAGAGTAGCAATATTACTTGTTGAGTTAGAAACCGTTGTTAGAGATATATCAACACATGTATGTTGTGATCAATAGTGACCTTCTGCCTCAGCCATGAGGTACCTATAGTACTCAGTGGTCCATCCACTAGGACATGTGTGTTTTCCTGAGGTAGGTCTAGTGGGTACATAGCATACAGCACAAGGAATATTGCCATTTTCACTGTTTGACACAAGCAAGTTTGTACTTTCATATTCTGCTCCATGAGGTGAAGAACGTCTAATTTTCACTGATGTCAGATACATGAGATCTACGTATTGGTAAACGCTGTGGATTGCTACCACCTCCTGTATGGGTAGATAGTGGTCCTGCAGTTCTTCCACTGTAAAGGAAGTTCAGAACTTGTATTAGGGCATATGCCATGTCCCCATCAAGTGGATACCACTCCAGCTCCTGTTGCATGATTCCCCTTTTAGTCCAGGTATGCCTGCATCCCCTCAATATCCTTTATCCCCTCTGTTTCCTTGATTGCCTTTATAGTCAGGTTCACTATGTCAAAAAATACACTTTCGTTCAAAGTTTAAGGGGATTAGCAAACCTATACATTGTTGGAAAGCTTAGAGCATGAGGAATCTGAAAATCAATGTTTACATTTGCTCAGATTCCTACAAGGTCAGCATTTTTAAATTTCAAAGTGACAGCTAAAAATAACAAATTTCTAATACATCAAGTTTAATTTTGACATAAAAGTTTGATAAATGGACTCAACAAATTCTCTGGTGACATTTTTACACCTCTATTCATTAGAAGTGACAGTTAACCATGAATAATTGAAAGTTTTTGCAAAGGGAATAGAAGAACACCCATTATATGCTGCAATAATTCAGGAATAATTTACAGTGAAAAAAGTTAATGAATATTCTGGAGTATAACTGGTGCAAAGTGTAATTGGTGCAAAGTGCAATTGGTGCAACATATAATTTGACTTCTAATAAAACAGTTCAAGCCTGAAAATTTAGATACTCTAATAGAGCAGTCACATAATCTAGTAAAGCAGTCAACTTTTGAGCCTATTTTTTTGCTAATGTGTTTATGCATGCTTAGCATAATTATTACTAGATAAATTTTGAAAGAATTTTCATTTTCAAAGACAGTATATAGTTTGCTTAATAGTTTTAAAATAACAATTGGCAAGAATGAATTCACACTAATCACCAAGAGCAATTTTTTTGCACCAGACAGACATGTACCAACAAGTTAAAATTGATATATACACAATCTTGAAAATTAGTATCCACTGTAAACCCAATGAAAATTTGCTTTCCAGATTGTATATCAGACATATTCAAATAATCCAAAGATTGCCATTGTCAACAAATTAATTCTTATCCAAAAATAAACAAAGGACATTTGGCACATCTAGCCAAGACATTTTTAATGACTGACTCACAAGTAACTGTTTTAAGCATAAAGTATTAAGGATCAAAAAAGTAAAGAAACAATTGAATAGCTAAACAGTAGTGAAACAAAAGAGGTTGCCTATATACTGCAGATGTACTAGTGAACATTTAAACTGCAGTATATAGGCATGCAACCTCTCTTGTTTCATTACTGTTTAGCTATTCCCTTGTTTCTTTACTTTTTTGATCCTTAATCTAAGTTTCTACTTATTTGTTTACTGTTTTTGTAACATAATTATGACTGGTGGACCTGCACATATGTTGCATCAAAAGGAGGACAGGCACCTGAGTCGACCTGACAAGTCATATGTCTGGACGCATGCCCCAACTATCAGTTATGTAGCTAAAAGGGAGGTAGCCATGATGCTTCATTTTCATCTACAGTATGCTTTGCCCATTACACAACATTGCAAACAAAGAACAGCATGAGTCAACAATCAATCATATCAAGAGTATATAATGGGGAGGATACTCTTGATCATGGAAAATACAGCCACAGGGAAGCCGTATCACGATATAATATAGCATGAATTGACACCTTGCATTGTCAGTGAAGAGAACTGGAACACAAAGGAGGACAAAGGCAAGTCCATGATGCATGTATATATTGTATGTTGCCAAAACCAAGCCTGTATGTCAAGTTATGCTGGGCAGGGAGCATCAGTTAGTCAGTCAGCATAAAATTTTGTTGAATAGAAAAGTTTTAAATGCTGTAGAAACTTGTTGGAAGAATTTGGAGTTGACATTTTGGGGCTTGACTGTGTTTAACCAATGCTGCCAAGCTGTCATGAAGAGAAATTGAGACTGGTTTTAGGGTGATATTTTGAACTGGAAAAGCTCAATTCTGTATGATCCCTAATATACAGTTGAGTATATACTGTATGATGCATTGAAAATGACAACAGTGATACTGCTAATGATTGTTATGTATATGTACATACATGCATAGACATGATGTCTTCATATGTAACTATACCATACTTCTCAATGTTAATAATTCACTTACTCACTTTGTTTCATGCAATAACTATCTGCCAAATAAATTGCTTTTAGGTTTCTTAGCACTTTAGAGGCCATTAAGTAATGGATTCTATATGGGTGTGAGAACATAGAAATGGTGTTTGTTGTAATTCACTTTCAATAAGAGGCTGATATATGAAGAAATTAGCACCATAAATACTGCTATTTTCAAACTGCTGATTGACTACCATGCAGGCATCTGTATACAGTAAATGTAAGCATTGATTTTCACTGATCTCCATGCATTCTCCATGCTCCAAGCTTTATGTAGGCCCATAAATTTTGAACAAAGTTATCTTTGACATAGTTATATGACTATGTCAATGCATACCACCAACTGACAAAAGTGCCAGTCAGGGTGAAATCACAGTTGCCAATTGCGAATTAACAAAATTACCTTTTAGGGGAAAATATTATGTAAATTCCAATCATTCTTTCAAACCTAGAATTAGCTAATCTCCTGAAATTTATGCCCAACATAAGCACATTAGCTAGGACTTTCACAAAAGTGACTGCTACATTGGAAATATGGAGTCAAAAGTTGACTGTTTTATCAGAGTAAGTGACTGCTCTATTAGAGTAACTCAATCTTTTCTGCTGTTTTTAGGCTTGAACTGTTTCTGTGGAAGCCAAACTAATACTTTACACCAGTTAAACATATATCTCATCCAATTAATCTGGAATATTCCTCAATTCTTTTCGCTAAAATTTATTCCTGAGTTATTGCAACATAATGGACACTCTTCTATTCCGTTTGTTAAAACTTTTAATTTTTCATAATTAGCTATGTCACCTCTAGTGAATAGAGATGTAAAAATGTCACCAGAGAATTTGTTGAGTTCATTAATGAACTTTTATGCCAAATTAAAATTGATATATCAGGAATTTCTTACTTTATTGGCTGCCATTTTGAAATTTAAAAATGCTGACCTTGCAGGAATCTGTGCAAGTGTAAACAATGATTTTCAGATTCTCCATGCTCTAAGCTTTCTGAAAATATATAGGTTTGCTAATCCCCATAAAATTTTAACAAAAGTACATAGTGGACCTGACTATTATATCCATGAGTACTACTCCATGTGGACCAATATCTCCTTTGGGTCCTCGTATTCCATCACGTCCATCTCAACCATCCTTGCACTGTATTATATTCACCCAATTTGTGAAGATTCTTTTTGTCTCTTTATCACATTGTGTGCGCTAATATTATTGAGTGTTTCTGCATCTTTCTGTTAACAGAAAACAACCACATGTGTAATTACCAAATATGAGATATACAGTATTTAGTATTAGTACTAATTTTCACTTAACTAATATATAATAGTTTCATTATTTTGCTCCTTTAGTTTTGTCGATAATCAACTGATACCCAATTGTAGTGATCTATAAGTTATTCTTTTAATGGTTGACAGTGTTGCTGCTAATGCATACTACAAGTGTAAGGTACAAGCTAATAAGGATCATTACAATAAAAGTATTTAAACTAGGGATTGTCATCTCAAAGTACACTCCCATATATTGCATTTCAGGTAGTGATAACGATGATCCCTACTAGCCTGTGAATTCCTAATCTTATTTTTGCTACGTAATTCACCATTAGTGGATTTCTATGTAACCGCATCAAAGGTATAAGAATGGTGCCAGTTGGATGACACTATAATTATATTACTCAACATACCCCTACACTAGTTAATAATAGCTGTTTCACATAGTTTTCAATTACGTCCTGCCTGTTACACAGCTCGACACACAGAGAATGATGTGTGAAACTAGCCTACAACCAATCTACTTACTTCAACTGGTGGAAGAAAATTACAAATGTTTCTTTGTTTCATTCTTATGTGATAGGCAACACAAAGCTACAGCAAATAAACATCTTGCACTGTCAGCAAAAAGAATTGGAGACAACAAAGTTAAGTCCATGATGCATACATTACACATTCTTCAGTATGCCAAAAAGCATTTGTCAGGCTGAAGCAACGTCTAACATCAAACCCATCCATTATTGAGTTACGTTTGTTTGAAGGTCAGTCAGCCAGTCAGTCAGGACTATTTATCTGGTTTTGACAGGAATTTAGCCCAAGTTTTTCTGCCTCTACACCAGAACCTTCAATGTGCTATAGAGAACACAATGTGTATATAGTAGTACATGCTAGTATAGCTACATATATTGATCAGTGGAAGAGGACTCTATGGATACATGTTCATGCAGGAAGTTTCTACAGTAAACTTCCCAGAGGTACGTAGATGTTATAGTTAGCTAGTTTCATGTTTCTTATATATGTGTCATAAACCTGCACTATGTTTTAACAAAACATTGGGGGAAGAACTTCAGCTTTATTATTTGTTGCCGACATTCTATATCAGATGTAGAGTTTAAACTGATTATCTCAAGCAAAAGCTGTTTTCACATACCATAGTTCAGCTACCCTATAGTCAGTCAGTCAGTAGAAAATGCCACTAATTAATTAATGTTTTTAAAATTTTGTAGCAAGCCTTTTAGGTTGCACTACAGAGCCATATCCAGGGTGGTTCGACCCCTCTGAATTGCCATTTTTAGCTAGGCTAGCATATGAGAGCACACACGATATGCTAAGAAAGGGAGGGGCTATTATTGTACGTTCTACTGCATGAGATATTATTAGATGTACTGTAGTACAATGAATACAACACATTATAATGTCTAGCATTGGTGTTAATTCATGCAAGGTTCAATTCCTGCTCATGACATTTTTTCTTTCCATTGAATTACATTTACAACCTTGAAATCTTTGGTTCTACAACCTCAATATTTTGGAATAGATGGCCCCTCGATTGTATATGTGGTCTCACTTATGCCGTGGAGAGCCCAACATGGTTTACATGTCAGAGTAAATTCACTGTTACCACCTAGCTGATCCAATGTACAGCAGCGTAATGGACACTTTCATCATGATAACTTACATATCGGGCACATGGCACTGAGAATTGCTCTGCCGTGCAATACGTCAGAAGAGCTTGGTCATCACAGGCAGGTAAGGCAATTGCATTAAGCAACACTCCTGTCAGTGAAACCAGAAGCTGAGATCTCTGTTTAAATTTAGCTATTAGGTTTTGTTTTTGAGTGAGCTGCTATTAAACTTGTTGCAAAAAAGACAAAAATCATTGTGGCCATTTTTTTGATGCAACGTGTTGACAAGGGGTATTAGTATCATCTAATAGAGACTTAAAACTACTAATTGTCAGAGCATTAACAACAGAGTAGAGTAAGCTATTCCAACCATTTATGACATGATCACTAAAAAAAATTTATGTGATCTTGAACAACAGCCAGGCCGGTATAAGACTTGAAAATTGTGTAATTATATATGACCATGGGTAATGTCATATCAGTAGATGCAAATGTCGAATGGTTTATATCAATTAAACTATGATAAACTAAAAATATTCATGTCTCCTCTCCTATGACGACAGTAAAGAGATGGCAAAGTAAGGGCCTTTACTCATATCCCAAGTTCCTTATACATACTTGAAACCATGCAAGTGACACGTCTTAGAATTTTTTTCTAATATGGTCAGTTGAGAAAAAGGGACCCCAAACTGCATTGGCATACTCAAGTACTGGTTGAACTAAAGACTTGGGAAGCATGACAGTATCTAGCTTGACAAAGGACTTGTTAATAATGGTTAGCAGACAATTTGCCTTTGCTACAATAAATGCAGTGTGTTGATGGAACTGTAACTCACCATTCACTAGATCCTCCTGACAAACAGTGGGTAATGGACTAATAGATGGTTATTCATAAGGTACTATTCATCAAAATGACACCTGCCAACATGTACTGCTTTACAGAATACAGAGAAGTAACCAGTAGTAGACCATTGGTACCATTTTGAAGTTGGATGTCAGAGATAATTTGGTCATCAGCAAATTTAAAGAGACAACTACATAATAACAAAGGAGGAAATATTATTAACATAGATGACAAAGAGCAAGGGTCCCAGGATGGGCTCTTGAGATATATACTCCACTAGTAACTGGTTTCCAATTGCAGCCCTATAATGTCAATGAGGCTGAGGTGTGGTCATTTGCATTCTTAAGTCCCTTAAATTCTGTGTAGACACATGGCTATAGTCTATGTCCATCTTTTTGGGTTTTGCTGATTAACTTACCATAGTGACACTTATTACGTTTGGTGATGTTGATTGTAACTTGGTAGCTAGTATATAGAGTAATGTGATACCAGTATAGAGCTTAATGTGGTTTGTGAGTGGCATAGTTAGGGCATGTCATGTTGTGATGTGTTAGTTCTGTAGCATGTTATGCTTGTAAACAGATTAAGTATTATCATATTAATATAAAATGTTTGGTTCTATATAGGTCCTATGTATCCTGCAAACATTGACTGTCACCTTATATTAAAATGACTGAGTCTCTTCCAGTACCAGGTTAAAATGTATCAAAACTACTTTCCAGCATTACACTGTTCCGCAAATGAAATTTCTCAATGAAATTTAAAGTGACACTCACAACTAGCTACTACCATTTAATATGTTTACAAAAACTGCCACCACTGAATACTTGTCAAGGAGCATATAAACTATAGTATGTTCACGTTGAGCTGAACCCTGAAAAACAGCTAAAAATTAAAAGTGGATTTTTTTCTCAACAGAGTTAACATTTCAGCCAACCAGATGATTATTGGTAACAGCAAAGGTGTCAACAACAGACACATACGGTTTGGCTCCATTACAAGTTCAGGAAAGGACTGTAATGGACACTGTACTTATATGGCTTCCCCATAGGAAATGTATTGTGAAAACTTTGATTGGCCATAAATATTATGTCTAACATCTGAACAAAAAGATTTTGAAATATTTTTAGCGGGTCAATACTACAAATGAGCCAAATTTCAAGATCGTGTGTAATTGCATCCATGAGTTATTAAATGTTTTTGAGGGTTCAGCTCAACGTGAACGTACTATAGGTAAAGCTCTATTACTGGACTTGTCTACAGAGTTGCGTTCTTTGGTGTAGCGGCTCTAGAAAAGAACATCACCCTCATCACTGGTAGTGCATGTCAGTTTAATAATAGGATTGTATGAAGTGATTAAACCATTTAAGAACAACATAAACAATTATTGTAAAATTCTATTCATTATCAATTATAAATCTTCAAGTATTGTATGTCTTCTACCTCCATTGTCACAATTAACATCATGTGTGATGGAGTGGTCAGGAACAGACTTCACTACTTTAGCTAACACACTGAGCACTAAGACATTATTGAGTTATAGTAGCTACAGTATTTTAAACATGCCATGTATATTTCAGGAGTGTATGTAAATACAAAACACAACAACTCAAACACAAACATGACACAGTACAAAACAAACAGCATTAACAATCAATCACTTATTATTATTACAACAAAACTGTTTATAAGCAGTATGATGAAATGCAGAACAGCGGTCAATTCCTGGTATGTTGAGGGGAACTTGGTTCCAAATAAAACAAACACACAGAAAGAAAGAATAACATCTGGTATTAATTGTAGATGGTGAAGGGGTAAGAGTAAGCTGATGGCTACATGTAGGCATATTGTTGTACGTACAATAGTTCAGAATCAGAGTACGGCAAATGTCCTTAAGGGCACAAACTGACAAATAGTCATGCCTGGCACACAAGGTAGGTAACTAACTTCTGGTAGCACACATCATGAGAAACAGACCAAGAATATGTGGTTGGGTCCCAGTGAGCACCACAAGTCCATCGTGCAGCACGTCTCTGAACAGCTTTCAGTAAGTTCACATCCCTCACAGTATGTGGAGACCAAACCACACGAGCATACTCCAGCAATAGCCTAACAATAGCTTTGTATGTTCTACATCTGGCCTCTGTATCATACCCAAACATGGTACATTGTAAAACATTGAAATCCTGCATGATGGCCTTGGATGCAGCAATCTGACACTGTGTAGACCACTGTAATTTTCCATTTATATGGATCCCCAGGTATTTCACTAGGTTGGTCATTGAACTGGTTAGTTGTCTATAACATAAGTAAAGGTAATTGGCTTCCTCTTGTTGGTAATGGATAATTATTAATTCCTCACACTTCTTAATTGGGGTTCAAATTAAGCTGCCACCATTTAGACCACGATACTATAGCAGAAAGATAATTCTGTAGTAACTGGCAATCCTTCACTGATGTCACTTTAAAATAAAGTAATACATCATCAGCAAACAACTTCAACTTACACACTTTAGGTATTCATGAAGTAGGAACAACAGTGGGCCCAAGACAGGCCCTTGTGGCACTCCAGAAGTGACTGGCACCTTGGAGCCTTTAACAACTACCCTCTGAAATCTCTTGGTAAGGAAGGACCTACTCATAAATACAACAAAAGTATAATAGACTATTAGTATACTTAATACACATGATGGACAGACACATGCATGGGCATACTGACATACTGGGAGACACTCATCTTGGATTAGTTTTAATGTAACTGCCATATTCAGTTGTATTAGATGCTCATATATAACTGAGTCATGAACAATATAGCATTTGTTATGACACATGCGTTTACAAAGGTAATGTCAACGAATGAAATACATGCACTGTATATACTTTCAAATTGAACATGATGAATGTAACTAGGTGTATGTGTCTCTCTGTTAGTAATAGCACGCATATACAGTCAATAATGGTACTATTGTACTAGTGGACTGGACAACTTGATTTCTGCTTAAATATCTGGGAAATATGGTTGTAGTTATTTCCTATAAAAAGACCTCGGACGGCTGTCAACTTTTCCCAGCTGCACATGTATATAGCTAGCACTACAGTGTAATAGCTAACAATCTAACACTGTCGTTCCGCTCATCAGATAGCTCAGTTTCAGTACTGGTTGAATGTAGAGAAAATCCTGAGAATGTTCCCAGGATGTGCATGTGCATGCATGGGGATCTTCAGGCTTGTATCCCTTGACTACTATACTATAGATTGCAAGCAGTATGAAGTCACCACAGTTTCTGGTTGCTTTCTACACTTTTGATCAGCTGAGCAGGCTGCCTAGCAATTTATAACAAAGGAAGTATTAATGCGGACAAGAATAAACGGGCGCCGCCCAAATAATATTCTGTGTTTGAAAAGAGGTACGTAAGAGCGGGGGCGGGTAAGAGGCGAGAGACAGATAAAAGTTTTTGATCAACTAGTTGAGGGATCACAGGTATATGGTACGTTAATTCGTGTATTTGATTCATGTAATATAGAGCGTACAATAGCTATATGTCCGAACAGACTATTACTGAACTGATTTTTTTTTTTCAAAAACACAAACTACTCTAGTGTCAAGCCCAAGGTCAAGCCACACTGGTTGTATGAAGATAAGTTTTGGGTGAGTTAGGGTTAGAGCGAGCGAAGCGAGCGTCTACTGGCCAGTACGTTATTGGCTGGAACCGGGATTCAGTATCCACTGCCCAGATCAATAGTCTCGACTGAATCAGCGTATAGTAAACATTTGATGCGCCGAAATGTAACTAGCCGTTCATGAATACACCTTTTCCGGACAGTAAACTGTCAGATCTGCCTGGCAGGCCCGTGACCTGTGTACAGTTACTGTGCCTCATCACACAGCGTATAATAGGATTGTTGATACGCAACCATAGCAACTAGACATCCGTGACACCCAAGTGTTGTATAAGCATAGCAAATATTTTCATCATGTGATTTATGTGACATCATACACACATGTGCAGCTCATGAGCTGTCAATCATTAAGTAGCTGGCTTGTTTCCCCATCTCCTTTTTGTTTACTCAGGGGTGGTCATAAATTTTTCCATAAGTGAAAAATCAAGCTAAAATTGTAGTTATATTCATTCAATGCATGTTATTTATGTGCAAAATCACACAAAATCTCATACCATAGCTGCAAATGAGCTTGAACCCTTATTTGTATTTTGTCTGCCGAACTATACTGACCCTAAATTCTGATATTTTCACCTATGAAACAATTATTCAAGTTGAATTAAGTGTGTCAAACTAAATTAGCATATCAAAACAGTCCAAATGTCAGATATTCCAGATCTCCGCTTAGGATGTTTTGCCGTATTTTAAGCAAGGCACTATCACTTTTGCATGCTTTGGTTTACGAAGAATCTGTTTAATTTTGGGACTCCTTGATGATTGGTGATTCAAGTGATGAACGGAAGGATAGAGTATTACTAAGTTTACATGTTCAGCTGTGTAACAAGGACTGTAACTATAGTATTAGCATAATATATGACATAATGTTAAGCATTGATTAGAATAAGGACTTTCGAATGATTAGAACACACATTGTAATATTCATTATTGCTGCCAGCCGTTCCCCACGCTACAGCTGCATAACCACACATTTAAAATCATGTGTTTTGGACATGTTTCATAACATAATTTCTGTAAAATAACCAGTTAATCACCTTGTACGGTTAAATTACGTAATATGCAAGCTTGCATGTAAATGCCAGGCCTCAAATGCAACAAATTTGGTTGAGGGGTTTTCCCACCAAGGTAATAGAATTTTCTCTAAGTTTATTGTGTGGCATCATCAGCAGTTTTTAGAGTAACTCTAGGGCATTTTTGATGTACATGTATGGTGTGCTGTAGAGATACCGGCGCTAATGTTCATATGTGACCCAGTCTGGGAAAACTGGGCTTATCGCCTATTTTAAAGTATCGAGAAATGTGGATGTTGTAGCTTGCCAATGGTTGAAGCTATGTGTACCAAATTTTCACATGTTTTACACCAATTCCTTACCTTCCAGTGTACAAGTAGCTAGCAGCTAAGTTTCAGATAGTTTTTGAACCGATGTTGGCTGTATTAGGCAAGCTCCAAATGGGTGGGAGGCGGGGGCCCGGAAGGAGGGCCAGAGCCTGTTCAAAAAATTAAAGAGGAATGCGTATGGATGAATTAGGCCAAGTTATGGGTCATTCAGGTCAACATTATGGAGCTGTACAGCCACATACAGCCATCCCCAGGCTGACCATAGCTCCATTAAGGCCCCACACCACACGTATGGATCACCACTGGGCTTGGGAAAAGCATCCAGCAAATGCAGACCACTCAAGTCCAGCTGATAGTGGTGTACGATATATCGAAAAATATCAATATCACAATAATTTGTTGTTATCGTATCGATTTTCGATACTGCTTTAGGTATCAATTTTCGATACTGCTTTAGGTATCAATTTTCGATACTGCTTTAGCAGATTTCGATATTTATCGAAAAGGCAATATTTTGCGATAATTATTGAAATATCGAAGAATATTTCGATAAATCTACAATTAGTGTGTGTTTGCACAATCATGCTAGAAATGAATGTTGGTTCTGTTATAAGCTTGTCTACCAGTTTTCTAGGCTTATTATTACTTCTATGCAATAGCTTTAGTGTGTAAATTGTATTTGAAGCATATTTATAAATATCAGCCACCCACGCAATTACTCCACCCACACAATTAAAAATTATCAAAAATCAAATCAAAATTCGATATTTACCCCAATATCGTATTGATATCATATTGAAATGAAAATCCTGATATCGCATACCACTACTCTGAAATAGCGTGCACCCCTACAATTCGTCTGGGTGATAAAAAATTACAAAGAGCTTTACATACTGTATTGTATTATGGCTTTTTCTATTGGCAAAACTTCATACTTTTACCTTTGCCTTTGAAATCACCTTCACAGCATTCAAAACTACGTGGTGACCTTTTTTTCTTCGAAGTGTACATTTAGCCGGTCACGGTGCAAATATTTATTTAGCTGGTCGTTTGTTGTATAACTCCAGGTATCAAACACACTAGTTGTCTGAAGGTAAGTTTTTGGGTGAGTTCAAGGTGAGCTAGGTTAACAGTGGTAGAACGTGGGTACTCCAAACCTGGATGTGTGGGTTTGAGCCTCAGTCGCGTCGCACTTATTTCTTCGTTTCTTATACCTTTTTGTGTCACGATTTTTTCAGTTGTTTTTTTTTTAAATAGCAATGACCAGCTAAGTATCAACAGCCTTTTTTTTTTGGTCTTCAACTTACAGTTGCAATTCCAGAGAACCTGAAACCCTGTCTGAAAATTTCTAGATCATTGTCACTATTTCCATGAGACATTACCTGTTCTGAACTCTTCACAATGAACCCCGTCTGAAAATTTCTAGATCTGCCCCTTTAAACTATTTTCTATAGCTATAAGAGGGCCCTCATTAGATCCTTTCCTGGGAAACAAATGTAGGTATAGATATAATTTTTGTGCTGTTTGTTCTCCCTATGTTAAAACAAATATGAATCACAAGATTAGAAATGATTCAATGTACGTAAAGCTGCTCATTTTGTTTCAACACACAATAACCTCTATGTTATCCCCTGAGAAGAAATGATGAATTTTTCACCAAATTATCAACAATCTGATCTATTTTGATTGGGGCTGCAACTTGTTACTTAGTACTGCTATTGAAATCCACTTTTGAGAATCTTGATTATATCCCTGGGTATTTATAACTGCATGGTCATGGAAACACCAGTGAATTTTACAAACTAGTAGGAATCATTAGAATGAATAAATAAAAGTGCTTAATTATCATATGCAACACAAAATTTGATCCATAAGTATTTTAGCCATGCTTGTTTATTGGGGGCATGCCAAAAAAAATCATGTGGCCAAGAAGCCAGTGCACAACACCGTGAGTATATTGACAGGAAGAAAGAAAAGGCAATTTTTGCACCTCCATAGCTCTGTGCTGCCTTTACGAAACAAGACAATTTTTGCCCACCAACTTTAGTACTCCACATACCAAATTTGAGTGAAATCGCTTCAAGCGTTCCCGAGATATGCGATTTCAAAAATTGGCTTAATTTCTTCATTTTTTTCTTTTTATTTTTCTTCCTTTTTTTGCACACTTATAAAAACTGCTATAAAACGTAAACGCCATATCCAATTTCCTTGAAATTTGGCATACTAAAGAGGCGCATCTTGGTACCAAGTTTGGCTGAAATATGATAATCAGTGAAGGAGTTATTGGCGATTATTCACGAAAAATAACATCAATATGTTGTCACGCCTACAGAGTAAACCACTTATGGGAAGAAGCTGAAAATCGGTCAGTGAATAGGTGAACTATTGAACCTCAAACCTTTTGTGGTTTGAAAGAAATCGAGCTAAACACCATGAAGATACAATGAAAAAACCAACAGTGTGTAACAATTTTGCAATCAAGATTAGGCCACTCCAAGAAAATTCCTTGTTTCCCATTTCATTGACCTCAAAAATACATGCAGGCGGGCGGTTCATTGTCTATTATTCATTATAGATATTCTCAAAATTCATAACTAACTTACAGGTAAGAATACAGTAGAAATATTTAAACTAAAAACCTGAACAGTAAAAAGCTAGCTAAATGGGCTTTCTGAATGCTAAACTAGTTACTGCTATGCAATCACAGGATAAAAAATGAATAAAATGTTCAATTGACAGCAATAATGAATGACCATGCGGGAAGAGAATCTACATGCGGGTGGGAAATGGGAAACAATGAATTTTCTTGGAGTGGCCTTAGCTAATAAAAAATGACTACTTGCCACACTTACCAGATGAACCGCTTGGAGCAATCCTTTGAAAGTCGCTGTACAGATGGAGTAATCATCTTAGAAAGGCTCTTCAGTGGTGTAGAAGAATCAGACTTAAAGCCACAGAGTTATAACATGAAATCCAACTTGGTGTAGCAAGTACGAGATCGAGATACTCTAATAGAGCAGTCACCCTGAAAAGAGATCAACTATAGAAACAAGCAACCCTGTAGAGATATCAGCTAGAAACAAGTTACCCTATTGAGATCAGCTATGCAAACAAATCACCCAGTAGAAATATGTGCTGGAAACAAATCACCATGTAGAGAGATCAGTTAGGAACAAGTCACCCAGTAGATAGTTCAGCTAGAAACAAGTTACCCTGTAGAGAGATCAGCTATAAACAAATCACTCTGTAGAAAGGTCAGCTGGAAACAAGTCACCCTGTAGAGATATCAGCTAAAAACAAGTTATCCTATAGAGAATCAGCTACAAACAAGTCACCCTGTAGAGATATCAGCTAGAAACAAGTTATCCTATAGAGAATCAGCTACAAACAAATCACCCAGTAGAAATATGTGCTGGAAAGAAATCACCATGTAGAGAGATCAGTTAGGAACAAGTCACCCAGTAGATAGTTCAGCTAAAAACAAGTTACCCTGTAGAGAGATCAGCTATAAACAAATCACTCTGTAGAAAGGTCAGCTGGAAACAAGTCACCCTGTAGAGATATCAGCTAAAAACAAGTTATCCTATAGAGAATCAGCTACAAACAAATCACCCTGTAGAAATATGTGCCAGAAACAAATCACCATGTAGAGAGATCAGTTAGGAAAAAGTCACCCAGTAGATAGTTCAGCTAGAAACAAGTTACCCTGTAGAAAGATCAGCTAGATACAAGTTACCCTATAGAGATCAGCTACAAACAAATCACCATGTAGAGAGATCAGTTAGGAAAAAGTCACCTGTAGAGAGTTCAGCTAGATACAAGTTACCCTATAGAGATCAGCTACAAACAAATCGCCCTGTAGAGAGATCAGCTAGCACCCTGTAAAGACATCAGCTAAATACAAGTTACCCTATAGAGATCAGCTTCACCCAGTATATGTGCTGGAAACAAATCACCATGTAGAGAGATCAGTTAGGAACAAGTTACCCTGTAGAGAGATCAGCTACGAACAAATCACTCTGCAGAAAGATCAGCTGGAAACAAGTCACCCTGTAGAGATATCAGGTAGATATGAGTTACCCTATAGACAAACAAATCACCCGGTATAAATATGTGCTGAATACAAATCACCATGTAGAGAGATCAGTTAGAAACAAATCACTCTGTAGAAAGATCAGCTGGAAACAAGTCACCCTGTAGAGATATCAAGTTACGCTATAGAGAATCAGCTACAAACAAATCACCCAGTAGAAATATGTGCTGGAAACAAATCAGCATGTAGAGACTGCAGCTAGAAACAAACTGAAAAGAGTTCAGCTACAAACAATGAAAGTTTCAGCTACAGTTCAGTTATGTATATAACTACAGTATGTGATAGTGTTAAATATACAAATATTTAATCAGACGAAAAGCTATACACACAATTACTTCTTTTGTTCCACAATTCCTGCAATAAAGAAAAAAAATTAAAAGGAAGCACCAAAGCCAGTTTATGGCCAGCTTTGTGGCTTGCAATACAAAAAAAAGTGATATCTAAACCAAACAGTCAAGCTGTAAAAAAAGAGTGCGGCCCCCAAAAAGGCCAGGGTGAAAAAAGATGTGAAATCAAAAGTGGTGGCCAAGAAATGGCCGTGATGGTAGGTTCATGGCAAAAAAATTTAATTATGACAATTCAGGTGAATTTGGTGCCGAGTCCTAGTGGAGGAGGCAACGCAAATTTACCTGAATTGTCATAGTTAAAATTTTTGCCATTAACCTATCATCACAGCCATTTCTAGGCCACCACCTTGGATTTCACATCTTTCTTCACCCTGGCCTTTTTGGGGGCCGAACTCTTTTTTTACAGCTTGGCTGTTTTGGTTTAGATATATATTACTACCTTAATAGGGTAAAGGAGAGATTGGATTTGCATAATCATCCTTTTAAAATCACTTTTTATTGCAAATGGTCCCTACTAGCTTGTAATTTTCCTTATTTCTTTACACACTTGTTGTTGGTAACATAATTTATCATTAGTGACCTCCTATATCACTACATCAAAGCAGCAGACACATGAGGCTATAATTGTATGACAAAACATGTGCCCCTATACTAATTACTGTTGATTCGTAGCATGTTTTGTCAACCGCAGTACAATAAAGCACGTAATGTTTGCACCACATCTCCGAACAGTCAGATTGTTTTTAGGATAACTTTGCATGTATAGTTATGCTGTGTAACAGGAAATCATTCTGCGAAATGGCTACATTGTGTATTGGTAATTAGTAAAGTGCATGTTTTGTCTTGCGATTATATAATCTTATAACATTACATCTTGTGCTGTTCTTTTCCATTACAGAAGTTCACTATAGAACGATTTAGTATATACAGTATGTAAGTTGCCACACAAGTCTAGTAGAGGTCATTACAATAAAACAAGGGGATCATCACCTGAAATGCAAATTTAATTTCTATATTATTATCCACATAAAAAGGGGCAAAAGGGCAAAAGCCTGGGTGAAAACAAGTTGTGAAATCAAAGGTGGCGGCTAAGAAATGGCTGCAATGATTTTAATAGGACTGGAGGAAGGACAATTGAGTTGGTCAGACCATTGTAGATGTTGAAATTGCATGTTGTTTCCTGAGAGAGGAGTTGCTGCACAGTCTGCGTAGTGCAAAGTATGAGCATTCTAGGGGTATAGGGGCATGCACCCCCCCTCCTTCCTTCCCCCTTCCCCAGAAATTTTTGGAAATTAGACACTCGGATACAGTTAGCTATTCATCTAGCCTACATTGTTGTTCTTGATAGTTTCTATACTATTTGCAACAATCTGGAGCTGGACAGACTCGAACTATCTCACTTCCATGCAATCACATGCTATCTGTGGATGATCATATCTACACATGCATTTTATAGATGTTGTTGAAAATGCATGGCATGAGTTGTTACCTATAGTTCCTCAGCCTAACTAACATACAAAACTACATGTATAGTACTTACAATTACTTACAGCACAGTATACCGTTCACATCATTTTGTACACTAAGTTAAAATTGTGAGATCTACGTATATATCATGTGCACTGATTACTGCATTGTGGAAACTATCATGTGTTCATTGATTCTGAACCAGCACTCTTAAATAACGATTTTTCATAAAATAATTTTCAGCATTTCTTGGCTTGTCACTCTTGGCTTCTTTTTACCAAGCCTTCGCTGGCATTAACAACCTAGGTGCATCATTCCACAGCAGGAAGCTGTACACCCACACAACTATATAGTATATGACACCTGGTGGTCATCTGGTGAGATTTTGAGTAGAAATCACTTCTCTTCAACTACCCACTCATCCGGTCAAGATACTGAGCAAACTCTCTTACAGTAGATTGCAAAACAGTTGCCAGTTACAATTCCTTTCGCTGGTGATATCACTTGAAAAATAGCCAAATAGAAGATACTTCGTAAGAATCTGGTCATCTATCATTGGTTGGTTTTCACATGAGAATTTTTGTGTGGCTGACAACCGACATGCACAACACTATACCCCACACTATGCCATTATCAAATAGTGATTGATCTCGTGATTGTCCACCAATATATTTACATGATGATCTGCTCACTTCATCACACACTATACTCCTTCAGACATACCAGTATAGCATACTGCATTAAAAAGTTGTTGTAGCTGGTTGCTACATGTAAGGCTTCCATTGTAGCTGTGCAGTGAATTTACTGTATAGCTGCTAGCTACCTAAATAATAAACATCATAAGGCAGCTATTTTAAGGGGGCTCCCTGAGGGAAAAAGTTGCAAGTCATTGCTTGCTTTTAGCATCAGTTTTAAGGCCGGCATTTTCAAGCCTTTAAACTGCAAAAGTTCCACACTCAGACCTCCTTGAACTTCTAATTTACAACCATGTAGCAAGTTTCATAATCATGCTGTGCCCCCTACATTACCTATCTTTCATTGCCAGCGTAGGTTTGGTAAAAAAGCCAAGAGTGACAAGCAAAGAAATGCTGAAATTATTTCATGAAAATTGAATCGTTATTTAAGGTGGCGCTGAACCGATTAAGGGCAGCCGTACAAAGTTAATTGGACAGCATGTTTGTGGTAATGCACAAACAAACGCAGAAATCCATGGACCACAGCGAAGTGTCTCAGTGGACTAACAGAACAAGCTCTGCCAGACTGCCCAGCTACTGTTGTTGATAGAACTAACGTTATTTATGCTTTAACACTATTAGCTTGTCACAACTCTGGTTAATTCGTTGGCAAACGGCACCAGCTGCCATCACGTGATTACTGTTATACAGAGCGCACCCTACTAGTTACACGGTCTCCTTTCTCGCTAAATAACTTCAAAATTATGCACCACATACCATCAAAATTTGGTATAGGCATCAGGTAAGCATTACTCTACAATAGTGCACTTCGAATTTTTGCGATTTGGGCTTGGTGGTGTTGTTGGCCAACATTGTAGTCCACAGGCGTGCATTTTCACTACTTTCCATGTTGTTAGCAGTAAAAGGAAAGCGTAGAATTGTTCTACAAGGTGAGAAACGGTTGGAACCGAAGTGGTTTAGCGCTAGGTTGTTTATTGGCCAAGTTATTTAAAGAATCAGCTTGAAGCTTCAGAGTTATATAGGCGTATAATGAAAGCATGTTATTTCACGAAACTTTGTATGCTAAACTAAAGCATCACAGGCTATCACAACAGCCTTTTAGGCGTAGATTAAGTTGTACACTAGCGAAGTTTTGGGCCACCTTAAAATAGCTCATTAAGCGCGCGGGTTGAAACAAATTGTTTTGTGCGACTGGACTTAATCGGTTCAGTGCCACCTTAAGAGTGCTGGTTTAGAATCAAAGAACACCTGCGGTACAGATGATAGTTTCCACAAAGCAGTAATCAGTGCACATGATATATACATAGATCTCACAATTTTAACTTCCTGTACAAAACGATGTGAACGGTTTACTGTGCTGTAAGTAATTGTAAATACTATACATGTAGTTTTGTATGTTAGTTAGGCTGAGGAACTATAGGTAGCAACTCATGCCATGCATTTTCAACAACATCTATCAAGACACACGGTAGTGTGTCGTGCGGCCCAAGAAGCCGGCGTGCCACCCGTGAGTATATTAACAGGAAGAAAGAAAACGCAATTTTCACACCTTTGTAGCTCCGTGATCCCTTATCCGATTGCAACCAAATTTGCTACAGAAGTGCCGGCTAGGTAGGGGAGTCCACATTCCAAATTTGAAGAAAATTGCTCTAGCCATTTTCTGAGATACAAGCAACCAAAGTTTGGGGGTTTTTTTTCATTTTTTTTCTTCTACTTCTTTTCGCACACTTCACAAAATCCGCCATAAAACACAAATGCGTGCTCCAATCAGGCTGAAATTTGGCACACTTAAAGGGCTCATTAAGGCAAATCTCAGTACCAAGTTTAGTAGGGATCCAATAAACATTCACAGAGTTACGACTGATTATTTGCATAAAATAAGGTCGAAGATCTGTCACGCCCACAGGGTAAACCCCTTGAAGGAATGAGCTGAACATTGCTATGTAGATGGAGTAACTATCGTAGGAGTACCTTTTTGTGGTTTGAAAGGAATCCAGTTGAAGGTCATCGAGATATGACACAACCCAACCTGTGTCACAATTATGCAATCGATTTTTATGAATAAAAAACTATTAGTTTTCACGCCTAGCAGGCAAACCGCTTAGAACAATGAGCTGAACATCAGTGTGTAGCATCATAGAAAGTCCTTGCAGTAGTACAGAAGAATCGGATTACAAACCACTGAGTTATGATTCGAAAGCCAACTACGTGTAGCAAATGAGAGATCAAGATACTCTAATAAAACAGTCACCCTAATAGAGCATTCAGCTACATTTATAATGTATTCCATTATAGAATTATATTACATTACAAGTTATTCTGTAGGGAGTTCAGCTACAAACAGTTAATCTTATAGACAATTCAGCTACAAGCAAGTCACCCTGTAGAGAGTTCAGTTACAAATATGTCGCTATAGAGATTTAGAACAATATAAGTCACACTGAAGAGAGTTCAGCTATAAACAAGTCACCTTGTAGAGAGTTCAGCTACAACAAGTCACTCTGTAGAGAGTTCAGCTACAAACAAGTCACTCTGTAGTACAAACAAGTCACCGTGTAACTGGAGAGTTCAGCAACCAATCAAAAAACCACTCTGTAAACAGTTCAGCTATACAAACAAGTTATAACTCTATAGAAAAGTTATAACTCTATAGAGAGATCAGCTAGAAACAAGTCATCCAGTAGAGAGATCATGCAGCTAGAAGACATCACCTTATAGAGAGTTAAGTTACAAAGAAATCACCATGTAGAGAGTTCAGCTGCAAACAAATCACCTCTAGAGAGTTCACCAAGAAACAAGTTCATCCTGTAGAGAGTTCAGCTAGAAACAAATTACCCTGTAAAGAGATCAGCTAGAAGAGGTCACTTGTAGAGAGTTCAGCTACAAAGAAACCACCATGTAGAGAGTTCAGCTGCAATCAAATCACCTGTAGAGAGTTCAGCTACAAACAAGACACCATGTAGAGAGATCAGCTAGAAGAAGTTACTTTCTAGAGAGTTTAGCTACAAAGAAGCCATCGTGTAGAGAGTTCAGTTGCAAACAAATTACCCTGTAGAGAGTTCAGCTACGAACAGATCACCCTGTAGAAAGATCAGCTAGAAAATGTCATTCTGTAGAGAGATCAGCTAGAAGGATCACCTGGTAGAGAATTCAGCTACAAACAAATCACCCTGCAAATAGTTCAGTTACAAACAAATCACCCTGTAGAGAGATCAGCTAGAAGAAGTTACGTTGTAGAGAGTTCAGCTGCAAACAAATCACCCTGTAGAGAGTTCAGCTACGAACAGATCACCCTGTAGAGAGTTCAGCTGCAAACAAATCATCTGTAGAGAATTCACCAAGAAACAAGTTTATCCTGTAGAGAGATCAGCTAGAAACAAGTCATCCTGTAGAGAGATCAACTACAAAGAAACCATCCTGTAGAGAGTTCAATTACAAACAGATAACCCTATAGAAAGTTCAGCTAGAAACAAGTCATCCAGAGATCAGCTAGAAACAAGTCACCCTGTAGAGAGATCAGCTACAAAGAAACCAACCTGTATAGAGTTCAGCTACAAACAAGTTACATTATAGAGAGATCAGCTAGAAACAAATCATCTTGTAGAGAGTTTAGCTGCAAACAAATCACCCTGTAGAGAGTTCAGCTAGAACAAGTCACCTTGTAGAGAGTTCAACTACAAAGAAACCACTATGTAGAGAGTTTAGCTGCAAACAAATCACCCTGTAGAGAGTTCAGCTAGAAGCAAATCATCCTTTAGAGAGTTCAGCTATAAACAAATCACCCTGAAAAGAGTTCAGCTACAAGCAATGAGAGTTTCAGCTGCAATTCAGTTATGTAAGAAATCACCTTATTAACTACAGTATGTGATAATCATTCAGTGTTAAATATACAAATATTTAATCAGACAAAAACTATACACACAATTACTTCCTTTGTTCCACAATTCCTGCAGTAAAGAAAAAAAAACAAGTTAAAGTGAAGCACCAAAGCCAGTTTATGGCCAGCTTTGTGGCTTGCAATACAAAAAGAAGTGATATCTAAACTAAAACAGCCAAGCTGTAAAAAAAAAGAGTGTGGCTCCCAAAAAGGCCAAGGTGAAAAAAGATGTGAAATCCAAGGTGGTGGCCAAGAAATGGCTGTGATGGTAGATTAATGGTAAAGTTTTAATTATGACAATTCAGGTGAATTTGGTGTTGAATCCTAATGGAGGGGGCAATGCAAATTCACCTGAATTGTCGTAAGTTAAACTTTTGCCATCAACCTACCATCACAGCCATTTCTTGGCCATCACCTTGGATTTCACACCTTTTTTCACCTTGGCCTTTTTGGGGGCCGCACTCATTTTTTACAGCTTGGCTGTTTTGGTTTAGATAAAATGTACATGTAGATATGATCACCCATAGATAACACGTGATTGCATGGAAGTAAGATACGTAGTTTGAGTTTTACCAGCTCCAGATTGTTGCATGATCCAGCTCAGACCATCAGACTGTCTCCTCCGGCTCTAACAAGTAGATATCATGGTAAGCAAATAGTCTTAGTGACATTATAATGTCAATAAATTGCAATACGATAACATTTCAAACATTAATATCACTGCAGCTGATTCTTACCATTTTTTCATGCCAGTCTTTTTTTTTTTTTTTCAGAGGCTTGCCCTAATTTAAGAGCTCAACCGTTTTGGCTTACACAATAATAAACTCCTGCTCAGTGTTGTTTATAAATATGTCATATTTGATGCATGGTATATATAGCTATAACTTTAAACATTCTGTATTTCCCTTGGCTAATCGGTAAACATCTTTCTAGTTATAAGCACTCTTTACCTTTGCAGTCATCTTTGTGATTGACATTACCTTTACTCCTTCACATATACTTCCAAAAGGACATGCTATATATATATATTTGCATATTCTGATGTCTAAAGCATTAAGTTTACAGTATAACTTCACTACTGTAAATCAGGAAAAATTTGTCATCAAAAAATTTTTGGTGCTGGCTATATCGACGAAAATTAAAACGATGAATTATTTTTAACTATTATACGGTTTTTAACTATTATACGGATAATTTGCACATACAGACATTAACGTGTAGCTAGTTATTCCATCAAAAAATTTTCGTCAATTATGCAAGCAACAAAAATATGTATCATCAAAATTTTAATAGATGAAAATTTTCTATATCTAAATTTTCCCGATTTATGGTATATATTCACTACAACAACTCAATGCTTCTAGTTTTAAAGTTGTTCTTTCAAATTAGTGATTATATATAGTTGCTTGAGATACAACTTAAACATAGCCCATTCACTCTTCCCAGTTACTACACACTCCCTGGAATTATATATATATATTTTATAGTTATAACACACTTACGAAGGATTTGACTAAAATATACGCACGATTCACGAGAGCGTGCAGCGCTCAAGTGAGAGTGCTATATTTAGTCATATCCTGAGTAATCGTGTTATAACTGTTATTTTCTACACCCCAGTAGATGGAAAACGATTATAGATAGTAAGTTATAGTGAAACAGCACCTCCTGGAGATGGAAATCAATAGAAATTCTTGATGGATCAGACGTTTTACACTTTTAATGGTGCCACGCCCACATAGTCGCGATTAGTGAGTTATCTATGAAGGAGACAAGAGTTCATCAAAACTTGTTCCAGTTCCTGAGGTGAATAATTGTTGATTGATTTAGGCGCTTGTTATTAGAGACTTGTTTACCGTTTAGATAATGATTTTGCGGAATGTGTGAAGTTACACCATATATAGTAAGCGTAGCCACAAAGCGTGGTATATCAGTTATATACCACAGTTTGCCTGGTATACCACAACGCGGCGCTTTTGATCTCAATCACAGGTGTGGTATATATCATACAGTACGATAGTACTGTATAGTAGGGACATAGAAGGTGTGCGGGGGGCGATCCGTGATATAATATAACCCGAAAACCTGCCACAATTTTTCCTCACAACGACATGACAGTATTGGTTGGGTAAAACCAAGCCCAAAAGTGTCTCCAGATCGACCCGAAACGTTTGCATCAAGTTGTTACAGAATTTAGAAGAAAAAAATTATTCAACAGAATTTTCTACTACCTGCCTGCCTGCTTGCCTGACGCCTTCAGTCAAGCGTAGCGGAAAAGTGGCTACAGCTACAGCCCTAATTTCTTTGCAGAAACATTTGTAGTTTGCTTAAGAAAAAACTGGTATATTGATAAGCATACAATGCTTGCGTTATTGTCTTACCTTTTATCATGGCCATCAGTCAAGGTTTTACCGCTGAGTGTTAATAGACTACAGTACGGCTTCCATACCAGTGTATATTGCACCAAACTATTCGAATACACGTGGTCGCCGGTTGCACCAAAAACACACGCATATGTGACTCGCTGTTGATATCGATCAGAGAGAGCAACTCACAGCGAAGTATATAGCAATGTGTAAGTCAATAAATATAGTTTATTTAGTAACAATGTTAAACAGAGTCGGGTCATCCAGGTCCTGCTTTACAGATTATTCAGGTCTGACCCCACGTGCTAAATTAAATGTGGACATGCTACTACACGTCATAGCGTAGCTCTGCTTCTTTCGTGAGCCACGTCCACTTACATAAATTACAGTCTGTAGACATATGGTAACCACGTCCATTCATCAGTGTGTAGGTATGCACGAATCCATGTCCATTATTGTCTGCAGGCTTATGTAGAGCCACACCCACTGATCAGTTGTTATTGTATGAGTCATAATCTAGTGTAATAGTGCTGTGAGTAACTCAGCAGATATTTAGTGGTCATGAGCTTGTAAAAAAAACTTCACAAACAAGTAGCTATAAGAAAAATTTGGAATTATAAATTAGATTAGGGACAATGTATAATGCTGCAATAAAAAGTACTGAAACAAGCTGGATCGGAGTAGTACGTAATGTCCAAATACTGTAAAACAATAATAAGCGAATATCCCTACTGTGCATTGAGTGTAGCACAGTAGGGATATTCACTTCTTATTGTTTTACAATATTTGGACATTACGTACTACTCCGATCCAGCTTGTTTCAGTACTTTTTATTGCAGCATTATACACAGTCCGTAATCTAATTTAAAATTCCAAATTTTTTCTTATACTTGTATATATATATATATATATATATATATATTCTTAGCCATACTGGTGTGGTATGCCAGCTTCTTGGGTCACATGACATACTACCATATGTCTTGATCATGTCATATTATCTAATAATATATATATATTGTTACATACATAGGTACTGTTACGTAGATCTAGATACATACGGAGTGCATGTGCACAGTTGGACAAGAATGACAGACAGTAGTTTAGATGTGTTTGAACAGTTCAGATTTGGTTCAAAAGGTAAATATTTGTGTATATATGTATTGCAGAGGTGTGGGGAGGGGATTTAGTAGGTTCCTGGACCACCTTTAAAATTTGTACTTAAAATCCTGCAAAGAAACAACAAATATCAAACTCTCATCAGAACAATAGTATAGGAAAACAAGACAATGCAGTAAAGTGCATAACTTTATTACCAATAACATAAAACTTATACTAATTTGTAGCTCAGATCCAAAGGCTTGAGAGCTCACAAGAGTATACGTGTGTACAAGGAAGAAAATCTTACAGAGAAACTCTATTAGAGCAGTATCTAGTCAGAGCAGTCATTGAGATCCAAAACAAAACACAACAAAGTCATCATTGGGATGTGCTCTGCCCACTACACAACTTATATACTGAGAACAATAGGCAAAGAATATTAATCGGCTTAATTTGACTGTTAAAGGTGTGGTTTGTATCATTCAAGCAGTCGCCACATGGATTTTAAGGTAATAAATGCCATAAGTTTAACCAAGTATAAATATGGTATCCAACTTGGTTTACTCTTTATGTTTGTGTAGAAAAGTTAAAGTTTTCATAATATAAAAGTTTCATATAGTTAGTTACATGACTGCTTATTACAGTATCTCAATCTTTTACAACACTGGTAGCTATAGTGGTAAAAAAAGAAACAGCTGCATTCTTTGTCTCTTGCCAATAGCTACAGTATTGAATATATATATATATATATATATAGTAGTTTTGTGCAAAATAATTTCATGTAAAGTAGCACACATTTATTTGTGTTTTATCACTAATTTAAGATGGCAGCTGCACAAAAGCAAATTTGTCACAACCCACACACTTAATTAACTATAGTATATTCACGTTGAGCTGAATCTTGAAAAACAGCTAAAAATTAAAAGTAGATTTTTTCTCAACAGAGTTAACATTTCAGCCAACCAGATGATTATTGGTAACAGCAAAGGTGTCAACAACAGACACGTACGGTTTAGCTCCACTACAAGTTTGGGAAAGGGCTGTAATGGACACTGTACTTATATGGCTTCCCATAGGAAATGTATTGTGAAAATTTTGATTAGCCATAAACATTATGTCAAACATTTGAACAACAAGATTTTGAAATATTTTTAGTGGGTCAAGCAGTACTACTACAAATGAGCGAGATTTCAAGATCATGTGTAATTGCATCCATGAGTTATTAAATGTTTTTGAGGATTCAGCTCAACGTGAACATACTATATGCCTGTGAGTTGAGATGCTTTAGTTTAGCATGCCTTCATTTCATGCCTACATCAACTGTGAAGTTTCAAGCCTATTTTTGGCCAATGAACAACCTGGCACTAAGCCACTTCGGTCAGCTTGTAAAATAATTCTACACTTTCCTTTTTATTGATAACAATGTGGAAAGTAGTGAAAATGTATACCTGTGGCTAACAACCCGACTAGCAAAAATTCAAAGCATACTATTGTGGAGTAATGCTTACTAGATGCCTATACCAACTTTTGATGGTCTGTGGTGAAGTTATTATGTACTGTGTGGCTATTCAGGGCATGTTCTGTATAACAGTAATCACACGATGGCAGCATGTTGGCAGCTGGTGGTTTGCTTGCGAATTAACCAGAGCTGTGACAAGCTGATATATTTAAAGTATGACATTAGTTGTATCAAAAACAGTGGCTCGGCAGTCTGATAGAGCTCATTCTGTTAGTCCACTAAGATACTTTGCTTTGGTTTATGAGTTTCTGTGTTTGTTCTTGCCTGACCACAAACATGCTGTCTAATTATCTTTGTATGGCTGCCCTTAATTGGTTATCGCCACCAGGGGCGTAGCTAGCCAGAAGGTGATGGAGGGGCAGGCATGCCCCCACGAAACGCTCAAAATCATTCATGATTGCAAAAAGGGCTAATGACCCAATGGTGGGCTAGCCAACATACGGTATTGTATTATTACAGCTCACACAACTAGCTACGTAACTACTTCAGTATTGATTGCTTATCTTTTATCAATGATTCATTCGTCGAGCTTCATTGCACGTGCCACAACTGTACTCCAACAAATTCATCCAGTCCGGTAGAGCTATATTGTTAATATTTTAGTGCTAATACAAGTTACTTTACGTTTGCCACAGCTTGTGTTGCAGTCCTAGCACACTGCTGAAAGGATGACATGTTCACTCACTTCACTCGGCGAAATTCAAATGCCACGTATTGCATGAAATCCCACCAGTCTTTCTTGCTAGCAGAACTTGTAAGCTTGTGACTGATCCAGGCCCGTAGCCAGGGAGTTCTGAAGAACCGCCCTCTTGGAATAGGCCGACTACACTGGCAGCACTGCCGTACAAAGATCTAGTGTGATCGACTCGAGAAAATAAACTTGGTACATTTAACACTTTATGACCTCATAGGCAGTAGGTTCTTAGCATCATCTGGTTTCCTTTGTCACTTGTGAGTTGTGACTCCTGCCGCGGCAAGGTCCTTTGAGCGGGTCACTCTTTAGATTCGAAATGCTCTATCACGTGAGTAATCTAGGCTAAATATAGACATGTGTTTCTAATATTTTCGTTCGGTGGATTCACGAGCGAGTTGATGTTGTGCGTGCGCGTTCACTAGCAACCCCTGGTGGTACCGCGTAGTAATTTGCGTGTCAGTTTAATATTGGTAAGCTTGTGACGGAGGTTTTTAAAAAAACCACTACGGTGATGGGGGGGCAAATGCCCCCCCTTGGCTACGCCTCTGATCGCCACCTTATAATTATTGGGAAATGCTGGTTTAATATTTAGTGAGTTGTAAGTCTCCAATGGTTGAAGCTAGCTACATGTCAGTGGCAGAGGAAGTAGTTGATGTAGGGGGGCTGACCAGAGTATAGAATCTCTGGCAGCAGAGGGTCTGAGGGTTGTCCACCCCCCCCCCCCCCCCTAAAAAAAAGCTGTAGCTTTCACAATGTCTCAAAGTTCATCAGAATTGATTTATAGGTACAATTTGAAGCATTTCAACTAAAACACCAACTTTTTTAGTCAAAAATATTTAAAACAGGCCATTAATAGTTAACAAACCTAGCTATTGACTATAGTATCCAGCATTTATAAGCAGTACAAAACAGCTTTTAGAGACCTGTATCTACTGGTACAGTGGTTAGACACAAACTCCGAGTCAAAGAGTGGTTCGATTCCTACTACAGGAAGGTTTTTTCATTTATAGATTACTGTTTTTATGAAGTGCTTTGAATGCTCTATTAGCATTCTATTAGAGTATATGAATCTTTATTATGGTTTTATCCCCACTCCTAGAAGGATAATTTTGGCAAGATATCATTCTGAAGGGGAATTTTTTATGTTAATGTAACAGCTAGCATGATTAAGATGCTACAATTCACATAACACTCTATCATGTTTTCATATAGCATCACAAAAGCCAACTGCTAAGGACCTGCTTGTTTATGTGAACCCACATATTTCACAAACATGGTTTGAAGTTGGCATCCTTTTGGCAATACCAGTCCATAAATTACAGGAAATTGAGAGAGATCATGGAAATGATGTGGAGTCCTCTTGTATGAGAATGCTTGTTGAATGGTCACTAGGGAGATCTGCTACTTGGGAAAAGTTGCTGTCTGTTATTGATTCAGTTTTTAAAAGTATTAAGCCAATAGTTGCAGAAAATCAAGACAATGTGTGCTTAAACTTAGATTATTTCAGAACAAAAGGTAGGTAAAAATTATGTAATATATAAACCATGGTTACAAGGTGTAATGTATTTATATACACCCCAAGTCCGAAGTCAGAGGAAGTTTTACCACTGATAAATCATTGGTGATAAATCTTTGGGGGGTTTATCTGTACCAGGATGTGGTGAAACCTTAATCCATAATGGTAAACTTCCAATGACTGAGGATGAGAGGTGTAGCTATATATTTTATATATAAGTGCAATACACCATGGTCCATATGATGTATACTATGACTTGTAATGAACATGCATTGCATGTATTATTAACAGACTAACAGGGGCAGTGGAGTAGAGAGAACAAGGGGGACTGTAGCACCTGTCAAAGAGATTATGGAGAGACTAAGCCCTTCTAGAATTATCTCTATAGCTGTCATTGAACAAATGTGCTGTATGGATTCTACTCTAATTTGAAATAGAGCAGTTGCTCTCAACTGTTAAAATCACTCACAGATGAGAGTAAAAATTCCTGGGGGAAGGGAGGAATGCCTACAGACCCCTCTTTAGTTCTACTGAATACTAATATAGATGCCTCAAGATTGAGATACCCTATAGAGCAGTCACCCTAATGCAACTGTCAAGCTAATGTTAACATTGTTCTGATAAACTACTAAACTGATTATCAGATTCAAAGCCAGAGGTTTGATTTTCAAAATTTCCTGCCCCCAAATCCCCTAGATTGGCATGTGTTGCATGAGGACATAATATAGTAGATATGTAAGAGTTTCAATTATTTTTATTATTGAAATGTATTTTATGTAGCATCAGCCATCCCTACATTGAAGGATCTGTTTAAATATGTTACACCAGAGTATGCTTCCAATTGGAAAAGGATTGGAATACTACTTGGCATGTCGGTGGGAGTATTGAATGCTATAGAAAGGAGCTTCCCTACTGATACTAACTGGTGCTGTGAACGAATGTTTGAAAAGTGGCTTGCAATGGATACTGCTCCATCATGGAATAAAATATTTTTGGCCATTGACTCTTGTACAATTCAGTGTGAAACTATGGCTACAACTGTTCAGAGTAAGAAATGATAATATGGTATAATTATTTGGGTGTGGTTTTAAACTAAAAAAAAGCTTTTGTTTTTCCTAATACCTGTATATAGCAACAAATGAATAATTCTAATGATTTATGTAGCTAAACAGCTAGTTTGTTACATTGACTTGCAATTGTAGGAAATAGTATAGTATTTGATTTGTAGTAGTTACAGTTGTTGAAATGGCTTATCCATTGGTATATATGCTACAAATGCACATTGCAAGTTAATTTCAGACTATATTCCAAGAATTATAATGTGTATGTGTTTGTTTTATTTCTGTAGCAGTACCCACAGTTACAAAGCACTTACGTACGTTGTACAAACACACAAGATTTATTTTAGCTAAAGATGAATGGCCCCCAGACCAACCAAAACATTTTACTACTGTAGTACTGATACATCACAAAAATAGACGTACTAAAAGGGAACTTATAGCTTTGATTGAAGCTGCTAAATCCAGTGACATTATTCAAGCCAGTCAGTCTCAAGAAAGTCTCTCAGGTGCAAGAAACAAGGGAGTCAGTAAAACTCTCAAAGACATTTCTGAAATTTTTGTGCCTATGGCAGACTCTAATATTGCTGATGAAAATCCTTATACTATTCTGATAGAGGGTGTGCCTGGAATAGGGAAAACATTTCTATCTAAGCATATTGCATATCAGTGGTCAAATGGCACACTATTAAGTGATAAGAAACTATTGTTTTTGCTTTTCCTCCGTGACCCAGTTGTTCAACAAATTACATGCTTGAAAGATCTTGTTTTATATTTCTACCACAATGATAAAGCTGCCATTGACAAAGCAGAGGCATGTGCAGAATTTTTAGTGAACAACAGTGGCAGTGAAATTACAGTTATTTTAGATGGTTATGATGAACTACCTGATGAGTTAAAACAAAGAGGCTTCTTATCTGACTTGATACAACGTAAAATATTACCTGCTAGCAATCTAGTAGTTACTTCACGCCTTTCAGCATCAGCCCATTTTCATGGCTGCATTGATCGAAGAGTAGAAATTCTTGGCTTTAGTGATGATGCAAGACGGCAGTACATGCAAAATGCACTGAATGATCCTAGCCAGGTGCAATTGCTACAAGCTTACCTTAGAAACCATGCTGTGATTAATAGTTACTGCTACATACCTTTAAACATGACAATTTTACTGTATTTATTTAAAGAGATGAGTCAGTTACCTTACAACCAAACCCAGTTGTACAATAACTTCATATTCCTCACCATATGCCATTTCCTTAGAAAACATAACATAATTCTAACAGTAGAATCTGACGTACCAGATATACATGATTTACCAAGTCCTTATAAGAACACAATCTTAAACCTAGCAAGATTGTCTTTGCAAGGATTGGATGACAATAAATTAATCTTCACTTTCAGTGACATCAGAAAGTGTTGTCCTGAAGTGGACACAACTCCAGAGCTTATTCATGGATATGGACTTTTGCAAGCCATACAGCACTATGAAATATCCCAAACAGCCATGTCCTTCAACTTTGTGCATGTTTCAGTTCAGGAATTTCTTGCAGCGTATAAAATTTCTGTCCTTCCGTATGAGGAAGAACTATGTTATTTGCAGCAAAAGTTTTGGATACAAAATTATCAAAACACTTGGATGATGTATGTTGGCATTACCAATGGACAGAACCCAGCATTCAAGGACTTTCTAGCTGGTGATCTCCCAAGTTCCTCTGGTATAGGAAATGTATTTTTAACAGATCCCATTAAATGTATTTATTTATTTCAATGCTTCCAAGAAGTTAGTGACGAAAAACAATGTAATGTTATTTGCAATGCAAAGATTTTTGAAAAGGGGATTGTTGATTTACATGGGTGTACTTTAATACCTAGAGATGTGGAAGCACTCACTGTCTTCTTGACAAAATCTCAAAACAAAGTATGGGAAAGGCTGGATTTTCTGTTATGCAACATTGGAGATACTGGATGTAGCATTTTGCACTCAGCACTTTGTGAAACAGAAGGACTGCATATAAATAAATTAATCCTGGCAGACAACCACCTGACAACATCGTCTTCCAAGTACATCACAGAAATTTCCATGCATGCAAAAACAAGAGTGCTATATTTGCAAGGAAATCATTTGCAAGATGATGATTATTTGTCAATTCTGGTCCAGAGTAACACACTAGAAGTTTTGGATGTCTCAGGTAATGAAATACAAACAGAAGGTGCTATACAGCTTTCTAAAGCATTAAGATTACACCAAAGCTGTATAAAGGTATTAATATTGATGAACAATGGTATTACTAAAATGGCAGCAGATGAATTAGCACTTGCATTAGCAACCAATACTGCTTTAGAAGTCATCAATTTGTCCCACAATAGGTTGCAAAGCATGGGCATAATTAAGATCTTTGGCAGCTTACAAGAAAGCAACACTAGTCTAAAAGTACTTGATGCAGAGTACAATGAAATCACTGACTGGGCAGCTGACAATATAGCAGCTGCATTAAAAGCGAACACTTCTCTTCAGCAACTTAATTTGTCTGGAAATAGCTTGAAAACTAAAGGGGCTATTAAAATTGTTAATGCATTAAAATCTAATAAAACTCTAAAGATGCTCAGTTTGAGAAGTTGTGATATCACTGATCAAGCAGGAGATTACATAGCTAATGTCATAGCCATTAACAAGGGATTAGAAGAACTAATCTTGTGTGACAACCAGCTGCAAACAGTGGGTGCTACAAGAATTATTCAGTCTGTAGCTACCAATACAACACTACGGTTAATAAATTTATGGAACAATAATATCACTGACCAGATAGCTCATGATGTATCTAAAGTGCTAATTAGCAATTCCACTCTAGAAGAATTAGTGCTTTCTAAAAATCAGATATCAGCAGATGGTGTAAAAATTATTTTAACAGGACTATGTCAGAACAGAGCATTAAGATTGCTGGTAATTCCACACTTACCGTTAGATGAATGGATCTCTTTAAAACCTGAAATAGCAAAGATAACAGAGACAAGGAAATCCTTGTATGGAATAAATCTAACTATACATTAATGATGTGACAATGGTATCTCTGTATTCATGTCATACTGCCTATGGAGGAGGCACTTATAAGCATGTATTTCAAAGGTCTTTCATTTATTGATATCTACTTGTACACGGTCATTGAGGAATACTGTACTCATGCACGCATGCACCACTGAAATTGTACTCCAATTTCAATTGCAACCTTCAAAATTTTCCTGTGAGGCATATACCTATATGCCCTACTATTGTGATTTGCACACTAAGGTACAGTTAACGATTCTTAGATACTTCCTGAATGTTAACCGCCTCATATGACTGCCCCTCTCCCCCAACTTAGCTAGAGTACTGTTCTGTTAAGGGTTTTGTTATTTATTTATTTTTCCTGGGCTAGATGGACTGCCCTTGCCTACCACCCTCAGCACTGTTAAATTAGAGTACTGTTCTCTACCCCTGTTATTGACATAGCAGTGAACCCTACAGAGCAAAGAGAAGAGGATATAGAAGGTGATGGTAATCGTGAATCCGTGATAATGAAGCAGAAATGACAAGTAGCTATAAAGAAGCAAAGAGTTGATCACGATTAGCTATAAAGCTAGCTAAAATACTTGAAGCTAATCACAAAGATTCAGTAGACCAATCTATCATAGCTAGCTACATAACTATTGGTGAAAACATGACATATTAAATGCTAGTGAGCAAAAGTAGATCAAAAATTTAAACAGTAAGTTTCATTAATTTCAAGCATTGTAAAATCAAAACCTTGTCTGCATCCCCAGACCCCACATCTGAGTCCTACTCGATCCTTGGTCCTATTACCACTGCATGGAAATCCCCTTCTAAAAATCCTAGATCCGCCCCTGGTTATATCAGGAGCACAAGTATACTGTCATTTTTGCCCAGAAATTTGATCATATCTGTTTCTATCTCCCTGAAGCATTCTAAAAACATGGTACCAAAGATATTATTGAACGAACTAACTTACTTTTTATTTGTAGTTAATAGGTGATTTGATTCCAAAGTTATGATCATTTATATTACCCATGAATTGTGAAATAATTTACTTCTCCATGGGTAATTTACACTCCAAAGGCAGTAAACTTAAAGAGTTTTGCAGCTAATAAAAGCTATCATAACTTCAAGATGGCATTACCTGTTAACTTCAAATGAAAACCAAGTTGTTTCGTCCAACAAGACCTTTACTTTGGTACTACATTTTAATGTGACAATGCCTCAGGGAGACACAGACAAAAATGGTCAAATTTCTGTGCAAAGGTCAAATCTGTGATGACACTACAGTATATCACAAAATACATATCATGAGGAATACTATTTGATCTAGAAAGTTTCATGCTTTTATGTAAAGTGTACAATTTGGTTAATTTTGGGGCTACACTGCTATACTATTTTATTAGAGAGTATCGATCTAAGGTGTTATGTACAATGCAAGTGAGTGCTCTATTGCAGTTTGTACTGACTGCTCTATTAGGGAGTGTTGATTTAGTTTCATGGAATTAAGCTCCATAGTTTGAAATATCCTAGCATTATGCTGGCATACTACTTCAGCCTATGCTTTGTATTATGCCGACATAGCTATTTGACGCAGGCCTAGTCACATTATCACAAGTCTGTTTTAGTTATGCTTTTTAATCCATTCAATGATAGTCGTTTTTCCATATCACATACATAGTGTGGTACATAAAATAATTTGTATATAATACTGAAGTGATCATAGACTGAGATGTAGCTGTTTGTTTCTGCTTTAGAAAATTGGTTGTATATACATACATATGGTTGCTAAATTACAAGTTGGGTATGGAAATTATACCCCTGGTTACAACAAAACTGCAGTCATCATGCAGCATTCATAGATGTTTTTAAGTGTGGTTCACTGAATGTTAGTAACACCTCAAAATGATTTTGCCCAAATTATTTCCAACTGCAAGTTCAGTTTGTGTTTCAAATCATAACTCAACTACTGCAATGGTAAAAGTAGCACATACCATACAATAACAAAGTACAAAGGACATTAAACCAAATGTATATTAGTTGTAGGTTTAAGAGTTATGTAATTCTTGATTGATTTTTTCAACAAGTTCACAAAAGTCAGGTCTATCCTCTGGAGCAAACTTCCAACAGCACCTCATAATGTCATACCTAAATATAAACACAACAAATCATTGATGAAACCTCACTATTTAATACCTACATTTCTTCTGAGCTTAGAGAAGGCTTCTCCAGCACTTTACCAGTCTTCAGATAGTCGGTCATTTCATGTGGATCTACTGAAGGATATGGTTGTAGTCCAAGAGTGAATGCTTCCCAACATGTTACTCCAAATGACCACTGTGAGTAAGGATTATATATGCTGTATGAATGTTTTGTGGGACAAATATTTGATAGTCATATCAAAGTAAAGGGAGTAGCAACAAAAATTTATGTGAAGGGCTAAGAAGGCTGGTAACTGGTTGATAAAATCTGCACTGTGTGTGAAGTACACCCAGCATGCTCTATCTACAGAGTCCGGGGGTATGCACACACAAAAAATGTGAAAGATTAATCTTATGTGGTACTAAATATGTTTTTTTGAATATATAACTGCTCCATCAAAGTAGCTTAGAGTTTCTTGATCTTACGATGTTAAGAGATTAAGTCCCCTGTAAAACAATAGCAGAGGGACTCTAGTTCCCTAGCTCATGCACCCTGTTGCTATGCCTATGGTCAAAGGTTTAATAAACAGTTTTCCACAGTGCTACTGAATGCTTTGGCAGGTGGCGTTTGTAACAATTTATTAAGGGAACACAACAGGTTCATTAAATAATGGATTATATATATACACATACATCCATGAAAATGTCTGTACTTGTTAAAATTTCCCAGTACTTTGTGTAGCTACTTAATAACTGTGCACCCTTAAAAGTGTCTTTGCAAAATCTCTATATAGCAAGCACAAATTTCAGTTTTGTATTTGAGTGTAATCAGCTACTCAAATAGAGTAGTCATGTACTCAGTTTCGTTTCTAATCTATTAATTTTGATTAACTGCTGTTGATTCAACGCACACTTAGTTGAAGGGCTATTGATAGATAACCTAAATAGGTAAACTTAAAATTTTTATTGATATACTTAATGAATTGATAATCGTTACATGAACAACTGAATTACTATTAGAGTACATAGTAAGTGTAATAACTAAACTATGACAGCTATAGTGTAGTAGGATTGTACCACTCACTACATCAGTTTTTGCTGAAAAACTTTTGTCAAATAGTGCCTCAGGAGCAAGCCATTTCACTGGTAGTAGAACAGAACGGTCTAACTTGTAGTAGTCTGATATGTATATGTCACGTGAAAGACCAAAATCAGCAACTTTAGTCACCATGTTCTCATCCAACCTGCAAAGTACATGTCTGTGTAAGAAACCCACAAATATACATAAATACATACACCTTCAAGAATGTGATAATCATTTGCCAGGTGCTTGGCCAACAACAGATCTACTATGTGTGCATACGTGTGTGTGTGTAACATACACACATATAGCCGATCTGTTGTGGAACTTTGGATTCTGCTACCTCTCTCTGCAAGACCTGGACAGTTTTCCTGTGGGTTACATATACCTGCCCAGGAGGATTTTCCTACACAAGGCTCAAGCGCTTGAGTGGTGTACAGGCATCCCAGTGCTGGTTTACTGGGCAACAATAGTTGTGTTACACACGGCTGCTGTAAGCTTTGCTTTTTACTTTGTGTGTGTGTGTGAACTAGCTATATAGACAATCAGGTTTACAAGTTACACATATGCATGACTGATTTCCATGTATATATGGACATTAGTGCAATACGTATTTAAGTTACTTATGGATGTGAAATAATTTAAACTGAAGAAACCAACTCACATGCAATTTCGTGCTGCTAAATCTCTATGTACAAACCGAACTGATGACAGATACTCCATCCCTTTAGCAATGTCCAAGCATATCTTCACAAGTGTGTTGTAACTAAGATCCTAAGCACACATAGACAATATTAATGTATTAAGATAGGAGTAACATTAAAATAGATAAAAAATTTCCAGTATACAAACCATTTATGACAAGGCATGCACGTAGGATGCGAAAATCTATCAGAAAAAATAATGCAAAATTTTGTACTTGTGCTACATGTCAACAACCTGCCCAATGATACATAATAGTCACTACATATATGCAGTGATAGTTGCACAGTATGTTATAAACTCCTGCAACCATAGCATGTCCTGCTACCATAGTATGTAGGTAGCTATATTTACTTTTGGTAATTCTGTCATTTCTATCTTGTGTCCTCTCTTTGACTTCAGAAATGACTTCACATCACCATTGACCATATATGGTAACACCATCATTGGTATGGACTCCTCTGGTGAAATACTAACACCAATGAGACTCAGTACATTAGGATGGCTGAATATTTTAGTAGTAGAACATTCATCAATAAACTCTTCAGCTGTAAGTACTGACGAAGAAACTGCAAATAACAAGAAAAATCCTGTAACAAAATTAATTACTTTCAATAAATTGCACATGTCAGACCTTTTAATGTCTTAACAGCAACAACAATATCTTCACCACTTCTTGTGTAAATACCCTTGTAGACTATGCCAAATGTTCCTAAACAACACACAGCAAAATCAGTATGTAGTGCATTGGTAAGATTATTACCATAACTTCTTGAAAGTATAAAAAATTAAACACAAAAATTTAACATAATTATGCTTTGGAAGTGTAAAATATTAGGATAATTAGGTCACGGTTTAAGTGACAACATGAACTGACTACTTTCATTATCCAATACTATAACAAATAACTATACCTTCAGCTACTGGCTCCTGAATTTGCAAGTCACTGTAGTTTATTGTAAGTGTAGCCAACTGTTTTTCAAATTTTTGTGCTACGTATTCTTTTGTAGCTGAAAGACAAAAAAGCAATTGCAAGAGGCATAAGTAAACATCAATGTATCATTGACACATCATACCTCCACATGGTACAAAAGCAACTCAGATTTTTAGGTATATATCCACACATAAACGGTTAAACTGTAAAAAATGGTGCGGCCTTAAAAAGCCTGTGTGAAAAAAGTTGTGAAATCAAAGGTGGCGGCCAAGAAATGGCTGCTATGATGTTAATGCAAATAAATTTTAACAATGCACACAGCCTTTACTAAATTTATTAGCTTTAACATAATTGCAGCCATTTCTTGGCTGCCACCTTTGATTTCACCCAGGCTGTTTAAGGCCGCACCAATTTTTTCACAGCTTGACTCTTTTTGTGTGGATGTCATTCTTTTTGTACTTTATAAGGCCCCAAAACCAGTCTATGGTTGACTTTGGGTTTTTTTATTATTTGTATTTCTTCTTTTCTATACAGATACAATGATGATTATTGAAGACAGACTTACAAATGTATTGCATTGCATGATTTAATTCTGTGTTTGATAATATTATTGTAATACTCTAATAGATTGCACATTTTTGAGGACTTCTATTAGAACATACATAGAACAATCTAGTACCTCTATTGGTAGACCTATGAAATTACAAACGTTTTATTATAAGCAGATTTAAACTAGAAATTTTATTTATAAAGTAAGTGAGGTGATCAGCCAGGGTAGCAGTGGTTCATTGGTTAAGGATGCAGGTGTTAGGTATGCAGGTTCCTGGTTCAAACTCTGGTAAGGTTTTTTTCGACATTGTTTGTACACCTTATTACCTGTGGTGACTGTTCTATTAGAGTATCTCAATCCTGTGATTTTACTTTTTGCTTTATAACTTTGTTGCTGTAACTCTATTGCTATTCAAACTATCAAAAGGTACTGCTACAATGATCAGCCTATCTACACACCAATTTTCAAGTTATTCCTATGCTCATTTTACTCTGTAGCCGTGACAAAAAAAAAATTTTTTTTACGTGAATAAATGCTCATAACTCCTTGGATATTCCTGAGATTCACAGCAACCTTGGTACATGAATCCACTGTTATACACTCTTCATTTGTGCCAAAGATCGAGGCAATCAAGTTACATGTTTGCATTTTATAGCAGTTTTTGCAAAGTGTGCAAAAATAAATTGAAGCCTCCGTACGGCATAAGAAGAAAAAAATGAAGAAATTAAAATGAAATTTTGAACACCCATATCTCGCAAATGGCTGTTACAAATTTAATCAAATTCACTGTGTGGCCTACCCTACCTGGCGGACAGCTATAATGCAAAAATGGTGTGCTTTGGAAAAGGGCCATGGAGCGATGCATGCATGAAAAAGTTGTTTTCTTTCTTCCTGTCAATATACTCAAGGTGTGCATGGTGCTCTAGACCTACCTAGTACTTCTATTGGTAGACCTATGAAATTACAAAAGTTTATTTATAAGTAGATTTAAACTAGAATTTTCATTCATAAAGCAGAAATTAAGTGAGATGATCAGCCAAGATAGCAGTGGTTCAGTGGTTAAGGATGCTGGTGTTAGGTATGGAGGTCCCTGGTTCAACCTCTAGTAAGTTTTTTCGACACTTTTTGTGCACTATTTTTACCCATTGGTGACTGCTCTATTAAAGTATCTTGATCCCATGATTTTATACTTGCTTGATTTTTGTTTTATAACTTTGAAGCTGTAACTACACTGCTATTCAAACCATCAAAAGGCACTGCTACGATGATCAGTCTATGTACACACCAATTTTCAAGTTATTCCCATGCTTGGTTTACCCTGTATGTAGCCTTTGCTCTTTTTTACATGAATAAATGCTCATAACTTGAATATTCATCATATTCACATTAGAGGTGTGCGATTGTCTAGATATATTCGATTATCAAGATATCATAAGACTTATCAAGATAAGGATGATAGGTTTATTAATCTAGATAATAGTAAACTTCTGTAAATTATTTGTATACCTAATGGTGTAGGCACCTCCTGAGGGCTCCAACTTTCCTACCACTTGGGAGCAGTGTTAAGACTCACTTTTTTACAGTCTTCATATATTGCAATTTGCTCACTTTATTGGTTACAATATTGGCAGTTTATTAATAATTAATTGTTTCAGTTATCGAGATATGTTAGATAATTGAGATAAGTTCAAAGGAAATATTGAGATATGTGTAAATTAGTCATCGCACACCTCTAATTCACAGCAAACTTAGTACATGACTACACCTTTTTGCCTTGTGCAGTGGTAGTACCGTAGCTAGTGAGGTCCAACCGAGGTGCAGTTATTGCTATTTAAAACTTTATATGCTCTTCATTTGTGCCAAAGATCAAAACAATCAAATTACACATTTACATTTTATAGCAATTTTGCAAAGTGTGCGAAATTAAATTGAAGCCCCCATAGCCCCCATATGGCATAAGAAGAAAAAAACGAAGAAATTAAAATGAAATTTTGAACGCCCATATCTCACAAATGGCTGTTGCGAATATACGTAGAGCATATGCAGATTATATTACTATAATCTATGATAGATGTCTGTAAGCTATATACCATGTCAATAACAGCCATGGCTAAGACTTTTCATAGCAATTCAGATACAGTAACTAGTAGACATTGGGTGATTATTTCAGGCACCATTTTAGCTACATAAAAAAAGAAATGTCTCAATTTCAGAGATCAACAAACATGTGCACTGAGTGTGTTGGGTTCATGGACAGGTACTCTCAGAGTGTCTACTATATTTTACTATCCATAAAGTAGATACAAATGGAGTGAATAAACTTTGCAACTTACATACAACATTTTCATCCTGACTTCGTTTCAGTAATGTCTCGTTTATATCATAATTATATGTAGATAAACGGCTCATCCTTTTAAATCTGCACAAAAGCATGAAAGCCAAATATGAACAGTTATAAAATACTTTATGGCCAACACATGTACACATTTATGAGATAAAATAAAGTTGATCTATTTTATTGTATGAATAAATCTTTTGCCAGAGAATGGATTGTTTATGCTGTTCTTTATACTAACTAAGCATGTTCTGATTCTTCTGAACCATATTTGTCCCTCTCACTAGTATTAAAAATACTTTTAGGTCATGTATCCGAAGGTCAGTTCTAAAAAGCTGTTGTTTCAGGGTCAGCAAGAGAGAGCTACCCATGGAAATAGACCTATTCACTGGATTAAATTTGTAGCACTTATAACCAATTGCAAAGGAGTTGTCCGCCAATATTTACTATTTGCAGTACCTAAACCATAGTAACATCACTATTCTCCACCAAATTCACCATTTGTAGTATATGGTAACATGATAGCAACTGTTGTGCTTGCCCAGTTGTAGAACTCAAAATGGTGTCTGAAAAACCATCACCGTGGTAAATAGAGACTCTTGTATAGTTTTGCGTGACATCAGAAGGCGCTTACTGTTCTAAATAAATAAGGTCTATATAGTGCTTTTAGGATACATGGTACAGGTTAGTATAACTTCACATTGCACACAGCTTATTCCATATTACATGGTGATGCATTGCACATAAAACACTACATACTTACTGAACATTTCTTTTCTGGTGAAGCTTCTTATAATATATTCTATGCATCACTACCATGATAACTAAAAGGGCAACAATTGATGCTACTGTTGTTCCAGTGATAATGATGATTAATAGAGAACTTTTTGAATCAGATTTGTCTAGATGTAGTAAAATTTGTTAGTGCTTTACTCACAATTCTGTGTTCCTACCTGTTTTCCCACACAACACTACATCATCACTACTCCAAGTACCATTAAATAAACACATCCTCTCATCGTCTTTAGCTAGCTCATAACCAGTGTTACATGTAAAACTACAAGTGTCTTCATAGGAAGGAATTCCATCATCTCCCAGTAAACAAGTGATTGTTCCATTGTTAGGATTAGTAAGTTGTGGACATGTAACTGCAAGAAAACAATATGACTAAGTATCACTGATGGCAGATAGAACTTTAGCTTTGTCCATGCATGAGCCACTTCTGTCTAAACCATGCATATTCTAAATATTATGATTATAAAGAAAAGTACTATTATATGTTATGCTCATTAAATTAAGCACTATACATTTTAGCAGTGTATATAATATCATCTGTTATTTTTATTATTTCTAACATTATTGTTTATTTATTATTATTATTAATTAGTACTTGGTTATATCTCCTTGGTTGTATAATTTACAACAAAGACAAAACATAGCAATAAGAAATAAATTAGAAAAACAAATAAATAAATTGGTCAGTTACAATGCTTCAGAGATGGATGCTCCATCAACCACCCCCAATGACCGCCATCTTGCCCGAGAGCCCCGAACACAAAGCAAAGTAGCACAAAGGATTGTAAAGGAGAGTTTTGCTTTTACCCAGCCCATGACAACACTGTATGACTTTTCCCACCTCGCAGCCAAATGATCAGCTAGACACTTTAAAAAGAAATTTGCTTTACCATTTATTTATTTGTTTATTTATTTATTAAGACTTTACAGCACAAGTGCTGAAGGTCTTTAGGACTCCTAGTTCCCACGCTGTTTACTAGTAAATATTGACTGATCTCTATATCACAACATGTTTCTGACTCCCTGCTACACAGGCTTTTAGTTGGGTCCCTAGTGGGATAGTGACTAATAATAGTTGTATTCTAACTGACTGCTTTGTTTTGTTAGAGTAGTCTATTTCTGTATTTCACTATTAGAATTTATTGACTGCTCTATTACAGTATCTCGATTCTTATCAAATGTAGATATGCAGAACACATTTTAGAACTTTACCCACATCCATAATAATAAACAAATATACCCTCCGTCAACAAATCATACTATAAAACTTTAAACACTTTATGCATACAACATTACATGTAGTACAGTAACTGTGATCACAAGAGTTGTACTGATTCCCACCACTTTTATATACGTAGGCCTAATATCCAGTATTTTACTTTCTGATAGTGCTCCTATACAAGTTACATTTCTGCACAGTAGTATTAAAATTAACTCTTGGAAAGCTAACGCCATGAGGTTATGACATCCCACAAGTCTAATTAGACAAGTGGTCACCTCAAACCTCAGTACACATCAGACAGCCCAACTGAATGCTAGCAACAGCCAATTAACTGATTCCAATTACGATAAGAACTCCTAATCTCAGCCTCTACCAATTGCCAATAAGATTAGTGTTAATACTGTTGTGTTTAGTAGTATATACACTGCTAAGAAGACTACTAACTAGGACTGTGTCTGGCTACCCTGATTGCAGGTCTAATCACTTTTAAAATACAATAATATCTTGTAATACCTCTCAGACAAGATGCACCATCCACCACCCTCCATTCCACCACATTAGGATTCAAGGTAACATTACACAAATATGTGATGTTGGTAACATCCCTAGTATACCCTTCATTACATGTTGCCGTACATGTTGACTGGTACTGTGTGTCACATGGTAACTGTAGTTGTGAATTATCAACAGGTGGTGATGTCGAACAATTTAAAGGTACACAGAATGGTAGACCTCCACTCCAACTTTGATCAGCTAAACAAGTTCCATTACTAGGTCCTTGTAATTCATAACCAGGATTACAAAAGAAGGTACAGTTATCCTGATAAAATCCATTAGTCCCTGGACATTCACATTCTAATCGTCCATTAACAGGAGTAGGACACTTAACTGCATACAGTAGAGATGAATAATAAATAGACAAGTACAGTACCTCATTATTATAGTAGGGATTAAGTAAACAAAGCCCTAGAAAGGCTAGAATGTATAGCGGCATTCCCTCATAAATTTGTACTTATCAAAAATTTAAACCCCCAAAGTTTTCTACCTAGCTATACACTTTCTCCAAACAAAATGCTATTACAGTGTAAATCCCCTCCACATACTAAACAAGTACACAACAAAATTGGAATTTTCAACTAGAGAAGGGACCATAGCACATCGATAAAAAGCACTGAAACAAGCTGGAGTAGTACACAATATTAAATCACAGTAAAATAATAAGTGTTATATCCCTTCTGAGCATTTCCATTGTGATACCTTGAGTACAGTAGGGATATAACACTTCTTATTGCTTTACTGTGATTTAATATCATGCAATACTCCAGCTTGTTTCAGTACTTTTTATAGATGCGTTATGGTCCCTTCTCTAGTTGAAATTCCAATTTTTTTGCATACTTGTTTGTTAAAAAATAAAATTATTATGACTGGTGAACCCATGCATACTGCATCAAAAGAAAAAAATGGCGCCGCTATCAATTATCATCTGAAAAGTGAAGTATCCTTTACACTTTGTTGTCAGCTATGTTCAACCCATTACACAGCATTACGAATGAAGAAATATTTGAAATAGCCAAAATGAAAAGTACAGATGATTTCCATTATGAAGGGAAGCCATTGAGTGCTACCACCAAATCGACATTTTTGGCTGCCAGCAAGATGCATGAGACACAAAGGAGGACACTGGTAAGTCCATTAAGAAGCATTGTGTGTACTTCAGTATGCCAAAAGGCACCTCTTGGGCCAAAGTGATGTCAAACAGTGAAAAAATCAAGCCTGTAGCTTTATCAAGTTACACTTGTAAGAAGGCATTAGTCAGTCAGTTACTCAGTCAGTCAGTAAGTCACTAGAAAATTCAATTTAATATATATTTAAAATTCCATAGCAACTTGTTGAAAGCGTTTGTGGTTTATCTAAAGACTTGTTTGGGCTTAGTTATACCTACTAATACCGCTTCATCATCATCAGGGAAAAGTGAGGCTGGTTTTTGGGTAATTTTATCATGGGCCACACCTACACTTTTGTGGTCCCTATTATACAGTACTATCGTACTGTATGATTTGATCAAAATTGTCCCAGGCATTCCCAAGACATGAGCCCAAAAAATTTGTCTGTGAGAGCATGCACAGAAGGTAAAACCTGTCACATGCACTATGTGTTATTACAGCTCAAGAAACAAATGACATGATCGATATATAGATGGGAATGGCAAAATGTATAACTTGACCTGAATCACCTGGATAGCAGCCCAGCATTTATACATATCCCAATTAATTACAAAATGAACTATCAATACATACCTCTCTGGCATGATAGTCCATCTAATGCCACCCAATCTACCATGTTACTTACAAAGCTGACATTACACAAGTAATTGACACTGGTGATGTTATTTCCAGTAAACCCTTCATTACATGACACTGTACATGTTGACAGGTACTGTGTGTCACATGGTAGCTGTAGTTGTGAGTTATCAACAGGTGGTGATGTGGAACAATTTAATACTACACAGATTGGATTTCCCATGCTCCAGTTGCCATCAGCCAGACAAACTCCAATCACAGAGCCCTGTCGAACATAACCGGCATTACACTGAAATGCACAAGTATCTCCAATTAAACCAGTAGTGCCAGGTACACAGTTGAGAGCTCCATTTATTGGAGCAAGACACCGAACTAGACAAACAAACACGTAAAGATTATAAATACCAATTCCATGCTGACTACAACTACATCAGTGTACCTTATTTACACAATTACGATTAAGTGAGTGTTCCAGTACCTCATTGCTTGTTCAGATTTATTAGGATAATTCTAAACTGTTTAATACTTACAGTATGTACCTCTTATGCATGTAACATTACTACCACTCCAATTCCCATCACTCTGACAGGTCCTAGTATCACTACCAGTTAACTCAAAACCATTGTCACATGTAAAATCACATGTGTCATTAGTAGAAAGAGTTCCATCATCTCCCAGTGAACAAGTGATCATTCCATCAGTTGGAGCAGCAAGTAAAGGACAAGCAACTGTAATGATAGTAAGAACAGCTACACTTCACCATTACGTACAACACATTCCATGTAACAGAAACTTTTAGAGGTCTATAAATAGCTATAGGCTGTTTATCACAAATACAGCATTTCAACAGAGCATAGTGAAAGCATGCTTAATCAATGTGTCAGTGGGTATGCCATATAGTTACCTGAACATATCACACTACACAGCTGAAGTATTAGTATTATACTAGTAGCTGATCTGATTATCATGATCTCCTAATTTGTAAAGTATTGTAGAGTGATAATAAAATGATGAGCTATTTACCTGATGATCATTGGAAGAAGTTGACAGTTAAGGTAAGGCTGTAGCTACATAGTTAAGAATATGCATGATTATAATTATTTATGCAATTATATGAGCTCCATTCATCAGGAGCTTACCCAGCATATTTCCAATAGTTTTATGAAACTCTAATGCATACAATTAATGATCTATATATCAGTCAAGCAATTTTGACAGCACTATAATATAAGCAACATATGTAAGTAAAAACCAATGAAACAATCTACACCTGCAACTATACTCCTAGTTCAGTCATATAATACAGCCTGTCATGACTGAAATAGGAACTAAATATCCACTAGCACAGCTGCAGATGTAGATGACCTCCCTTGTTTCATGGCTTTAATATGATCCCTGCTCAAATATAAAATCTCTCTAATTTTTCTTACATTTGTTTTAATGCATACCACAGTTAAGAAAGCATTGCCTAGACACATCTATTGAGTGACTTAATGCATGCCCCATCTAAAAGTGATGTGGCCATTCCACTTCATATGTTCCACCTGTTATAAATAAACAAAGAACAATAGGAGAAGTGCCTTTGTAATCCAGCCACTACAGAATTTGCGACTAACTGCATGTCCCGACTATCAAATACTAGTGAAGCAGCCATTCTGTTTCACTTTCAGATATGTTCCACCCATTGTACAGAATTACAAATGACGATCAGTAGGAGAAGAGCCTCTGTAATCAATCCAGTCACTACAGAATTTACAAGTGATTCTCGTGATAACCAGCTACAATAAAGCCTTCTTGCATCAACTTCTACATGGTATAATAGTACTGCAGAGAAAGAAATGAAACACAAAGGAGGTAAATCCATGATCCATGCACTGTTGCAGCTGTGGTTGGCAAAAAGGCATGTCTCTGGAAAAGTAATGTCAAACAGTGAATAAATTAAGCCTTTAGCTATGCTAGGCTAGAAACATCAGTCAATCAACAGAAAATTCATTTAAATAGATAAAAAGCTCAAGAAAACTGAGGTTCCACTGTAACAGTAACCTCTTTTGATAATCAAACACATTATATTAATTTTACTGAATAGAATTTCGGGTTCCATGACTAGTTATATGCTACATGGCAAGGTTTTTCAAGGGAATAAATGTTGCATTGACAGCTATAGAAATAGAATTACAAGGTAAAAACCAAACATACTCTAATATAACAGTCACCATGGGGTAAAAGGTGCATGAAAAAAGTCAAACCAGCCGGAACACCCAAATTCTTAACCACTGAGTTGTTGCCATCACAGCTGTTTACTAACTTAATTTCTGCTTCATAAGTGAAATTCTAGCTAAAATCTACTCATTAGTATAAGTTTATAGTTTCACAGTTCTACCAATGAAAAATCTAGCATATTCTATGTGTGTTCTATCGGAAATCCATGAAAAAATGTGCACTCTATTAGAGTATTACAAAAGTAATCAAATAAATTCTACGTACAATACCATTGCAATTTCTCTAGCATTTCATGAATTCGAAGCTGATATTATAGCCAATTTGGTACCGATTGGTGGGGTAGTACACTACTATCAACACCTACTCGTGCCAATCATCATCATCATAATCATCATAATAAGTGCTTTGCTAGCAAAACTTGTGACGACAGGCTGGAATTGTTCTAGTATAAAAGATGCAGGATTAGTTTTGTAAAAGTTGAGCAACTGCAACTTGTCACATTTTGTATAAAAAGTCGAGATACTCCTGTACCAATAGAACAGTCACTTCAAAATAAAATTCCTAATTGACACATGCATTCCTAACTTAAAAAGAAATTTACTTTGTTATAAAATACTATTGCTTTATATAACCATAAGTAAATTATACAGCAATTGTCAGTATTATAGTTAGCTAATTGGTAGAGCACTAGTTTGTCTTATGATTTGTGTAAAAGCAAGCCTCAAAGTTGATGGTTGGCTAACTTGGCCTTGGGGTACATAAAGAAGTGAAATCCATGTAAACAGCCAAGCTGTAGAAAAAGGATGCATCCTTTAAAAGCCTGGATTGTGAAGTTGAAGGTGGCAGTCATGAAATGGCTGCAATGATGTTAATGACAATACATTTAGTATTATCTCATTAACATCATTGCAGCCATTTCATGAAATGGCTAACTATATTGCATAGAACTGCACACTACTTCAAATGTGTACATGTATTTATTTGTTATAGCATTACTCATAGATCATTAACTACCAATGTATGGTTTAGGTTGCTTATTGTCGATTTTTTGTTTCAGATCCTTGCCCATATTGCTGTGTCTCACCACCTAATTTTTAAACTATTTTTCCATCACCTCAAAGCTTCGTGATTGCATGGAAGTACTGAAGACCCAACTCAATGTCTAGTCTGGTAGCACCCACCGCTTTGCAAAGAGGAAGGGTTTGGTCACTATACTAAAATTTGTAGTGTGTTATAGAAAACAGGGAGCTAACACAAAATAGATTGTGTTGTTGGCAATTACTAAATTTTGCAACGTTTGTTTTGGAGTTACCATAGATACTGTAGAATTACACAATATGTAGAAGAGCTTGTCATGAAGTTTTGTGAGATGTGTTATGACTAAGGCTGCTTGTAAATGACAATAGGGTGTTCCTTAAAAGAACAAAAGATGGAGGTAGTAAAGGTTTTTTACTGTAGTTGGAACTGATGTACTTGTAATGCTGCCTAATCAATATAGAAAGTATATGTGTTAGTAGCTGCTTGTTAACCCATAATTTCTCTAGTGGGTCGAAAATTTATGGTTAACCTATTTGTAGAACTATACTTACTTTGTATACATGGTTGCCATTCATTATGATGTCATTGTTTAATTACATTCCATAGTTACAAATTTGTAACGTTAGAGTGACCAGACCTTTCCTCCTTTTGCGAAAGAGCGGGCACTACCAGATTACAACACTAGATGCGAAATTACAATGGCTATGTACCAAAAGAGTGTGGTGGTGTTTAGAAGCAGATGGCAACATGTGCCAACTGCCCAAACTAATTACTTATAAAACTGGTTAATTATTTAACTACTGTATATGTAGACAACATACAAAACACATACTTAGCTACATAAATGATTAAAATTTACAGGGCAAGAGAGTTTAGAGCACTTACAACAGGGACACATGCAATGGAGAGTACAAGCAATTGTAGTTACATCATACTAGAATATCGCTGTCAATTGTGCTATCAAAACAGTTGGAAGTTGCAGTATGCCAAAGAATAAGTACTCAAAGCAGAAGAAGAAGCTAGTGTGAACCGTACTCTACCTCCAAGAATCTGGCCACAAAAGGCAACAGCAACCAAAAGGTCACCCCTAGCTCAGATGGAGAAGAAGACCTTTGCAAAGTGTGCAAGCAAGATGCCCATCTACTTGTTTAATGTGAGCGTTGTCTAGTTTGGCATTGTCTTGACTGTTGTTGAAGAGGTACTGGACTTCTTAGAGGGTTACAATAGCCTGCACTGGTTCTGTAATCTGTGCAACCCTACTATGGCTAAAACCATCCAAGCATGCAACCTTTCCTTGGACACAGCAACAGAGACTGAGAAACTATCCATTCTTTGACGAAGAAGACAATGGATAGTCTTGTTAATCAGCTGAACAAAGAGCAATTTAAACAATCTTTGAAAGAGGTCTCACAGCAACCTCATTTATTTATTTATTATTATTACTGAGCAGGAAGCACTCAGTGCTGGTCAGCTCAGGAAATATTTAGCAATTACAAACATAGTTACAATGATTACATGCATACATGTTATGGATATATCAGAAAACGTACCTGAATCTCCACAGGTGCCCAACAATGCTCAACAAGTTGTTCAGATGGTGGACAATTACTTTGACAGACGACAAAGGAAACCCAATCTAATTGTCTATAATCTTCCAGAAGTGTAAATGATGAAGAGCTAGTGAAAGACATTATTGAGAAGGAACTTAAAGTCGGTAGGTGTGATATTGTTAAAATGGTGCACCTTGGACAAAGCAGAAACTCTAGACCTAGATTGCTATTAGTTATCCTGGCTTCAGAGAGAATGAAATGGAATGTCTTGAGAGCTGCTTCGAATTTACACTCTAGCATTCATTTTGGTAAAAATTATCTATCTTCTGATTTAACGCCCAAAGAGAGAGATGTTAATAGGAAACTGAGGAAGGAACTTGCTAAGCAAAAAAAGATGGGGGAACAGATCCTAGTTATTAGGAAAGGCAAATTGTTTCAAAGAGAGTTTGACAACCTGAATGTCAGAAGTAGTGTGCCTCACACTCAAGTTGAGTCTGTTGTTTATTATTGTAATTAATTAAGGATGGCAGAAATACATTTATTATCAAGACACACGGTAGTGTGTCGTGCGGCCCAAGAAGCCGGCGTGCCACCCGTGAGTATATTAACAGGAAGAAAGAAAACGCAATTTTCACACCTATGTAGCTCTGTGATCCCTTATCCGATTGGAACCAAATTTGCTACAGACGTGCTGGCCAGCTAGGGGAGTCCACACCAAATTTGAAGAAAATCGATCCAGCCGTTTCCGAGATACGAGCGAACAAAATTTCGTTTTAATTTCTTCGTTTTTTTCTTTACTTCTTCATTTCGCACACTTCGCAAAATCCGCCATAAAACACGAATGCGTGCTTGGATCGGGCTGAAATTTGGCACACTTAAAGGGCTCATTAAGGCGGATCTCTGTACCAACTTTGGTAGGCATCCGATGAACATTCACGGAGTTATGACCGATTATTTGCGTAAAATAAGGTCGAAGGTCTGTCACGCCTACAGGGTAAACTCCTTTGAGGAATCAGTTGAAAATTGATATGCAGTGTTGGGCAAGATACTTTTTAAAAGTAACTAGTTACATATTACATATTACTTGCAACTGAACTATTTAGTTACAGTTACATATTACCCATAAAATAAAGTAACTGTAATAATATTACATATTATATTACTTTGTGTCCACAGCTTTAAGCTGTCACGTGTGAAACCTTATCACGTGACATGATTACATTGTTGGGCAATGTGTAAATGTTGGTTATAAGTAAGAAGCTGGTGAATAAGCTTCACTCATTACTTCGTTGTGGTTAGGCGTTACTCAGTCTTGCAGTAATAATATTACGTAATATTAGATTCGTTACAGTAACTATATTACTTAGGTAACGCGTTACACCTGTAAGTAAAGTAACTTGAGTTATATTATCTGTTTTTGTAGTGTATTTCGTTATATTACTTAGTTACCACAAAAGTAATAATATTACGTAACGCGTTACATAAGTAGCGCGTTACTCCCAACACTGTTGATATGTAGATGGAGCAACCATCGTAGGAGTGCCTTTTTGTGGTTTGAAAGGAATCGGGATAAAGACCATGGAGATGTGACACAAAACCCGACCCGTGTCAAAATTACGCGATCGATTTTTATGAATAAAAAAACCATTAGTTTTCGTGTCTACTAGGCAAACCGCTTAAAGCAACGAGCTGAAAATCAGTATGTAGCTGGAATAATCATCATAGAAAGTCCTTGCAGTAATACAGAAGAATCGGATTACAAATCACTGAGTTATGATTCGAAAGACATCTACGTGTAACAAATGCGAGATCGAGATACTCTAATAGAACAGTCACCCTAATAAAGTATTCAGCAGCATTTATAATTTACTCAATTATATTACATTGCAAGTTATTCTGTAGGGAATTCAGCTACAAACAAGTCACCCTGTAGTCAGATCAGCCAGAAGAAGGTACCTAATAGAGAGTTCAGCTACAAAGAAACCATCATGTAGAGAGTTCAGCTCAAACAAATTACCCTGTAGAGAGATCAGCTAGAAGAAGTTACCTTGTAGAGAGTTCAGTTACAAAGAAACAATCATGCAAAGAGTTCAGCTGCAAACAAATCACCCAGTAGAAAGTTCCGCTATGAACAGACCACACTGTAGAGAGTTCAGTTAGAAACAAGTCATCTTGTAGAGAGATAAGCTAGAAGAAGTCACATTGTAGAGAGTTCAGCTACAAAGAAACTACCATGTAGAGAGTTCAGCTGCAAACAAATCACCCTGTAGAGAACTCAGCTACAAACAAATGTACCCTGTAGAAAGATCAGCTAGAAGAAGTTACCTTGTAGGGAGTTCAGCTACGAACAGATCACCCTGTAGAGAGTTCAGTTACAAAGAAACCACCATGTAGAGAGTTCAGCTGCAAAAAATCAATCACTCTGTAGAGAATTCAGCTAGAAGAAGTCACCTTGTAGAGAGTTCAGCTGCAAATAAATCACCTTGTAGAGAATTCAGCTACAAACATATCACCCTGTAAAAGATCAGATAGAAGAAGTTACCTTGTAGAGAGTTCAGCTATAAAGAAACCACCATGTAGAGAGCTCAGCTAGAAACAAATCACCTGTAGAGAGTTCAGCTAGAAGAAGTCACATTGTAGAGAGTTCAGCTACAAAGAAACTACCATGTAGAGAGTTCAGCTGCAAACAAATCACTCTGTAGAGAACTCAGCTACAAACAAATATGCCCTGTAGAAAGATCAGCTAGAAGAAGTTACCTTGTAGAGAGTTCAGCTACGAACAGATCACCCTGTAGAGAGTTCAGCTACAAACAAATCACCCTGTAGAGAGTTCAGTTACAAAGAAACCACCATGTAGAGAGTTCAGCTGCAAAAAAATCAATCACTTTGTACAGAGTTCAGCTAGAAGAAGTCACCTTGTAGAGAGTTCAGCTGCAAATAAATCACCTTGTAGAGAATTCAGCTACAAACAAATCACCCTGTAGAAAGATCAGCTAGAAGAAGTTACCTTGTAGAGAGTTCAGCTACAAACAAATCACCTGTAGAGAGTTCAGCTAGAAACAAGTCACCCTGTAGAGAGATCAGCTAGAAACAAGTCACCCTGTAGAGAGTTCAGCTAGAAGAAGTTACATTGTAGAGAGTTCAGTTACAAAGAAATTACCATGTAGAGAGTTCAGCTGCAAACAAATACCCTGTAGAGAACTCAGCTACAAACAAATCGTCTGTAGAAAGATTAGCTAGAAGAAGTTACCTTGTAGGGAGTTCAGCTAGAAACAAATCACCCTGTAGAGAGTTCAGCTACAAAGAAATCATCACATAGAGAGTTCAGCTGCAAACAAATCATCCTGTAGAGAGTTCAGCTATGAAAAGATCACCCTGTAGAGAGTTCAGCTAGAAGAAGTCACCTTTTAGAGAGTTCAGCTACAAAGCAACCACCATGTAGAGAGTTCAGCTGCAAAAAAAATGAATCACTCTGTAGAGAGTTCAGCTAGAAGAAGTCACCTTGTAGAGAGTTCAGCTGCAAATAAATCACCCTGTAGAGAATCCAGCTACAAACAAATCACCCTGTAGAAAGATCAGCTAGAAGTAGTTACCTTGTAGAGAGTTCAGCTACAAAGAAACCACCATGTAGAGAGTTTAGCTGCAAACAAATCACCTGTAGAGAGTTCAGCTAGAAACAAGTCACCCTGTAGAGAGATCAGCTAGAAACAAGTCACTCTGTAGAGAGTTCAGCTAGAAGAAGTCACCTTGTAGAGAGTTCAGCTGCAAATAAATCACCCTGTAGAGAATCCAGCTACAAACAAATCACCCTGTAGAAAGATCAGCTAGAAGAAGTCACCCTGTAGAGAGTTCAGTTACAAAGAAACCACCATGTAGAGAGTTCAGCTACAAACTAGTGACCTTGTAGAGACATCAGTTACCTTGTAGAGAGTTCAGCTACAAAGAAACCATCATGTAGAGAGTTCAGCTGCAAACAAATCACCTGTAGAGAGTGCAGCTACAAACAAATCTCCCTGAAGAAAGGTCAGCTAGAAGAAGTCACCTTGTAGAGAGTTCAGCTACAAAGAAACCACCATGTAGAGAGTTTAGCTGCAAACAAATCACCTGTAGAGAGTTCAGCTAGAAACAAGTCACCCTGTAGAGAGATCAGCTAGAAACAAGTCACCCTGTAGAGAGTTCAGCTAGAAGAAGTCACATTGTAGAAAGTTCAGCTACAATGAAACTCCCATGTAGAGAGTTCAGCTGCAAACAAATCACCCTGTAGAGAACTCAGCTACAAACAAATATGCCCTGTAAAAATATCAGCTAGAAGAAGTTACCTTGTAGAGAGTTCAGCTGCAAAGAAACCACCATGTAGAGAGTTCAGCTGCAAACAGATCACCTGTAGAGAGATCAGCTACTAACAAGTCACCCTGTAGAGAGTTCAGCTAGAAGAAGTCACATTATAGAGAGTTCAGCTACAAAGAAACTACCATGCAGAGAGTTCAGCTGCAAACAAATCACCCTGTAGAAAGTTCAGCTATGAACAGATCACCATGTAGAGAGATCAGCTAGAAACAAGTCACCCTGTAGAGAGTTCAGCTAGAAAAGTCACATTATAGAGAGTTCAGCTACAAAGAAACTACCATGCAGAGAGTTCAACTGCAAACAAATTACCCTGTAGAAAGTTCAGCTATGAACAGATCACCCTGTAGAGAGATCAGCTAGAAACAAGTCACCCTGTAGAGAGTTCAGCTAGAAGAAGTTACCTTGTAGAGAGTTCAGCTACAAAGAAACCACCATGTAGAGAGTTCAGCTGCAAACAAATCACCCAGTAGAAAGTTCAGCTATGAACAGATCACCCTGTTGAGAGTTCAGTTAGAAACAAGTCATCCTGTAGAGAGATCACCTAGAAGTATCACCTTGTAGAGAGTTCGGCTACAAACAAGTCATCCTGTAGAGAGATCAGCTAAAAGAAGTTACCTTGTAGAGAGTTCAGCTACAAAGAAATCATCATGTAGAGAGTTCAACTGCGAACAAATCATCCTGTAGAGAGTTCAGCTATGAAAAGATCACCCTGTAGAGAGTTCAGCTGCCAACAAATCACCCAGTAGAAAGTTCAGCTATGAACAGATCACCATGTAGAGAGTTCACTTAGAAACAAGTCATCCTGTAGAGAGATCACCTAGAAGTATCACCTTGTAGAGAGTTCAACTACAAACAAATCACCTGTAGGGATTTCAGCTGCAAACAAATCACCCTGTAGAGAGTTCAGCTACAAAGAAATCATCATGTAGAGAGTTCAGCTGCAAACAAATCATCCTGTAGAGCAGAGTCAATTATTACTGCCTGACATAGGCCATTTGACAGGCAAATATCATGCATGGCCAACCATAATGGAACCTGCCTGACAAAATGTCAGATCAAAATAAAAGGAAGTTAGAGAGTTTTATAGTGATGCATTGTCAATCAATTAGACAACAATGATTGTATTATTATAGGTTGAGTCACTCTATTCTATCAATGTAACGTAAGGATTTCCGATGAATTGTGTAAAACAGTAGCATATCAATGTCAGGTAATGCTTTAGGTTGCCTGACATTTTCACTGAGATTTGGAAAAAATTATAATTGTCTCTGCTGTAGAGAGTTCAGCTATGAAAAGATCACCCTGTAGAGAGTTCAGATATAAGAAGTCACCTTTTAGAGAGTTCAGCTACAAAGCAACCACCATGTAGAGAGTTCAGCTGCAAACAAATCACCCTGTAGAGAATTCAGCTACAAACAAATCTCCCTGTAGAGAGACCAGCTAGAAACAAGTCACCCTGTAGACAGATCAGCTAGAAGAAGTTACCTTGTAGAGAGTTCAGCTGCAAACAAATCACCCTGTAGAGAATTCAACTACAAACAGATAACCCTGCAGAGAGTTCAGCTAGAGTCAAGTCACCCTGTAGAGAGAATTCTGTAAATAGTTCATCTACGTACAAGCAGATCACCCTGTAGAGAGTTCAGCTACATTTCAAGTCACCCAGTAGAGAGATCAGCTGTAAATTATCCTGTGGGGATTAATTGACATGTAATAAATATATGCAAGAGTTCATAATATAATGAACTCTTGATATATGCATTATATATATAATTTGTACATTTACTGATAAAATCAGAATGAGTTAAAGTATTTATAAAATCTGCTTCATCTTTTTCTTTTTCCTGTGGTAAAGAAAAATATATGGGTTAAAAAGCCCCAAAGCTGGCCATAGGCCGGCTTTGGGGTATACAAATACAAAAAGAAGTGAAATCTAATCAAAAACAGCCAAGGTGTAAAAAAAGGAGTGCGGCCCTTGAAAACCAAGCGGCACAAAATTCACCTGAATTGTCGTTATTAAAATTTTTACCATTAACCTACCATCACAGCCATTTCTTGGCCGCCACCTTGGATTTCACATCTTTTTTCATCATAGCCTTTTCAAGGGCTGCACTCCTTTTTTTACAGCTTGGCTGTTTTTGATTAGATAGGCTTTACAGCACAACATACAAGGAACTACGTAAATGGACATACAGTGCAATAGGTACAAAAACAAAAGTGCTGAGGGGCTTGCAGAAAATAAATAAATCAACACTGTTGACAAAATGATTCCAAAAATAAGTTTTTAATTGCCTTTTGATAGGCATTCCAGCATCCGAGATTTTTTAATAAAAAAAATCTCCGTATATTCCCCAATAGAACCCTGGCACAAAATAACAACTCATATTTAACTTGGGATTGCTCCGTTGCCCGAGCTCCAATGAGGATGAAAATCGCTGTGGGGTTTGTCCACACACTGATCATTATGAAAATCTTAGTTTTATCATGCGCGTTACATATAAGTAAGTTTGTAATCTTTTCAAGCCTTGTAATGTATGTAGAATACTTTAAAACTTTTAAAAATGTACTGTTGGGTTGAAGATAGTCACCAGTGCTTACTTTAAAGCGCGTAGTTACTTCACTCAGGTTAGCAATTTTCAGCTCCAGAACAATTTTCTGATGGCTGTGTCATCAGCTCAAAAGTATAAAGTCGGCATAACAATGCCATAATTGAAACCACAACTCCACCTTAGGTATTGTTGCATCATTGTGGCACCTCCACTTTAGTTGTTTACCTTTATGAGTTGTTAACTTGATGTTTTTACTTACTTGAGATAGCTACTTGCCTATGGGTATACACCATTGTATTGAGAAGTGTGCAGTGGGTGAAACATATTTGCTCACCACAAAACATACAAAGATCACTGAGATCCGATACTATCTGAAGTTACTCTCATTACATGTATAAACTTGCAGCTAGAAGCAACTGCAGTTTCAAGATAGTCCAGATTGCTAGATGGCTTCCTGATTCAATTGTGCCATTTTCCCCTTTACAATGTATGGGGAGCCCTGGAGAAAAATGTACTTTTTTTCAGTTTTTAAGCACTGGGCATGCCAAAGTACAACCCAACAAACTATATATTTCTGAAATCAGCAATCGATACTCTATCTATTGAGCATATAAAAAGCCCATTTTTTCCAAAATTTAAAAATCAGGCTGGAATGCCTACTTTTGATTTGCTGGATAGGGAGGAGGGGGGCATTAATCCTTCCACTTTATTAGTTGCCCCACCCTTTCATTTCCGGTACTTACTTGGTGTATAGATTCGCCTGCCGGTATAAACGCCACAATTGTAGCAAATGTCCTTAATTAACACTGACTCTGAGTAGCTATCGCAGTCTCCGTTGGTTGATCGTCGTTCGTCGGCTGTCTATTTACGTCACGTGACAGTTTATTTCGCAGAATTATATTAGTACTGTAATTCGTTGAAATAAATATAACAAGATAGTTATTTCCCCCCTAAACCATGCTCTGAGATCTGAGAAACCGTCGAAACAGAAAAAAAAAAAAATTTAAAGCATCAGCCAAGAGAGGGTGTTCTCATGTAGCATAAGTGCAAGTCATTGGTAGACTCCACCCCCTCTCCCCCATTTATTGCCATTTTTGTACATATTCTGCAGAGATGCCAACCTCTGAACAATTTTAGGAGTGAGACCTCAAACACTACCAGCAATGTGGACCAGATTCAACTGCAGCTCCAGGATTTTTGGTAGTGAAGTACAAAAAAAAAGAAAAAAAAAAAAAAAAAAAAAAAAAAAAAAGGTCATCGCATATTCTAAGTACAAAAATAAGCTCAGGTTAAGCACAGGGCTAATTAAAAAGCAGATCGGGTGTGAGAAATTCGTGAGAACTAAGCTGAAAGAGTGAGAAACAGAGGGTTAGGCGTGAGAGTGTGAGATTACTAGCCAAAGAGTGAGACTCACGCCTAATGCGTGAGAGTTGGCATGTCTGATTCTGCATCCCTGAGCACACAAGATCCCGTAAATTTGTTCTTCTACGGCTTCTTCCGTATACGGAACAGCAGGCAATGGCGAAGAAGAACTTAGAAATTTATCGAGGTGGAGGCCGGTTAGCGATCTGTGGAGTACGGTGCTATGTATCACCACCTAAATTTGGCCATTATTATGAGTTTTCGCCATTATTTCATTATCTTGATTGTATAGAAGGCTATTAGAAGCTAGTTATAAGCAAACTTGTTTACATAGCTAGGCATAGAGAAAGGAAGGTTAGATGGGCTGAAGACCAACCCCAATCAGGAGAAGGGACTTTGCAATGTCATAAGAAGAGAACATTTCACTTTGATAATTCTTGATAATGATTAATAAAAGATTGAGAAACTCTAATAGAGCATTAAATTTTAGCTAACTCTAATAAAACAATCAGGTGCACATAGTAATAATAACTTTACAGTGCTAGGCATGGTACAATTACAGTAAACAGGATAACATTACATATTGCACTGACAGTCTGCTAGCAACCCATGCTAGCAACCAAAAAGAAAATTCAGTTCTATTAGGTTGCTTCGTCATGTCCGATCAGTAGTTAGACTGTGTGTTGTAGATTTGGGAGGTGATAAATTCACTGAGATTTCCATGGAAGTACATACAGATATGATCTTGTTCTTATGGACGATCAAGTTTCTTTCTCCATTCTTCCTTCTTTCTTGTAATTCTTGACATAATTTGTTATTAATTTTTCTTTCTGTAACAGTCAAAACAGTCGGGTGCATGTAACACTGTAATGAATAATGAATGAACCACTTGCCTACATTGGTTTAGTTTCTGATCTGAAATATAAAACAATAAGTGGCCTTAGCTACAAAGTACAAAATTAGGATTTAAATCATCTGACAGTCTGCATGCAGTTTAGCAGGCAGATAAGTGATATATAATGCTTTTAAATCTACCAGTATCTTCATTGCCCCGACTTCTTTGTTACGCATTAGCTACACTGATCAATGCAAAAAATAGCTATATCACTCAAGTTTAACTTTTATGATTGGAGTGTTAAGTTTTGTAACAAAGTATGATATGAGGTCAACTATCAGCTTTAGTTAGGACAACATATTGATTGTAGAGTAGCTAAAGTATAGGAAGTGTTCTGGTGTTTATATTAGTGTATTGAATGACTTTTTGATTAGTGCTAAGACATGGTTAGCCTTGTTTGTAGCAGTGACTAGCTACTTAACTGTGAAACTTTAAACAATTTAGAAATACAAAATATTTCTGTAAGATTGAGATACTCTAATAGAGCAGTCAGTCCCTCTCAATTCAATTATATTCTTCTACAGTAACCATATTTACCAGGAGTCATTTTTATAGATTATATTTGTTATGTAATGCATTGAAAAGTGCTTTGCTGTCACCTGTTGCGCACTATATATGAATTGTTCGAAACATTTATTTAGCTAATCTGTTGTATGAAACTGCAGTTTGCCGGCTCACCAAAATAATAAAATTCCATTCAGTGATAGTTGCTTTACCAAGTCACTAATATTCACACATACACACCAAAATGATCATGGATTGCCTGACATAATACTATGTATGATGTGAACTTACACAACTGTATCTGTACCCATTTGTTTCTATCTTAACTAACATGGCTACCTTAATCACAGGAAAATTAACTGGACACATTACGATTGTTAAAGTACAGCTTGGGAATGACCCCCAAACTGCAGTCATCAGCATGCATATTGTATAGTTATTGAGGGGACAGTACAGTGAATGTGTTAGTATGGTTAAAGTGAATTTCATCTATTTTGCCAAAATTATTTCTAACTGCAAGTTCAGTTTGTATTTCAAATCATAACTCAACTACTGCAATGGTAAAAGTAGCACATCCAACACAACAACAAAAGTACAAAAGCATTAAATTGTAATAAACCACATCAAGAGTTAATAATATGGAAAGGATTAATTCTTGAACACATTTTAACGTATATTGGCTGTAGGTTCATGATGTTTGTAATTCTTGATTGATTTTTTCAACAAGTTCAGAAAAGTCAGGTCTATCATCTGGAGCAAACTTCCAACAGCACCTCATAATGTCATACCTATAAACACAATAAATCATTGATGAGACCTCACTATTTAATACCTACATTTCTTCTGAGCTTAGTGATGGCTTCTCTAGCACTTTACCAGTCTTCAGATAGTCAGTCATTTCATGTGGATCCACTGAAGGATATGGTTGTAGTCCAAGAGTGAATACTTCCCAACATGTTACTCCAAATGACCACTGTAAGTAAGGAGTGCATGTGCTGTATATGAATATTTTGTGGGGCAAATATTTGACAGTCTGTTTTTGCTCACATTAAAGTAAAGGAATAGCAACAAAAATTCATGTGACGGGCAAAAAGGCCTGGCAGCTGGTGCACAGTGTGTGAAGCACACTCAAAATGTTCTATCTAGTAAGTTTGGGGCATAGGCAATTCTAAGGAGGGGCCGGGGGGCCATGGCCCCCCTGCTGAAAAATAACTTTTGGGGGGAAAGTTGCAGTATAGATTGGCATTGTTATTTACAGCATTTTTAATATTTTAGCATAAATTTTCAAGCCTTCAAATTGCAAAAATCCTGCATCTTCTGGGGGTTGCACCCCAGACCACCTGAAATCCTAACTGAATAGCAGCACTTTTCCCTACTTACCCCCCCCCCCCCCCTCCCCCTCCCCCATAGTTTAGGTATAGAATTGCTACTGGTCTGGGGCATGTTTTTTTCAAAAATAAATCTTGAATTTGGTCATAATCTTAGACTGTAAAAGGAATCAAAATGTATTGGGTCCATAACTGCTCCATCAAAGTATATCAATCTTAAAATGTGGAGAGGCTAATTCCCCTCTAAAGTGGAGGTGTTCTAGTCTCCTGTTGCTACGCCTATGATCAAAAGTATCAAATACTTTGGTAGGTGGATATTATAACAAAATTTACTAAGGAAATGCAACTGAAGGTTCATTAAGGTAAATTACGTACACAAGTACATCCATAAAAATGTCTGTACTTTTTAAAAACTTCCCCAACACTTTGTGCATGTACAACCTTTAAAAAACTCTTTGCAAAAACTCCAGCAAGCACAAAGCTCAGTTTCATTCCTAAAAATACAATCAGCTACTCTAATAGAGCACCAGGCTTGTTTCTAAAATAATTATCATTTTTAGTATAACACAAAAGGTTGCTGTTGATTCTACATCCTTATATACATGCGTCTGTTGTTAGTTAGATCGTCTTGCCAAATGCAAATGTTTTAATTGACTGTAAGCCTCTTCCAGTATCATTACATAAAATGACTGAAATACTAACTAGTGGACAGATAAAAGTACATGGTAGTAGCATTATAAAGTAGATGGTACTATTAAGGTAGCCTTTTAGCATAGATTGTAGCAGTCAACCACTTACTACATCAGTTTTTGCTGAAAAACTTTTGTCAAATAGTGCCTCAGGAGCAAGCCATTTCACTGGCAGTAGAACAGAACGGTCTAACTTGTAGTAGTCTGATATGTATATGTCACGTGAAAGACCAAAATCAGCAACTTTAGTCACCATGTTCTCATCCAACCTGCAAAGTACATGTCTTTGTAAGAAACCCATACATACATGCACCTTCAAGAATGTGATAATCATTTGCGAGGCCACAGATTAGTAATATATGGGTAAACTAGGCCATCAGGCTTTTACTAGCTACACATATAACTCAATGTCATTATTATGTTATGTATGTAAATGTCCGTAAATGCAGTCAGCATAAGAAATAAATTCTGTCATATAGCAATGACCATTGATTGGTATCACACATGCAAGTATGTTATTGAGGGCTACATAGCATGAGGGTTGATGTATTAAACTTTGACAAATTCACACTAATTCATTAACACTGTTTTGCAATGTTTCTTAGTTGAACATGATTTCATTCCTGGTCAGCATGATCACATGTGTGCAATAAATATTTTAAGATTTTATATATTTAAATATTTAATTATATGAACTTAATTACTCACATGCAGTTTCGTGCTGCTAGATCTCTATGTACAAACCGAACTGATGACAGGTACTCCATTCCTTTAGCAATGTCAAAGCATATCTTCACAAGTGTGTTGAAACTAAGATCCTACATATGTACAGAAGGACACATGGATTAATGTACAAAATGGCATATACAGAAAGAAGCTTCTTGTAACAATGATCAACAGATATTAAGATTCCAGTGTACAAATCATTTTGACAAGGCATGCACATAGGTTGGGAAAAACTATGAAGTTACAGAAAAATAATGATAAATTTTGTACTATGTCCCATCTTGAACATTCAGATATAAGCCACTGCATGCAGTGATAGTTGCATAGTATGAACTCCTGCATCCAGTGGTGATACTAGACCTGACCTACAGGGAGCCAAGTAGGGAACAGTTTGACTATTGTTGTATGGCTGTAGTATTAAGTAGAATTTCAGGGGGGGGGGGTCTGGGAGTGCAGGGGGGTCTGGGGGTGCAACCCCCAGAAGCTGCAGGATTTTTGCAATCAGAAGGCTTGAAAACATTATACTGAAAACATGAAAAATTCTAAAAATAACAATGCCAATCTATACTGCTTTTCCCCAAGATTTTTAAAAAGTTATTTTTCAGCAAGAGGGGCCATGTCCCCCCTGGCCCCCTCTTAGAATCCCCTATGCCTGCAACAATTATTGTTTATTTATATATATAACACAATTCACTTTTGGTAATTCTGTCATTTCTATCTTGTGTCCTCTCTTTGACTTCAGAAATGTCTTCACATCACCATTGACCATATATGGTAACACCATCATTGGTATGGACTCCTCTGGTGAAATACTAACACCAATGAGACTCAGTACATTAGGATGGCTGAATATTTTAGTAGTAGAACATTCATCAACAAATTCTTCAGCTGTAAGCATTGATGAAGAAACTGCAAAATAATAAGTCACGCAGAGCACTTAAACAGATTGTGAACGTCAGACCTTTTAATGTCTTAATAGCAACAGAAAGATTTTCACCATTTCTTGTGTAAATACCCTTGTAGACAATTCCAAAAGCTCCTAAAATACATACAGCAAATGAGTGAATGTATAAAGATGATTATTACTTGATTGCTATAATACAGGAGCATGATTAACAAGCCACTATACCATGTAACATATACAGTTATGTTGGCTCAGGTGAGCATAGCCAGAAATTTTATTTCCACGATTCCATGTTTGGTATAGTGAGTCATTTGAACAATAAAAAGAAGCTGTGCAAACTGTCCATTGCTATAGTATTCCTCAGTTGTTCTATACATATTTGTCTCTCAAGCATTCTCTTGTGCTATATTGTCCATATTGCATTAATTATGAGTGTCCCTATAACTTCATTATTACTCAGACAATATACCATCTATGTACATCTACAACAAACAATAACTACACATACTATGATGTAATACCTTCAGATATTGGCTCTTGAACTTGCAAGTCATTGTAGTTTATTGTAAGTGTAGCTAATTGCTTTTCAAATTTTTGTGATACAAATTCTTTTGCAGCTAAAAAGAGAAAACAAAATATTACGATCAGAGTTGATACTTTACCTTACATAGAATTATTATGAACATGTACTACACATTACACATGAACAAATGTACTTTATTGTATGGTTAATGACATTCTAATTTTGCAACTTACATATAGCCGCGTATTCATTCTGATTGTGTTTAAGCAAAGTCTCTTTCATATCATGATCATAAGTGGATATACAGCTCATCCTCTTGAGGCTTTGTTAAATAACATATTGTCAAAATTATATTTGCAAAGGAAGAAATTTTAAAATGATTTAGAATCAGCAGATATTACATTTTATTCCAAAACTGTGTACAATATAACAAGTTTTGAGTAAAATTCTGTATAGCTTATAATTAAACACATGCAGTTTATAGCTACAACATCAGCAAATTAGAGAAATACACTGATTTACTTGCATATACCATGATGCATTACTTGAAGAGCTAGATCACATTTACTGCTCTACAAGTGCTGAAATTTTTATTCTAAAACAGCTCCCACTACTGGCCACTATATAGCATTTAAACAATTGAAGGTCAAGGTAACAGAGTCATACATTATCATTCAGGTTCAACACAAATATTGTGCACATGTAATACTATAAATTAGGGCTGTTTGATAAAAGTGATAATGTGATTATCATGATACCTTTGTCATTATCATAATAAAGATAATGAAATTTCTATTATTAGATATCTCAAGATAATAATAAATCTCTGTAGACTATTGTAAACAAGTATAAGAAAAAGTAGGAATTTTAAGTTTGATTAGGGATCATAGAAAAAAAAGTAGGGAAACAAGGGAGGTCACATACACCTGCAGATATACTAGTGGACATTTAATCCCTATACCCACGACTGAATTAATAGGGATTAAATGTTCACTAGTATATTTACAGGTGTAGGTTGTGGTATGCCAAAAGGCACGTCTCAGGATGAAGCAACGTCGAATAGTGGAAAATCAAGTCTGTAGCCTTAACCGCTATCAAGTTATGCTTGTCTGAAGGCATTAGTCAGTCAGTCAGTCAGTCAGTCAGTCAGTCAGTCAGTCAGTCAGTCAGTCAGTCAGTCAGTCAGTCAGTCAGTCAGTCAGTCAGTCAGTCAGTCAGTCAGTCAGTCAGTCAGTCAGTCAGTCAGTCAGTCAGTCAGTCAGTCAGTCAGTCAGTCAGTCAGTCAGTCAGTCAGTCAGTCAGTCAGTCAGTCAGTCAGTCAGTCAGTCAGTCAGTCAGTCAGTCAGTCAGTCAGTCAGTCAGTCAGTCAGTCAGTCAGTCAGTCAGTCAGTCAGTCAGTCAGTCAGTCAGTCAGTCAGTCAGTCAGTCAGTCAGTCAGTCAGTCAGTCAGTCAGTCAGTCAGTCAGTCAGTCAGTCAGTCAGTCAGTCAGTCAGTCAGTCAGTCAGTCAGTCAGTCAGTCAGTCAGTCAGTCAGTCAGTCAGTCAGTCAGTCAGTCATTCAGTAGAAAATTCCACTAAATGTTTTTTTTTTAAATTTTTTTATTTAATAGCAACTTTTAAGAAGCCTTTCAGGTTGTGCTGAAGGCACTTTTGGGCTTGGTTACACCAAACCAATACTGCCAAGGCACCATGAAGGTATTGTGAGGCTGGTGTTAGGGTGATATATTTGGCCAGAAAAGCCCAAACCTTCACGATCCCTAATATACAGTACTACCGTACTGTATGACTAAAAGCAGGCAGATGGTCCTCTTGTGAGTAAGGTCACAATCAGCTGTGATAGTGTGGAAAAGGTGATTTTCCAAGAAATACTAGCCTTGAACAATTTATTATTACACACTATGACAATTTCATTATTGAGATAATATTGTTTTTATCGTGATAAAATGTTTTGTTATCGAAAACTTATTGAGATATAGGTTGTTTTTTTATTATCGCACAGCTCATACTAGTATAAACTTACCGAACACCTCTTTTCCGCTTTAACTTCTTGTGTATTCTATATGCCACAGCAGCAACAATTAAAACAACAACAGCTGACACAACCGAAGATATAATAATAGGAATGGTTACAGAACTCCTTGAACCAGAATTGTCTACAGCTGCAGAATTACAAATGTCTGCCAATGACACATGTAATATGACCTACCTCTTTGTATACACGACACTACATCATTACCACTCCATGTGCCATCAAATAAGCACGTCCTCTTGTCATTACCAGTTAGCTCATAACTAGAGTTACATGAATAAGTACAAGTGTCTTCATAAGAGAGTACTCCATCATCTCCCAATGAACAATTAATTGTTACATTGATAGGGTTGTCAAGTGATGGACAGGTAACTACCAGTAGGGAATAACGTGAGATTAACTGTTATATATAGTTAAAACGCATTATCCACTTATAACTATAGCTATATACCTACCCATCCTCCAACTTATGGTCTATCATACACCTACAACATGTACTATAGTACTACATAAAACAGTGTCTATCATTCTTTGACACTGCAATAAGAGATACATACATAAGCGATCTTTGATTAATGCCACACAACTGTTGATGTATGTTGACTCTCATTCATTGCAAAGTGTATATGTAGTTATTCACTGACTACTGGTCTGAAATTTAGGCAGTTACATTATGACATTGGTGAGTTGTCATTATAGTAATATCATGGCTGTGAAGGATTTTTTGATATACACAACCAAAGTTAGAACTATAGTGACACTTTCCCCAGACTTGTTCCTGCTACAATAAAACTATTTCTTAATCCACATTTTGACTTAATAGTAATTGATAATCTTTATTTTACCTCTTAGACAAGATGCTCCATCAATTACCCTCCACTGTACCACATCAGGATCCACAGTAACTTCACACTGGTATGTAATACTGGTGAAATGTCTGGCAAATCCTTGATCACACAATGCAGTACATGTTGACTGATACTGTGTGTTGCATGGTAATTGTAATTGTGAATTATCAAGAGGTGGTGATGTGGAACAATTTAATGCTACACAAGATGGTAGACCTCCACTCCAACTTTGATTAGCTAAACAAGTTCCATTACTAGCTCCTTGTAACTCATAACCAGGATTACAAGAGAAGGTACAGTTATCCTGATAAAATCCTCTAGATCCTGGACACTCTAGTCTCCCATTAACAGGAGCAGGACACTCCACTGTACAGACATATAATTTTGTACACATTTTAATGTAGTTTTCATATACCTCTTTGACATGATGCTCCATCTATTGCCATCCAATCTACCATATTGCTCACAAACGTGACGTTACACAAATAAGTAACACTGGTGATGTTAGCCCTCATGTATCCTTCATCACAAGTTGCTGTACATTTTGACAGGTACTGTGTGTTACATGGTAATTGTAGTTGTGAGTTAGTTACAGGTGGTGATGTGGAACAGTTTAGTACCACACAAATTGGATTTCCCATGCTCCAGTTGCCATCAGCTAGACAAGCTCCAATCACAGAACCCTGTCGAACATAACCTGCATTACACTGAAATGCACAAGTATCTCCAATTAAACCAGTAGTGCCAGGTACACAGTTGAGAGCTCCATTTGTTGGAGGGAGACACCGAACTAGACAAATAAAACAAACACATAAAGACATACCAAAAAACAAACAAACAAAAAAAAGCGATTCCATGCTACATCAAGTGTAGCTTATTTACACAATTACAACTGAGTGAGTGTTCAGTACCTCACTGTTTGTTCAGATATATTAGGACTTGGTCTGTTCAATACTTACAGTATGTATGTACCTCTTATGCATGTGACATTACTACCACTCCAACTCCCATCACTCTGACATATCCTAGTATCACTGCCACTTAACTCAAAGCCATTATCACATGTAAAGTCACAATTGTCATTAGTAGAAGGAGTTCCATCATCTCCCAGTGAACAAGTGATCATTCCATCAGTTGGAGCATTAAGTAAAGGGCAAGCAACTGTAACGATAGTAAGAACAGCTACACTTCACCATTACATACAACACATTCCATGTAACAGAAACCTGTATAATTTGGACGTATAAGAGACTGCCTATCACACTCTTATAATCCAGTCAATGTGTCAATGGGTATATATAGTTACCTGAGCACATCACATTACACAACTGAAGTATTAGTATCACATTTGTAGCTGATCTGATCATCATGATCTCCTAATTTGTAAAGTGTTTTAGAGTGATAAAAAAATTAATGTTGAGCTATTTACCTGATGATAATTTGAAGATGTCAGTTAAGATAAGGCTGTAGCTATATAATGAAAAATACACACGTGTAATATATTAACTCTATTCACCAGGGACTTACCCAGTGGATTTCCAGTGGTTTTAGAAAACCCCCTGATATGTTGCACACTACACAAAATGATCTAAATTCAATCAATGAGAAATGAATAGTACTTAGAATTCAGGTGGAAAATGTTAAAACCAGTCAGAAAAATACTGGCTTCTCCAATAGAACAGTCACTTAGCTACAGTGGTACTCCAATATATGTGATCAGTTACTGGAAGCACCCTTTTGAAAATCCAGTGTACACTTATACTATGTTACCTATAGTTCACAAAAATAGTACCCAGCCATTGTATATAAATTTTCAAAAATTCTATATGACTATATATGCTGCAATTTTCAAGGCCTTAGAAAATGAATGATCAATTCACTATCTGAAAGATTCCTTTGTGGGCTACCATACTCATTAGCTAGCTAGCTATAGCTCATGAGGAACAAAATAATAGCAAATAGATTCAGCACAGATTAAAAGCTGTTGCTAGGTGGTCAAGTCATCACCACCCTGGGATGTTTCTTCACAGAGGCTAAAAAGGGGCTAGTCATGGCCAAAAACCTAGTTGTAAATGACTTTTGGCTGGTTGTAAATGATAGTTGTAAAGCTTACACAAAAATAGCCAGCTACACCAAAGAAAAGTATAAACTTAAAGTTAAGTAACTTTGTTTACAAGCCATGAAAAATGGACGATATCCGCAATGACGTTTTCTGACGTCACAAAACAAAATGGCCGTGCTAGTGTGGGGACTTTGTACAGGGAGGTATTGGTCAAGATAGTGTTTCCCTATGATAGCATTTATAAATTCGAAAAAGGGCAAAGGTGAGGCATATAGTATATAATGCAATACAAATAAGCCTAGTTGTGTCCGAATTTAAAATTTTCGGTCTGCTTTCCTTGTTGGAACACGTTTTGCATCATCACGGTACGTGCACTACTTCTTACTTTTATTATCTCGTGGTTCCAAGTGTAGAAAACTATAGACAACATTTATTTCGAATACTGTGTGCTAAAATCTCTGAAGCCTCCACACTAACACGGCCATTTTGCCAATTATGACATCAGATTTTGTCATTGCGGATATCGTCCATTGCTTGCACTTCACCCATACCTTACTTTTACATCTATAATTAGTGCGCTAGCCTTAGCCAAAACAAAAAAGCCAAACCCTTAAAAAGGGCACCTATACCTATATACCAAACAATTCCAAAATGACCAGCTTAAGATGCCTAACTATCTGTAAGGCAATTCGCACTGGGAGAGTATAACTTCATGCATACAGTATTTTTGGGGAATTAACACAAAGAGAGGCACACTATATAAGAGACTACTACAAGTGCTCCAGAGCCAATGCAGATCACTATGGCTATACAAGCATTGGTGATAGGCAACCTGCCAGAGTTATTGTTCAAGCAGTCCACTAGATGATCAAACACACCAGCTGTATGGAAAGAAGTGTTTGGTGAGTTCAAAGGGAGCTATGGCTTGAGGGCACAAAGCATCTGTCTTGTCCAAAGTGGACAGGCCAATCTTACATTGCCTTGAACTCACCAAAACTTCTTTCCTTCATACATACAGTAAAGGACATCATTATAATTTACTTGACAGGCAAACCACAGTTAGCCGGAATTAGTTTCATCGGTTTCTTATTTAGTTACCCAGTGGTTATATAGGTTTTCTGTATAGGTACGCATCACATAATAGTAACCACTGATTTGTAAGCAAAAAGTTTAACGAAAAAATCCACATTTAAGAAAAGGAAGCAAGTACAATATAAAATCAGTATATGTGACCAGGCCTGTGAAAATAGGGCATGTGGGTACAAACTACACTCCATCATTTTACAGGAGTATCTATGGTGACATGTACAGGTGACCCTCAGTAACAGCAAGTTGACGGCTGGAGGCACACAAGGACGCTTGCATCTAGAACGCAAGTCCCTGATATATACACGGCGTAGCAAGGAGAGCGTTTAACGAAAAAACCAAGGGGTAGCCAACGTCTTGGGACTCTCGTACACTATCTGAGAAATCCAGTTAGAAATCCATTAAATATTTAGAAATCCCAAATCACGTACAAATAGGTTATTCTCGTTTTTGTACATTCATGATTTCAATTATGGTCGCCGCTCTATACAACATTTCAAATTGACAGCGCAAAGTACACCTGTGTCTCTTCCGAAGTTCCCAGCTACTCTCTCAGGTGTTCTTTTGCAAAAACTCAAGGTAAAAACATCACCGTAAAAATCGAAATAAAATTATATTGTGCTTACAAATTTATTTAATATTTTTGAAATACTTAAATATTTTTTTTTAATATATATATATATATAAGAAAACTATGATGATCATAACACACGTACACACTGAAAACTACAACATACTACTACTTATTACCTAACTATATACTTATTACTACCTATACATACTTAACTTAACCAATGTCAAAGTCAGGAAATTTGTCCTCAGCAGTAAGCGAATACTGGCGGAGTATCATTTTTGCATTGTACCTCCACAAAGTCACAGACAGTTGCTGGAGAAGTTGGCGCCTAGCAAACTTACGAGGTAAACCGTTTCTAACAGTTGTTCTGTCAGCTATGGATCCTAAAATTGATAGGGCATATGGTGACCAAACACCAAAGGTCTCACATACAAGAGGGATAAAATCTCCTCCATTATCATTTACAATGTCCTGGTATTGGTTGTCCTTAGCTATCTCACCAACAGCAGCGGCCACCCCAGCCTGAGAAGAAGCAGAAGATATGACAGCAGACTGAGTGGTACTCCTGACGGAGAGATCAAAATAGGCAGGACGACCAAGATGAAAGTCAGGGTGGTATATGTCGCCAGGACAAGATCGGTCAGATGGAATGCCTTGCTCCCTAAGAACACCAGGGTGATCTTGGAGCAAGGCATGGTGTACAACAGACACTAAAGCATTATGACGCTGGATCCTCAAGGGACCATGAGAGCACCCCAGCAGATGATCACCAAACTGGTCAATGACAGATAGACAAGTACAGAGTGGTAAAGAAGGGAACAAAGGAATGCCAAGCCACAAACGTAAAGCTACAGTAAAATCATGAGGAGGAATAGCTAGACCCAAAGCAGGCTGTGGAAGTGCTTTAAGCCAACCACTGCTGGTGCCAGAAGAATGTGATAAAGCACGCAGACGTGCTTGATCACGAATGGTGGAACTGCTTACAAGCTGTTTAAAAAGTGAATCATCTAAAATGGCTTGAATATTGGGATTCTCGTACACCATGTTGAGTTTTTGCGTGGCCGCGGCGCTGGCTACCCCTTGGAAAAAACCGTTCATATCTCATTCGGCTTGGAGTACGTTTGCTACTTGTGTGCTTGCTTGAGCGATCTGCTACTTTTTCAGAATAGTACGTGAAAATTAGTAGCTATGTAGGCCAAACACGTAAATTGAACTCAACTATACATTACTTGCCTAACAGTAATGATTTCAACTGCCCCACCTCTTCATTTCCGGTACTTACATGGTCTCTGCTGGCCGTTCACCAAATTACAATTGTAGTAAGTTTCATTAGAGAGTGGTTATCGCAGTCTCCTTTGGCTCATGATCATCGTCGATAAAGTTCGCTGCTTCAACTGTTTTTATTTACATCACGTGACAGAATTGCTCTAATAATTCGTTGCGAGTAATATTTACGAGGGATTTAGTTTTCGCGAACGCTCACTTCAAACACGCCTGCAGTATAATCCGAGTGCCTTACCGTGTTTTGCAATTACTTATAAATACACTGCATACAATTAACAATCAGATTAATGTGTTCAGTTGTTGAGGATCCACTTGCAGTAGCCTGTACTAGTAGCTAGGTAATTTTATAATACTTCATAGGAGCAAACAAAATGAGAAAGGCCTTTATAATAGCGTGTACGCATTGTTGGCCATGGGGTCAAAATAAAGATTGCAAAGGATTGAACTTGTTTTTGATAGTCAGTTGCCCATCATTTTGTTTGAACTGCCAGTCAGTTGTTACCAATTAATAGGCACCAGCCTATTATGCTGGCATAATTTTGAGCATAATAGGTGCTTGAAAGCATCGAGAATAATGCTAGCATAATAGGCAGAATAACTGTCATACTGTATGTAAAAATGCATGACACAGAAAAAGGTTGACTTACAATAATAGAACAGTTGATGCCACTAATATGGCATTAAGCAGTTATTTAGCACGACTGTTTTTATAGTTTACAATGCAGCCTAATTCTTAACGCACAATGAGTACTTTGTACATTAAACCAGTTGTTCATAAGCCAAAGTTTTTCATTATCTATTAGAAAGTAACAAAACATGGGAACTGTGGCAAAAGATTTGAGCATGATTATGAGCATAGTAGGCAAAATTTTTTAGCACTGCAGCATAGCATAATAGGTAAAATTAAAAGCATAATAGGTTGGTGCCTAACAATTAATACTAAGCCCCATCTGCATGTCAGCTGCTAACAGCAGAAAACTGCTGTAACCTGCTTGCATGGAGCCAAATGGCAGCCCAGTGACTATAGGAGCACTTGACCTTACAGTATCTGAGGGTCAAGTGCTTCCATCACATTGATTGTTGTTTATTGTTTCCATTTTTGTTTATTGTTTAAAAATCAACAAAGAACTAGATTGCTATAGCTGGACTTTCAATGTACTGGTTTGTATTCCCAGCTTGTTAGAGATTGGTTGCTTAGGGGACTTTACACCTGTGATGCTGTCCAACATATCTCATGCATGTAAGTTACCATCCAGAGTTGTTAAGCCATTGTTTGATCAAGCTGCCAGAATTGCAACTCGCTCCTCAGAACTGTGCATGGGATCTGACAGATCTATTAAACTGATTAATTTATCTAATAATTGATGTGTGTGTGTGTGCTTGTGTGTTTGCCTTCCAGCTGCTTTAAAGTTCCTTGGTGCCCCTGTGTCTAGGCTTATTTATTTCCTGTATATTCGTCTTGAACCATAAGACATAAAATGCTGTCCCACTAGGGACCTGTGAGAAGGCTTAAAGCCTGTGAATACAGGGCATATAAATCTAATTATTGGTAAGATGTTTCGTATTAGAGTGTATACTGCTCAATGCTGGAAGCATTAGTGCTAATTAAATGTTGTAGTTGATTACTAGATTCTCTGTGTTTCCTGAGTGAAGAGTTGAATGTGTTAGTAAGGGATTTTAACTTTTGATAGGCAAAATCTTAAGAATCTTAAGTTTAGTATAGTCAACTTTTATAGTTACTGGCATAGTCACTTAATGTTTACTTTGTTACATGACACTGAAGTTGTTCTAGTTGTCTAATATCTTTTTAATAGGTAGCTAGGGCTTTAATAAAACATTAGTTGAGATCTGACTAGTGATTTTGGATGTAGTAGTTATGGTTGTTGAAAAGGAACATTGTGGTAAGGTTCCCAATCTAAATCTAAGGAAATAATCATGATACACCCAAATCATTTCTATGCATGAAGCTTTGGATATAACATTGCTACCTATAGAATAAGATCAAGAGTAATAAAAAATATGGAGGAGAGGTAAGATGTTGTCAAGTGGGTTTGAAGGCCATGAATAATATTTTTATTTATTTATTAAGACTTTACAGCACAAGTGCTGAAGGTCTGTAGGGCACCTGGTCCTACAGCCTGTTACAGAAAGTGTGTTTGAAAAGATGGAGAAAAAATCCATGACTGGACTAAGGTGGCCTCGAACCTGCAGCCATCCGATTACCACTCGAATGCTTACAGGAGTCTGCCAGGCGGTCAGGATGTTTTCTCCTTGTCAATTTCATGTATATGTATCCAAGGAACTCTAGAGAGTTTAGAGAGATTAAACAGTAGAATATCCTATCCATTAAGGATATCTATATCTTTTTGCACTATCATTTAATCTTGAAGCACTTTTTTGTCATCTGCAAATTTCATGAAAGCTATCACATTTGATGTCCCTTGTTTTTTAAAAAAAACATGTATCTTTGTAACTAAAGGTATTAGGCCAGCTACGGGAAATTCCTGTATACATTCAACATAATGGATGTGCACAGTATCCATTCAAAATTGAACACAAAATTGCTAGCTAGCTAGTACATTTAAGACTGAGTCAACTGCTGCCTAATTCTTTCTACAAGTAGAGAAAATGCTGGTCTTTCTTCAGGTGTAAACGTCCAACAAGATTTCATTATCTCATACCTGTTTAGAATTGAGGAAGAAATAAAGACACCAACTATATTTTGTACTAGCCCCTTACATTTCATCAGAGCTTAGTGATGGCTTCTCCAGCACTTTACCAGTCTTTAGATAGTCGGCCATTTCATGTGGATCCACTGTAGGATATGGTTGTAGTCCAAGAGTGAATACTTCCCAACATGTTACTCCAAATGACCACTGTGAGTGAATAAGGCCATACCAAATTAATTATCATTGGTTTGTCATATTAATAGCTACAACTGAATTGTTATTGATCTATATAGGGTGTAGAACAAATACTGTTCACCTGCAATTTTCATGCATGTCACCATCAAGCTGTACCATATGTGAAATCAAAAATTAATACTTACACAACTTTTTCAGAGGCAGCATTTATGCTATAAATTTAAGAACATGGTATACATGTATGCAACTGCTAAATATGCTGATTACTGGGAAGTTTCAGAATGTAGTGCATACCTTTGGGTATATCTAGCATGCCCATTACAATTGTATACCCTGTGGACTTACCAGTATGAGGCTAACAACTCATGTGTACATTTTCTGGACTATTACTATATGTAACTGGATCTGTGAAAACTTGACACAATCACGCATTTTTCAAATTCTTGTTTATTAAATATACTTAGCCAAATGTATGTTCTGGCAAAGTTTTAGTCTTATATGCCAATAACTTTGGGAGTTACAATCCTACAAAGTGGCAAGAGCAGAAAAATTTATTTGTACAGCAAGTATAGGGAAAATAAATTAGAGGTGCTTTACTAAAACCTTGTAACTTACAAACACAATTCCCTACAGAGTTAAACTTTGCACCATCATGTTTGTCAGAATTGATTGTATTTGCTGGGTAAGTTTTCCTTGTAGCACCTTTCTTTACTACATACAAAGGCGAAATCAGTGAAGAAAGATCAATCGTGTACTGCCATTGCGATGTGACGTGATGTGAACAAATACCATAACTTGTGTATCCTTGGGTCTACTGCAACAAAACAAAGTTGTTTTAAAATTAAGCTCCTCTTGAATAGGCGAATAAGATGATATCCGGGGTTTTTACTAGGAACATAATTTTAAAGTATTTTACCCATTCCAGCTTGCACAATAGTGTCAGGTTTTCACAGATCCTCTCACGTATAGTATGTACAAACACAAACTATGCATCCATTTAAAACAAGAAGTAAAGCAGCTAACTGGCTGTTCAACAAGTAAAGGGTTGACCCATGCTTTTGATGTGTCATTCCTATACCCACTATGGGTTGACTTATATTAAGTTGACTCAACCTGGGACACTCACACTTGAGGAAAACCATGCATACTTTAAGGGTACTTGAATTACCACTTGGCTTTTGCTGCCCGTCAGAAACCAATCCTTCTTTCATCATGACATGATGCAGAGAATTAGCATCTTTTCTTTCAATACCCACCATCTGGCCAAGCTGCAAGGCAGTAGAAGGCTGCTTACAATCCTTCATAGCTCTGCCATTAGGTACTCTTGCGGATAGTACAGTGACTAACCAAGTATTGGCCAGTAAATACATATACAGTGGAGCTTCATGGACCCCACTTATCCGGATGCCCGGTTAACCGAACTATGAAAATGACTGCTCTATTTGAGAGTAGTGACTGTTCTATTAGGGTAGTTAAATAATATTGATATTTTACCAATATTTTTAATGCTATTATAAAGGTCATTTCTACACAGTTTCAGACTCAAGGGGTTTGGATAACTGAATGTGTGCAGAATACACAGTTACATAGCTAATTCTCTTGAGGATATGCATTATAAATCTATTACCACATACCACATCACTTTCTGTAAGGAACTTCTTATCAAAAAGTGCCTCAGGAGCAAGCCACTTCACTGGTAGCAGAGCAGAATGATCTAATCTGTAGTAGTCTGATATGTACACATCACGGGAGAAACCAAAGTCACCAACTTTAGCTACCATATTTTCATCTAACCTGTGAATACACACAACAAGTAGATATTGTCTTTCTAGTGCATCACCGGGATCAAAGTGCCTTGCTGGACTAAAACTAATTTGTGATGACCCAGCATGGAAGTTATCAATCAGTGCATAGGAGAAAAATTTTTAAGTATTTCCTATAAGTCTAAGCCAGTACATAGGGAGATTTTTGGTCTCAAATATAGGCCAGGCCTTCACTGCTTTTAGCAACACACTGCGTAAAGGTTCTCCATGCTTACTGTTACAATGTCTGCATTTTACCACAATTTGAATTTGATTAAACACTTATACTTATCCAACATAAAGACCTGATCTCAAGTCAAAGCTAGACAATAAAACTGAGTTTGGGCTCTTATGCAAAAAAATACAGTACAACTAGCCTAGGTCACAATCAGATCAGGTGACAGACTACCAAAGACAGACACATTTTTTTTAATATACGTACTTAGGGATCAACCATTATTTTCAGCATTTTTGCAAGAGTACAGAGAGTGCACTAGGGTAAATTCACCTGAACACTTTTTTTAAAATGCTGGTCTTAGTAGCACTTAAAATCAAGTGTATGGTTAGAATGTTTAAGGTGGTGGAAGCTGACTGACTCTGAATGACTGCTGGCTATGCAGGCAAGTAGTGTACACCAGGCTACATCTATGATAGTACTGTTTAAGTAGGGTTTGCCCCTAGAGTGACGTGCCACCTAAAATGCCACTGATCCTAGAAACATCTTATGTGATGAAAATCACCTTTACGGAATACTGTTAGTCCATCTAACATCAAATACAGCATTAAAAGCAAGAAAATGCCGGATATAGAAGATTGTTGAAACTTGAATTTTTATCTGCCAGCCTGCCTGTCAGTCCTGCCAGCCAGCCAGCCTGTCTGCCTGACCACAGTCGCAAGGCTGGTGGCTAACAAAGCAGCACCATTTTATGCCAAAATAACAAGTGGCATGTGCCTTTTGGAGCTCCAACAAGTGTTCACTCTCTGCACCTTGTCTTTCCTTTTATCTTCAGTCAGGCCGGTCATCATCTTCTTCATGCAATGAAACCATGTCAAGGCATAATTGTTTGTATTAACACTCTCATTGAGCAGCATATTTAGATGTAAAAAATTATTTAAAGGACTTACGCTACTGTAAGCGGTACTTGACACCTGGTAGATACCTGTAACTTCATGATAGGTTCAAGACCGCGTCCATTAATGATCTTGGTTGATTAATAATGATCAAGTGCGGAGACCACTTCTCTTAAAAATCTATTTATTCAATCACGATGATCACACCCCATTATTATTGGTCTAGCTGTATAATGCTAGCACTGTGAAAATACGAAATTGTGACCACACCTCCTGGTAGGTGAAAGGCTGACTCAAGATACTCTAATACAGCAGTCACCCTGATAGAACAGTTACATGTGTATAGCTGCATAACAAAAAAACTAAACAAACTAAAAATAATCAATTTTAAAATGAAGTAGGGATCCAAGCAATAGATGATATTATAGCATAGTTCATTGGGAAAATCCCTACTTTGGCAATGAACAAAACAATTGTTAATTTGTTATAATAGGGATTTTCTCACAGAGCTATGCTGTAATACTATCATTTATCTCTCGCTTCACTAATTTTCATCACTTGGATCCTTATACTAGTATAAGTAATCAGCATTCTTTAATAACCACATTCTGACAAGTCAGATGATTAGTACATAGGAAACCATAAAAGATTAACACTGACCATACAATAGTGATCACATCAACATTTTTATATTACGCTTTTGGGTAGGAGGGAGGGGGGTAAGCAAAAAGAGTAATTTCTGTATGCTTGTGAAAAAATGCTGAAAATTATGGATGACCCTTAGCAGTTTGGAGTGGTCATGGTGTGTGTTTATGCTACTTTTTACCTTGTCAAATGAGGTTTTGGGATATATCCCTTACATTATATCTTCCCTACCTCCTTGCTCACCTCATGCAGACGTAATAACTACATATTGTAATTGTATCACCCCCACCTGGGATATAACTAACGGTAGCTAACATAAATACTTGGTGAATGTGGAAAGATACAATTAAATCACTTGCAAGAATCACAAGAAATGTTTTGGTCCTTGCAGGTATTTATTTTGCAATAAAAATCATACATGACTTGTCATAATACAACATTACAAGTTAGCTCACATGCAATTTCTTGCTGATAAGTCTCTATGTATAAATCTCATAGATGAAAGATATGCCATCCCTTTTGCAATGTCCAAACATATTTGTACTAAAATGTTATAATGAAGATCCTATATGTAAACAAAAAAACTAACTTAATACACAAGTCAGTGGTATTAGGAGCCTGCACAAAATCAGTAGCAGTGCATGAAAGAGATCACCAAGATAAAATTTATGTACAGTATATGTATCAGCAATCTATACACCATGTTATGCAGACTTAGCCACTTAATTAATCAACATTATGGTTGAACAACCTTCTTGTTTTATTGCTATATACATATTAAATATGTGTGTTACACACACACACACACACACACACACACACACACACACACACACACACACACACACACACACACACACACACACACACACACACACACACACACACACACACACACACACACACACACACACACACACACACACACACACACACACACACACACACACACACACACACACACACACACACACACACACACACACACACACACACACACACACACACACACACACACACACACACACACACACACACACACACACACACACACACACACACACACACACACACACACACACACACACACACACACACACACACACACACACACACACACACACACACACACACACACACACACACACACACACACACACACACACACACACACACACACACACACACACACACACACACACACACACACACACACACACACACACCTGTGGAAGCTCTGTCAAGTCAATTTTGTTTCCTCTCTTTGATGACAAAAATGACTTCACATCACCATAAAGCATGTATGGTATCACCATTAGAGGCATCTTATCACTCGACGAAGCTTCCAAGCATGCACCAATGAGGCTTAGAACATTAGGGTGACTAAATGTCTTAGTGACTGCAATCTCTTCAATAAATTCTTCAATTTTCAAGACTGAAGAGCAAGCTATAAAAAACTCAATCACTAGTATGCAGCCATAAATGTAAACCTCAGACCTTTTAATGCCTTAATAGCAACAATGATAGTTTCATCATTCTTTCTGTAGAGACCTTTATAGACTATGCCAAAAGCTCCTAGAAACATACATAATAGAACTAGTATATTTAAAATGAGTTCATGCCAATGTAGGGGGGGATTTTCTCATAGATCTATGCTGTAATGCTATCATTCATCTTGTTTCACTACTTTTTATTGCTTGAATCCCTATTTCATTAAATATACTAGTTTTTAAAATTAAATATACCATTTTGTTATAACATACAGCTATACACATGTAACTGTTCTATTAGGGTGACTGCTGTATTAGAGTAACTCAAAGAGTGTGATCACTATTTCTTATTTTCATTGTGTTATTATTACAGCTAACCAGTAAGGGTGTGTGGTCATCATGTTTGAGAAAATAGATTAAGAGGTGTGGTCTCTGTACTCAATTGTTATTAATTAACCAAAATCGTTAAAGGGCATGGTTCGAACCTATCATGAAGTTACAGGTATCTACCAGGTGTCCAGTACAATAATTTTGTGACATCTAAACAATATGCTGCTCAAGGAAAGTGTTAGTATGGAAAAAGAACACCTGGATATGGTTTTGTTACGTGAAGAAGACAATGACCAGCCTGATTGAAGATGAAAGGTGTAGAAGGCACATACTCGTCAGAACCCCAAAAGGCACATGCCACTGGTGAATTTGTTGTTGTGGTGTAAAATGGTGGCCATACACTGCTTTGTTTGGCCTCCAGCCTTGCAAATGTGGTCAGGCGGGCAGGCAGGCTGGCAGATGAAAATTTGAGTTTCAGCTATTTCTTTTAATTTTATATCCAGCCACTGTAAGTCTTTTCTTGTTTTTGATGCTGTATTGATGTTAGACGGACTAATACTATTTCATAAAAGTGGTTTTTGTTGTGTAAGAAGTCTCTAGGATGATTTTAAAGGTAGAATTTTAGGTGGTAAATGTTGTTTTAGGGGCGATTCCTACTTAAACAGTATGGTAGTACTGTTTCATTCATAAATACACACACACACGTATATATTTTCTTACATATAAATGTACCTTCAGCTATTGGTTCCTGGATTTGCAAATCTCTAGACTCTATTTCATGAGTACCCAACCGTGTTTTGAATTTTTGGATTACAAGATTTTCTGCAGCTATAAAACAAGTAAAACTGAAAACTGCAAAACATATAGTGTGCTATATAACATGGCTGGTGTAAACACATAATAAATTATGTTAAAGTTATTTTGTTGTTTGATACCAGAGTGGTATAATGGAGTTTCACTGTTAGCATGACAATTCCTAAAGTTTATCACTAAAAGAAAATTGTATGCATTCAAACCTTAGAAATATTTTCATCAACCTCAATGCCCATGTGACTCAATTAGAGTGCTCTGTCAAACATTTGCTAAATTGTATTGAAGTGCACTAATGTCTATCATTGTTAAACCATTTTTACTTGTTGAAGAAAATTGAGGATCTACAATCTAGACTTTATAAATCAGAAAACGAATTTAAAAGGTCGCTATTTCGCTTTGAAAACATCAAAGATGTTGATGAAATGATTGGCATACTAATCATGAAAGTGTGTCACACTACATAGGGAGACCAACTTACATATCTCACTTTCATTTACAGTACTAGGTGTATTGGAAACTCTTGTCATCACATTGAAACTGAAAAGTATAGATTATGTCATAATAATAGTAAATTTTCTATCATATAGTAGAACAATGATAAAACCATAGCCTCCCTCCCCTTTCCCCATCAATCATTAGGTTGCAGTATCAAAAAATTGTTTCTTGCATCTGTATCTTTCTGGAAGCATATTATGGATATTAAAAAAAAGCAAGAAGGGAAAGACTAACTATTGGATAATTAGCTACTCGTAACAGTACCTCACAATCAAACTCTGTTATTGCCACTGGCTCTATTCGAAATATGTATGTCTGCAATGGAAGTGGATACCTCCTTGAATGCATAAGCCATGATATTAGATTATTTTAATCAACTTCTAGTGTATGTATCTACTACTGAACAAGCAAACAAGCAGCTGAGAGAATTTAGCACTGCACAACAACCAATGTCCAGGTGTTGTACCCATGTAGGTTGTAATGGCAATGCAGACACAAGTTGCTTCATCCCTTTGCTTTTGTCACAATTTTTGTGTAGCTACAGTGTAGTTTGAGGCAGCTGGAACAACAAAACACTACAAGTTGTTATAGCAACACAGGTAAGCCAGCCTGTACATTGCTCATGCTCGAGTCCAGCTGTCACTATCATGTTTTTCCGCTGCCCAATGCAGCAAAAACTGTAGGCTCATTCTCTATGGGTATTTCTGGGAGATAGTGATACTGTATTTTAAATTTATTTGGGCCTGTGGAAGCAAACCAAAGAGCTTGTTCACTCGAAGAAACTACTAAAAGTTCAATAAAACGTCTTAATAATAGTATAGCACCGTAGCCCCCAAAATTGGCAATATTATGTATTTTTCACAAAACCATGAAACTTTCCACATAAATAGTACTCCTCATGACATGTAACTATAGATATAATGCCATCGCTGAGTTGACCTTTGGTGACTTTTACGGCCATTTTTGTATGGAAAATTGATCATTTTTGTCTTTAACTCCCTGAGGCAGTAATTAGCTTGTTAAAACATGGTACCAAACAAAAGATCTTGCGGATAGAAACAACTTGGTTTTTATTTGAAGTCAATAGGTGATTTCATTCAAAGTTATGATCATTTTTACTAGCTGCAAAATTTGATAAATTTACCTGCCCTTGAGGTGTGAATTACCTGTGGGCAGATAATTATGCATAAATTTATCAAATTTTGCAGCTAAAAAATGATCATAACTTAAGAATGAAATCTCCTATTGACTTCAAATAAAAACCAATATTAGCAAGATATTTTGTTTGGTACCACGTTTTAACAAGTTAATTATTGCCTCAGGGAGTTAAAGATGAAAATGACCAATTTTTGTACAAAAATGGCAGTAAAGGTCACCAAAGGTCAAATCAGCGATGGCTAAAAATATATGTATTGAGGACTACTATTTATGTGGAAAGTTTCATGGCTTTATGAAAAAGTGCATTTTTTTTTGGTTGTGCCACTATACTATAAGCAGTAACTTAAATTGCTTCCACAAGATCTTTTAGTTACTTATATTGAAATTATAAGGATTCAGTGATCTTTTAGTCTGGTTATTGGGTTATTGGTGGCACATTTTGGAGAACATTGCTCTATCGTAGACCACACATCCAAGAATAGTTGTTGTTCTGCAGTAAAAGCAAACAAGTACATATAGTTGTATTACTACCACAACACAGTTGCTGAAATGATTTATCCCTGTTTGGGTAAAAGCAGGGTTTGTAATTTGTCATGCCTACGCATTTTAAAACATACCATAACCTTAAATAATTAATGTATGCTAAATCTACAAAGGCCTACAAAGATGTACTAATCAAAGGATAGGATCAGCAATGAGTGAAGGCAAAAACAAACAATAATTTTGAGTCTTCATACTGGTAGTTGAAGACGTCAACATATCCAAAGGCTGCAGAACAAGTTGTTGTCAGATCTTCATTGCTGGTCACTGTAAAGCTTTAATAATAATAATATTTACTATTGACACCAAGGATATGTTGACTATTGACACCAAGGATATGTTGACTACTGACACCAAGGATATGTTGACTATTGACACTAAGGTGAAGCAGAAGGTTATTGCTGAATATCGTTCACAATGTCGTAGTGTTCTGTCAACCCATCTTAATGGAGATGATAGCTATGCAATTTCTGTTATGTGTTATTCAGCCGGAATAACTGGACTCAAGCAAAGCTTGATGACATTGACCATAACTCTGTTGACAGTTTATATAGGATTGCATCCAAAAGCAGATGTTGATCATCCAAGGAAATCGGGTGGGCGAGGAGATTGGAACATTACCTGGTATGTCTACAAGAACAAATCTGCAGAGCCATTGCTGTTGGCTGTACAATGAAGTAGATTGCTTCCACAACCTAATAATTCCTATCAGAGTTTAAGTCTACGTGATTACAGAATCATGCCACCTCATGGAAGCAGAAACAATAATTCCCTACTACTATGGAATGTGTGACTAAGAGAGAGACTAGATCCGGCATTGTCCTAGATGAATCTGACGCCAAAGTTGGAACTGACAATTCTCCCTCTGAAGCTAGTGATGATTTTCTTGACAACTCTGTCCTGCTGAACTGCAAGGAATGTTCCATCAATATCTTCCAATGAGAGTTCTTCCCCTTCCTCAGTCTGCTTGGCCACTATCTGAACATTAGAGGAGTCATGGTTACTCTCAGTAAGTTTCCCACTTATCATGTGCATAAAATTGGCTTTGATGGCTCTATTTGAAATTTGAAACCGAGGCCTTAATTACAGCTGCCCTGGACCGGGCCCTATGTATGAATGCTTACAATGTCAAATGATCCTTTGTGCTGCCTGGGCTATTCCTTTGATAAAACTATAGATCATAATGAGCTTGTTTCCTTTTAAAGCTTCTACTGGCTACTTACAGTGGCACAATTCTGTGGCTGCACTGATTCATGCACAAATATGTGAGTTTTATGGGATTTCTATTTGTGAAAAGCCATGGCTCTACAGTTCCCAACTAGTAGTAACATCTAACCATGTAAAAATCTTATGGGATGTTGACACCAAAACTGATCAGATCTCAGCTCACAGACCTGATATCGTTGTACACAATAGTTTAGAATGCTCTGCAATTCTTATTGATGCTTATATCCCAGCAGATGTCAACATTGTTAAAAAAGAGCAAAAAAGATCTTGAAGTACACTTGGAGCTACAAAAGATATGGAACCTCAGATGTATCAAATTTATAGTCATTGCATCAGGGAATAATCAAACCAACACCACCAATAACTACACTACCATACTATTGGTTTTGATCCTCATGCATCATTACTCAACTACTTGATCTCTTGTGTAAATTTCATTGTTTACTATACTCTTAAGGCTTGACTTCTTTAAAACCATTTATCTCAAAACTTTTAATGAATGATTTGGATCGTTTTTCCAAAATCCTGTCACTATGTAGTTCCATTAATAAAAAACCCCCTCAATACTGGATTATAAACCTTGCAAGTATATATTACAACACAGTCAGTAGTAACACTTGTGTAAGTACCTATATATGTACATATTTTTAAGCAAGTGTATTGTACCAATGTTAAGACTTATGGATACATTACACACATTTTACCTTTGCTACACATAGTTTCAGTCCCACTCCAGCTTCCATTGCTCTGACAGGTCCTAGTGTCACTACCAGTTAGCTCATAACCAGTGTTACATGTGAAATTACAAGTGTCTTCATGGGAAGGAACTCCATCATCTCCCAGTGAACATGATGTGATTGTTCCATTATTAGGATTAGTAAGTGATGGACAAGCAACTGCACAACACAATATCTTGATGTAAGAGCTAATCCACAGAATATATGTATTTACAAGGTAGATTATGTTACAACCATCATAGCTTAAACTTTTTATTGTCTAAAACTAGTAATAGCTATGGAGTTGTAAGCCAAAGACCAAACATCTGTAACAAAATGTGATTGAAATACCCTAATAGAATAGTCACAGGAATAAACAGGCTACATAAAAGGTGTATGAAAACATTGAAAACAAACTCAATACAGCTGACAACACAATAACGGTTAACTGCAGTGGACAACACAACACGGTTAACTGCAGTGGAAATTTTACCTACCCTTTTTAATGTCTGTGTATGTTTATTTACTCATACAGTGCACAAAACAACAATTTTTATAATGATATGTTGTTGTGTTGACGAGATATAAATCCGCAAAGATGTTGAAACGTCACTTCCTAGAATTCAGCCACAGGTCTTTGATGTCGATTGCAACGTCACAGTCAGATCCGGTGAACTGCTGACTACGCTAATTACCAATGGCGAATGAGTGAATGATCTTGCTCTGGTCTTGTTTTGTAGTGAAATATTGCAGCTGGTGTGTTTTAACTGTGTTCAGAAGCATGAGAACCTGTAACATGTTTGTTCCGTTTCTGACGCATGTGAAAGAACGTGTTTTGTTCCTGTTCAGTGATATAGTACGCTACGGTGCCTGGAAAATCATCACGAAGGATGCACAAGGGCGTATGCCGGCGAAGAAGCGAGTTTTGTCAAAAAGAAGGAGGTGGCAGCAATGATTAAGGTAACATATTGAATGTCTGCAATGGTGTAGTTACAACATTGTTCGCCACAGCTGGGCCTGACCTAGCAGCGGCAACCTTAACTAATATTATAATGTCTAACAAAATTCTTTGTGTATACTTCGGTGTTATAAATAAATGTTTGGAATTAATCTACAGCTGTACTGTCTAGCTCCTATTGTGAGAAAGTATCCCATAATTGCTATTTTACACCTCAGTGAATGACATATGCATGTTCCAGTGCAAAAAAAGATTAATGTGTATGCAGTATGTTGATGATAAATTATTATCTTTTGTATCGAGAGAACGATGGAATAGTGTCCTTGTCGGGATGCTCATATGCACTAGCCAATGGTGGGGGTGATTCAGAGTGCTCATGTTTTTCACCAGCAGTACAGTACTCCACTGTTTTGTGCATCAGCTTCTCTACATAGACTATATTGAAAGTTCACATGATACATGAAACAAAATTATTCTTTTTCACTTACTGTATGTCTTGGGAACTGGGATAGGTTTAGGAGTGCATTCACCGGCTTTAGCCTTTGTATATGCTATTGCTAAACGCTCCTTGCCTTCCCTTGTCCTTGCTTGTGGTCTTCCAAAGTTCTCATTGAAGTGTAATATAGCTAGTAACAACCTAATTACAATAATTATGTAATACTGATATCAGCTATGTAATACTAACAACCTAGAGTGCAATCCATGATAGGAGAAAGACAGCAACTTGGGAGCAAAATGGTTCACCACGCTGTGATAAGCCTCCAAGCTGCTTGTTTGATGCTGTGATGATAGTTTCTTGATGTCTGGCAACAACGTCTTACTGCAGAGTATGTCATATAATTTTTCATATGCTTTGCTGCCTGTGTGTTGTATAATAAACTATAGAATTTCAAAAGAGTATAAAGGTATTGATAATGTTACCTGGTGTAAACCACTTTTTTCGTCTATCTTCAGGTGACAGTGTTGTGTGGTAGCATTCATCATGTTCATCACAGATGTGATTCATCAATGACTTCCACCGCTTCAAGATGTCATCACCATCAATTCCATTTGCTGCACACCAATAAAGATGATTGGTAATGCTTTTTGTCCACTCCCTGACGAGGTCACAGTCTGCTTGTTTTGATAACTTGCCAAGCTTTTTTTTAATACCTACAAATCCAAGATATTTCAATGGTGGATTATTAAAAATAATATATACATACCTTTGGAAACATGCCAAATATCATAGCGATGGTCAATATGTGGATGTTGCTGCCTAACAAACTTACTGACTTGCTTGTGCCTATCCGTTACCAGAGTCCCAACTTCTAAAGACTTACTGGCTAGAAAATTGAGAGCTTTTAACAGTCCCTCCTTTTCCATGTTGTTGCTTGATGTGACCTGATTACACTGTAAAGTAGTCAGTCAGTATCAGCATATCTTGTAGCAATGTGGTTACCTGGACAAGTTCAAGATAGATAATTTTTTTGGAGTCCATATCAACTATTCCATATGAACCAAACTTCGCACTGTGACCAGGACTATCACATCTTCCATCTCCACCTATGGAAAGAGGGCTACCTCGTGCTATACACTGCTGTAGCAGTACAGTTTGACTCTCCTTCCATATTGCTTTTATTGAAGGCAGAAGGTAAAATTTTTGATGGTCAAAAAAAGTTCTGTCTTTAATGCATGCCATTTTTAGGTGATCAAGAAGATGAAGCACTTTGGCAGGAGTGGCACCACTAAATAAGATGGATGCTGACAACAACAAATTTCCAGCAGGTGTGTCACGGATAAATGGCTGGCTTCTCCAAGTCCACTGGTAGCCACAGTGGGAACACTCCTGAGTAACAGCAATATAAGTTCCCTGGGGCTTGTCTGAAATCCTACCAATGCATGATAAATGGCATGATCTACATTGGGTGAATAGGCTTAACAGGTGAGAATGAAATACTAAGTATTTGATTTCATTCTGTGGAGACATTTCAGTGTCATCTCTAGAGTGTTAATAAGTACAACATGTAATAACATGTTGAAATCATGTCATTATACAGGCTTACTCTGTGGTATAATCCTCTTGGCTAAGGCAGAATGAAGTGTCCAGGTCAACATCAGTAAAAGAATCATCTGGACACATTGTAGTGGACTGGAGATCTGGTTCGATTCCTGTGTGTTGTACTGGTGATAGCTCATGTGAAATAAATTGTAAAGGCGGAGCATCAATCAGATTACATTGTATTTCTACTGATTTCTGTTTTGGGTGGGCTAATGTTCCTGTTTAAATGGCACAATGGTAAGGTCACACTCGGGACACACACATGCTCGTACCTTTGTTCTTTGTTTTTATTTTTAGAGACGCTTGTGTTTCAACAGACTTCATCTCGGGATGTGCTTGAACATGTGCTCCCCCGCCTGTAGTTAAGGGGACAGGTATATCCATTTCTTCAGGTAAAAGGAGTGATGGTTCTGACGAAAGAACTTCATCTGTGACGGCACTAATGGAGAGGGAATCTTCATCCATAGCAGAAATTGTAGAGGGCACATCTTCATCCGTTGGAGCACTTGTAGAGAGGACATCTGCTATTATCTATTATTATAATAATGTAAATGTTATTTAAGTTTTATTACATCAAGTTGTTATAGCTTACAGACTTCTGTTGACGCTTTTCAAAAGCTGGTCTTGGTGTCTTGCTTGTACTTCCAGGTGGCTCAAACCTATCAATTGACCTTGGAAATATAGTGGGAATAGCATTTGGCTGCTGGCAATCCCATTTGATCTCTGTAACGACTACCTTCAGTATCAAAGCAGCTGGCTTCAAAGTGCTTAGAGCATAATACTGAAGTCGAAGTTGGGCCTTCCCAGTCACTCCTTTGCTTCTTCACTGCACTGGTCCACTTTCTTCGTAACCCTTCATCTTTTGGAAACGCATGAAAACTGCAGCCTTTCCCACTCTCGAATCCGCTAGCAGCATTACAACCAGCTACTATACAACGGGTGGGCATATTTCTTCGTTGAACAATTAATTAAACAGCTGCAAACCACCTCTACAAGCGAAATACTGTCAGCTGTAGTTGTGTACTTATACTTGTAGCTACTCACGCACTCTCGTGTGTTCAGTTTGTACGGGTGTACACCGGATCTGATGATGACAGTGTATGATGCGGCTTCCGAAATGAAACCACAAGTGTAGCCACAAGTGACTTAGCTAAACTAGGACTGTGATTATTAGCCAAACCATGTCAGAAACTTAAAAACTAATAGTATCACATGTTTTTATCAACAATATACTACAGTGTAATAGTAAGAAAAGTTTTCACTGCAGTTGACCTTTAAACCTGACATCCAGGGTCATCATTACTATACCACCATGCTGTCTACTTCTTTTAGTTTCAAATATATCATAAATATACCTTATAGGTGAAATTTATGGCTTTAATGGTTCTGAACCTTCTACATGAAAGGTTTTATGACTGCTGTATTAGAATGCAACAATAACTCTTCTATTAGAATATCAAAAATTTAAAAAAAACTATAAGAAGCTGTTATTAATAGACATGTTACAATAATAATAATAAAGATATGCAGATATACTGATGAAATTCATGCCAAAATAGCAAAGCTATGACTTAAAGTGCAGCCTAGCCAGGGTTTTAAAAGTTGGAAAATTAAAAGTGGCAGCCAGAAAAATCTAGAATGATGTTAATGTCAGTGGATTTAACAATGGTATGGTAATTTTTAAAATGCTGGCTCATAAAGGTTAGCTGCTTTGGCATAGATATATATATATATCTTATATAATCAGAAACAGTCAAGCTGTAAAAAAAGGTGCGGCCCTTAAAAAGGCCATGGTGAAAAAAGATATGAAATCCAAGGGGGCGGCCAAGAAATGGCTGTGATGGTAGGTTAATGGTGAAATTTTAATAATGACAATTCAGGTGAATTTGTGTTGCCTCCTCCTAGGATTCAGCACCAAATTCAGCATTACAAATGAAGAATACTAGGAGAAGGACCTCTGCAATTAATCCAGCCACAATGGAAAACTTGGACAAATCTTAGGAAATCCATCACACAACGCTACCACAAGTGGACACCTTGAATTGTCAGCAAAGATACATGGGACACAAAGGAGGACACAGGTAACTCCATGAAGTATGCATTGTACATATGCAAAAGGCACCTGTCCAGCTGAAGTGATGTTGAACAGTGAAAAAATCAAGCCTGTAGCCTTAGCCAATATCGACTTACACCTGTCTGAAGGCATCAGTCAGGCAGTCTGTCAAGCAAGCAGTCAATCAGGTAGTCAGTCAGTAGAAAATTCTACTAAATAAAAAAAATTAAATTCCGTAGCAACTTTTTGGAAGTGTTTCAGGTCACGTTTGGGCTTGGTTGTACCTAACCAATACTGCCAAGACACCATGAAGGTATTGTGAGGCTGGTTTTAGGGTGATAATTTTGGCCAGAAAAGCCCAAACCTTCATGATCCCTAATATACAGTACTACGGTACTGTATGACACTTCAGTGTATTGCACTTATATACACCCCTACACCAAAATTATTGTTATTATTATGTTGTTGTCCACTGGTAGATCTATTGCATGCTTTTCTTCATTATTATAATATCATACTACTCTAATAGAATGCACATTTGGTGATCAGCCAAGATAGCAGCGGTTCAGTGGTTAAGGATGTGGGTGTTAGGTATGGAGGTCCCTGGTTTGAACTGTGGTAAGCTTTTATTTGACATTTTTGTGCACTTTTTTAACCTTGCAATGATTGGTCTATTAGAGTATCTCAATCCTGCAATTTTACACTTGTTTGGTTTTCATTTTATAACTTGATTGATTGTTTATAACTTTACAGTACTGCATACAAGTATAGAATAAGGGATGTAATATTAATAAAATCTTTAGGGTACAGTACTGATGGTCCACTAGCTCAAGGCTACCGGCCATTAAAAATCAAAAATTTATACTTACCGTATTACATTACTTATACTTAAAGAGTTACATTAAAGGGGGCGGGGTGTGTTGGAACATCTACTACATGGGCATAAAAAATGAAATGTACAAGGGTTGTCATGTCTAAAGTTTGATAAAAAATGTGACCATAGAAACTTATATATCCTTGTCTTGTTCGTTTTAATAGATAACTTTGTAACTCTATTGCCATCAAAAGGCACTGCTACAATGATCAGCCTAAATTTTCAAGTTATTCCCATACTCAGTTTACCCTGTAACCATGACAAAAGTTTGATATTTTTTATGTGAATAAACACTCATAATTCTTTGGATATTCATCAGATTCGTAGAACACTTGGTACGTAAATTCACCTTTATGTGCTCTTCATTTGTCCCAAAGATTGAGGCAATCGAGTTACACATTTGCTTTTGCAAAGTGTGCAAAAATAAATCAAAGCCCCCGTACCACCCCTACAGCTTGAGAAGAAAAAATCAAGAAATCAAATCAAAACTTTGAATGCCCATATCTCACAAATAGCTGGTGCGAATCTAATCAAATTTGCTGTGTGGTCTATCCTACTTGGCAGACAGCTATAATGCAAAAATAATGTGCTTTGGAGAAGGGGCCATGGAGATATGCACATATGTAAATGCTGTTTTCTTTCTTGTCAATATAATCACAGTGTGGTCACTGGCTTTCTTGGCTGCACGACACACTACCGTGTGTCTTCATACCATGAAACTTTAAAGGAGCTCAGCTGTATATTAGGCCTAACCACAGGTAAGTATATATATACCTACCTGGCAACAGGTAGGTATATACTACACAAATCTGTAAAACTTTACATTCACTTCCAGTCAAAAGTATCGTGAGCATTAGTGTGTACTATGTTCATGCACACACACACACATGCGTGTACGCACACGTCATAACATACTATCCTAGCCGGCATGCCACACCATAAGCATACAAACAGGAAAAAGTTACAATTTTCATGTTGCACTACACATGTGCATTTTACCTTCAGCACCCTGCGTACCATATTTAAGCAAATTTCATCTTATTTATTCATGAAATACGTGCTGTCAAGTTTGGCTTAATTTTTCTTTAATTTTGGGCACTATATATAGCTTCATCTTCTTTTTGCACACTTTACAAAAAATGCTATTAATGTAAACACATACTTGATAAATACTAGTAGAGTTATGGATGATTATTTGTGTTAAAAGACCAATCTTTAAATTAAATTTTGTATAAACTGTACCATACAAACACTACTATTGTCCAGAGAGTGACCCTTACCTCTAGCTACACTAAACTACTACATAATTAATAACATATTGAGCACCACTGAGTTTTGAATTAAACAGTGATAATGAAAATGTACAGAAGTAAACAATGTGCTGTAAGCAAACAGAAAAAGTCATACACAGTGTAACAAAATGTATTATAGATAACAAACAATATCAACCATGTAATGACACTAGCTTATGAAACACATGCAGTTATATATAGGTAGTGTTGTTGACTACAATACAGTCTATAGCTAACTGTCACAGAACCACATTTTTCACTATATAAGGAGATTAAACACAAATACATATTGCAAATTACCTGCAAGTAACACATTACACAATAGTAGTGATAATAACAAACAAGTAGCTGATCTAACAATGTTCTCCATGATTGGTCAGTTGTAAGTCAGTGTATCAAAGGACCTATGGACAAGCAACAAAGAATATAACTAATTTAACATATAAAGTAAAACTACTGATGTACTTAAACATTTTAAGCAAATAGTGTATAAAATTATATATGTAAAAAATTCACATAACGTTTGCAAAATGGGCAAAGTCAAATTTCGAAGACTATGGTGGGTACTGCTCAAATGCAACGTCATCACGTGAGAGTGTGAGTGATTAAAAATTTGCTAATTAAGGGCATGACACCCATTTTGCTCACGAATATTCATCCCATTTCGTTTGGGATGAATACTTGCAAAACGGGTGTCTTAGCAAGTTTTTAAATCACTGAGGTGATGTTACATTTGAGCGGTACTGTATATAATTTTTATAATAGATTTTGATTCTTTTTTGAATATCAGTACTTAGCAGACAGGTGTAGCATGCTTGTGCCCCCAAAATATTGACTTGCTGATGTAAGTTATGGTTGTACACTATAGAGTCTGGAAAACATATTTTTTGAATAGCATCAGATGTTGGAAATGAAGGGGATTTAATATGTATAATTATAATGTACCAAGTTACCAGTAGTGATCAACAGTGGTGGAGGAAGAAGTTGTTGATGTGAAGGAGGGCTAGCTGGCTAGAATCATGCACAGGGTGATTATTTTATTCCTCAGATTTCACCAAAATTAATTTATATAGACATTAGAAGTAATGGAAGCAATTTGACATCAACTGTCTATTTGCAGTAAATACACCAAGTTGATAGTTTATAGTGTTACAATGTTTAGTATAACAGCTTACTAAAATTCAGACATGGGGAAGGTTGGTACAGAAGGTACAAGTAGTGTTTTTAACAAAGTTCTTTGAATGCTCAATTGGAATCTTTTTAGCAGCTTTCCACTCTACTCGTAGAAATATTTTTAACCAGGTCTCATTCTGAGGAGAACTTACCCTCCTCCACTACCTTTTAAAATGTCTATATGGTCACTAAGGGTGAAAATATAATAAGGCTTACCTATTGATAGGTCAATAACAAATAGAGATCAAAGATAGGTATTAAATGTCCATTAGCATATCTGCAGGTATAGGCAACCTTCTTTGTTTCACCACTTTTTAGCTAATTATTCCCTTGTTCACTACTTTTTTCTTTGATCCCTAATCCAACTTAAAATTCCTAATTTTTTCTTCGGTTAACCTTTTTATAACATTATGACAAATGAACCAGCACATACTACATTAAAGGAAGGAATGGCGTCAGACATACTAAGAAAGTAATTTTGTGTCAGAATGCATGTCCAACAATCAATTACGTAGCGGAAAAGGAGGTGGCCATTACACTTTGTTTTCAGCAATGCTCCACCCATTACACAGCATTACAAACAAAGAACAGTACGAGAAGCATCTCTACAATCAATCCAGTTGCTACAGGAAGTATGGGAGATAGCCAACACAGTCACATGGAAGCCGCATCACGCTATCGTGAACCGATGCCTAGCATTGTCAGAAAAGAGAACTGGAACACAAAGGAGGACAAAGGAAAGTTCACTGTGGTTGGCAAAGAGACACATCTCGGGACGAAGTGACAAAGAAATCAAGCCCATAGCCTTTTCATGAGCACCAGGGCTACCAGGGTTTTGGCTGTCATTACCAGGGCTAACAGTACTTTAAACTGACAGGTTAAGCTCAAATTACCAGGGCTTTGGCTGTGATTCTAGCCCTGGTGAGCCCTGGTGTGGCTACACCACTGAAAGACATGATCCTTAAAAGTGGGTGTGGCTCACAAAAGACTGCAGCAGGACTAAGTTAATAGATGCATTACACATGTGATCCAATCTGGGTCAAACCAGGATATTTTATAAGTGCATGGGTTACACCCAGATGACCTGACTGGGCCAGTTTCAACTGTCGTGACCAGGTGGGTAGCCAGCCTACTGATGCATGCCAGGTGTATACAGTGACTGATCATGACTAAGGCAGACATTTAGTATTATTAATTTTAGGAAAAGGCACAGCCATTTCAGCACAAGAAGGATTGTACAGCATGCACGCTTCATCCTTCTGTCAACTTACAACATGTATAACCTCATGTGTAAGTGTAGCACCAATTTATCAGTGAGAGCATTTTGCCAAATTAAAATAATATTATCGTCAACTGAAAGTTTTAGCAAATTGCCAAATATTAGCTTTGGAATCTGGCTTTAAAAGGTATCTTGTATTCTTTTCCCAGTGTGCCTAGACCTTGAAAGACTTTGGGATACAACTTAATGACTGATTCTTTGAAAGAAGTGATGTGTTAAACTCTTGCAATAAGATCCAAAGCAGCAATTTCAGGAAAACCTATTGCTCTTTAAATGTTTCACATAACTAGCAGGAAGCAATGTGGTATTAAAGCATCCTGTAAACTACCCAACAATTGTGAGTGGTGATTTTGTAGGGCTATAGAGAGTTCAGTGGGCTTGATATCAGAGAAGGCTAAAAATGTAGTTTCTATCCCAGTGTCCAGCACCAAACCACTGGAACTCTCCATGTAATTCTATACTTCCTAGAAGCATATATTCATCTGAGTCATTCTCTTCTATACCAGTACTATTTTGTTCATGTGTTACAGTTACATGTGAGACACCGCTGGTAAAAACAACATGAAGTGTAGTGACCTTGAAGACAGTGGTATTTGATGTTTATGGTGCACAAGGACAACAGAAGTAATTGTGTGAAGCCTTACAAGGCTAATGGGATATCATGTTTGTGGTCATCAAAGAACAAAGCAAAGTGCTACAAAGGATTGCAATAAACTAACATCATTACCTTGTCAAAACTCTGGTTAATTCATGACAAACACCAGCTGTCATCACATGATTATTCTTTACAGAGCATGCTCTGGTGGCAGTCTGGCCAGCCACACAGTCTCACTGTTCTCTAAATACCTTTATTTCTGTGTACCATAGACGTTCAAGATTTGGTAGAGGCACCAGGGATGTGCTATTAAAACTATGATGCTTTGTGCATCCTGTAGGAACCTGGGTGGCAGAGCGCCACCCAGACTGTGACTGGTTTAGCCTAGATGACTGATCATGATATAAAGGTATGTGGTATTTATACAAACAGGGTATGGTATAGACACAAAACCTAGTGGCACAGGATGCGGTTGCATATATGTTACTATCACATGGTATGATGTAATGTCAATAGTCTGGTGTTAGCAGGTATCCTACACCTCCCCCTTCTCCCCGGGGGCAAGTGGCTCCAAGGCTTCATCTATCAGCTCAATGGGGATGATCAGACGAGTACGTGGTGTCATTCCTTCATCGCGATTGCCTTGACACATTTGGCTGTCATTCGTGGAGGTTGATGCTGTCTCCACCATCCTCTTCCCCTGCCTCAATACATGATCAGGAGTTATTCTGCTGTATTTCATGCAGCTCGTCAGTAGGCACATAGGCTAGTCTCTAAAGGTACGCCAGAGGTATGACGCACTGTTCTGGTGGTCCGGACACAAAGGGAAACTGGGTCACTCTTGCTTGGTTAAAGTTACTATACATCTAGCGGTATAGACGCACACTGATGCCTGGGGTGTGGTGTAGGATACCTGCTAACACCAGACTATTGACATTACACCATACCATGTGATAGTAACATGCAACGGCATCCTGTGCCATTAGGCTTTGTGTCTATACCATACCCTGTTTGTATAAATACCACATACCTTTATATCACGATCAGTTATCCAGTCACAGTCTGGGTGGCGCTCTGCCACCCAGGTTCCTACACATTCCACAACACTGTCAAGTCAAAGATAGCATTGGTAAACATGTTTTTAGCATTTCATAGCTGACAAGCACAAGTAGGCTGGTGTTGACACCTCAAAGTCTGAGGTTTAGTTTTGTGGCACCACAAATCATCAACAAATAACACTGCTTTTGTAAGGCTGCTCTCTGGTATTCTGAGTTTTTCAGATACAGTATTCATTGCTCCACAGACCTGTCACGTATTGGATTACACAACAACCTTTACCGTGCTACATCACAAACACAGCTACATCCATTATCTACTTTCATTTGAAAAATCTAAATCGCAAGTCCGTGTGATCTTCCGTATAAATATTATCGATCAATGAATATCAACAGCCACTATAGTGGCTTATGCAGACATGATGTATGCATTCTGTAAAGTTTTATGTGGCTTCGAGGGTTAAATAATCTGTATTGACTGCACACTAATAGGACTGTAATGGATATAAAGAAAAATTAGGACTTCATAGAAAAAATAGTCGGGAAACAAGGGAGGCCGCCAACACCTGCAGGTATACTAGTGGACAATTAATCTCCACTTCAGTCTATACCCATGACTGAATTAGAGATTAAAAATATCCACTAGTATATCTGCAGGTGTAGGCAACCTCCCTTGTTTCCCTACTTTTTTTCTATGATCCCTAATTGAAATCAAAATTTAACTTTTCCTTATACTTTTTTGTTAACTTTTTTGCAGTATTATTATGACTGCATGGTGACTCTGAACCCAAACGTATCACCATGGTGCCAGTGTTAATGTTTTTGTCTAAACACGCACCCCAGCTATTCATTACTGACTCAAAAGTGAAGTGGCCATTGCGCTTTGCTGTCAGCTATGCTTAGCCCATTTCGCGTTACAAAGGAAGAACAGTAGAAGAAATGCCTCTGCAATCAATGCAGTCAGCACAGAAAATAAGAATGATTCCTGTTTACAAACATAGGATATTACGAATTGACACCTTGGACTGTCAGCAAAAAAGAAATGGACACAAAGGAGGACAAAGGTAAGTCCATGATGCATACATTGTACGTACTGTGGTATGCCAAAAGGCACGTCTTGGGACAAAGCAACGTCAAACAGTGAAAAAAAATCAAACCCGTGGCCTCAGCTGTTATCGTGTTATACTTGCCTGAACGCATCAGGCAGGCATGCAGGCAGTTAGTAGAAAATTCCATTGAATCAAATTTTAAAAAAAATTATAACAATCTATTGGAAGCATTTAGGGTCGTACTGAAGAGGCACTTTGGGCTTTTATACCTGACCAATACTGCCAAGGTGCCAGATGGCATTGTGAGCTGTTTTTAGGGTGATATTTTTGGCCAAAAAACCCAAACCTCCATGATCCTGCATGATGTTTCACAGAAAACATGATGAAAGATCTATTAAATAGTAGCCTAAGTAGCTAAACTATGTCAACAAATCAACAAACATAAGGTGTTATATGTTAGCTAAGCGTATCCACCTCAACAATAATCTAATTTTGCCAGTCAATCATGTAGCTACTGCTGCTCAGTATTTGTTACTACCATTGTACGAAAACACTGCAATCATCCAATGCAAAACAACCTAAGTGAATCATAGTATTTCTATAGTCACGTGCTAGCATCAAGACATACAATAGTGTGCCGTGCAGCCAGTGCAGGTGTGTGACAGACAAGTGTGTATTTTACAAGAACCAAGAATATGATACTTTCACGTATCTGTAGCTTGATGGTGCCTGAACTGAAATTGACTATTTTTGCTGTAGAAACTCCTTTGGAGTAGGGCACCTCCTGTTTCACATCTGCCCAGCCACCACTGAGATAGGTGCCTTCAAAGTTCGTCTTAGTTTCTTTGTGTTTTCTTCTTTTTGCACCACTTAGAAAACCACTATAACTTGTGCATGCTTTAGTTGGTTTAATTCAGATTCAGATGACAGTAAGAGCATAATGCGTTCATAATGCAGTGCATCTACAGTCCAAGTTCATACACATCAGATAAAGAACAAGGGAGCTATGTACAATTTTGAAACATTCAAAAGCAATTTTTTTTGCCACAGCCACAGAGTAAACCACTTGAAAGAATACTTTGAAAATTGGTCTGTACATGGAGTAACCATCATAGTGCAAACCTTTTATGGCTTGTAAGAAATCGCACTAACAATCATGGAGTTATAACAAAAATGCCAACTACATGTAACAAATGCGTGATCAAGTTTTGTTAATAAAGAAGTATTAGGCATGAGATGAGCTGAAAATAAGTATATAGGTATATTAATAAGTTTAAAAAGGCCTTTTACAGTGGTTTACAAGCTAAAACTACTACAAAAGCCAACTAGGTGTAACAAGAGTTGCGATTGAGATATTCTAATAGTGTAGTCACCCTATTAGAACCTTCAGCTACATGATAAGTCACTCTATTAGAGCATTCAGCTACAATAAAATCACCATGTAGAGAGTTCAACTATGTTAAAATTCACCCCATAGACAGATCAGCTACAATCATATCACAGAGGTGAATCCAAGAGCTGGCAAGGAGAGAGACACAAACAAGCTAAGTTGTAGGTGGTTGGGGAGAACCAGATCCTATTGTATTAGTATTATTAGTATTAGGTGTACAGGTAAGGAGGCTCAAGGAGCCTGTAAAGCCTGATCTTTACAAAATTATTGCCTATATATTAATAATTACAACATAAGAACTGTACAGATTATACAACAAGAATTAACTAATTAGTAATCATACAAAAAAGTAGACCAGCTACAGCCAAATACATTTTAAAAGTCATTCAACGAGGGTGCGTTAATTAGGTGATGAGATAGGTTATTCCAATCATTAATGGCTCTCACAGTAATATTGTTAGCTAGTTGCTGCATTTCTGAAGCAGCAAATAATCACCTCCTAGTAGTGTTTTGCTGTTGATTTTTGCCATTTTGGATGGTTTTGAAGTCTGTAAAAGGCTATGAACCTCTTAAACAACAGCAACATGATAATTATTTTAGAGGCGCTTATTATGCACGAAGGTGCTGTGTGACAATTTCACAGCTAGTTTGACTTTGGTTCACTTTGGTTTCAGGTGAATTTGTAATAAATGCTAGTAAAATTTGCATATTTTCATGAAGTCTTGGTCTGACATAAAGTTTAGTATTTTAATCAGATATGGCTCCTCCAAGGTGAGGGCATTTGCCCCATCCTGGATCCGCCATTGAGTCACTATGTAGAGAGTTCAGTCATAAACAAGTCAACCTGTGAAAATTTCAGCTATGGACAAGTCACCCTATAGAGAGATAAGAAGTCATCCTGTAGAGATGAGGGTTCAGCTAACAAACACGATTCTCTATAGAGAGTTCAGCTACAAAAAAATCACTCTGTAGAGTGAATTCAGCTATGTTACAAGTCACCCCATAGAGAGATCAATTACAATCAAGTCATCATGTAGAGACTTCAGCCACAAACATGTACCCTCTAAAGAGTTCAGCTACAAACAATTCAAGTCACCCTCTAGAGAGTTCAGCCACATCATCCTAGAAATTCCATACAGTTACAAACAAGTTACCCTGTAGATTTCAGCTATGTTACAAGTCACCTTGTAGAGAGAGATCAGCTACAATTGAGTCACCATGTAGAGAGTCCAGCAGTCCAGCTACAAACAATTCACCCTGTAGAGTGTTGCAGTCATGTAAAAAGTCACTCTGTAGATAGTTCAGCTACACATAACACTCTGTACAGGGTTCAGCTGTGTAACAATTAAGTCACCCTAATAGCTACATGATGTTCAGTTTCAAATTTACAATGAACACATAGATTCACAAAAACAGTAGCTAGTATTTTTTTGTTCGACGATTCCTGAAGTAAAGAAAAAAAAGAAGCAAGTTAAAAAGAAGCCTCAAAGAGGCTTGTAATTACAAGAAGAAGTGATACTGTATAACAGGTTATTTTCCCAAGGTGCAAATTTTCCTGATTGGTGAACCTTTAGCTTCAGAAGAAATTTTCCTGATTTAAAAATTCATGATCACAACAAGCAACTACTTTTTCACCTGTTAACACGGAATGAGTTTATGTCACTATAGAATCTTCTGTTCAAGGTCAACATGTGTACAGGAATGTATGGATGCCAGTTATAGGCAAGGTGTTTCTTTGTAAACGAGAACAGCATAATATTCATGATCTGTTTGCAGTTGCTATGCACAAAGGGTCCATCGTTGTAGGCCACGTTCCTCAATGTATCTCTACAATGTGCTACACTTTTCTTGGAGAAAGTGGGTGCTCTATTACATGTAAGAATACAGGGCATAGGAGATATTCCCATGATTTACCACAAGGTGGCATGGAAGTGCCTTGTTTTTCATGGAGAAGAGGTTGATGTTGAAAAGATCAGAAGCCTAATCGCTTTATTGAACACTACACAATTAATTACTAGGATCGAAATTGTAGATGGATACTCCAAGGAAGAGATTGCAGAAATAACAAAAGGTGTCGTCAATGACGATGCTATCAAGGTCAAGGTCAAGACTCAGAAACTTATGGCAGCAACAAATCTAGTGATCTATTATTTATTAACGATCCACAGACTACTCCAATCAAGATTGGAGACCCAGAAACCTACAAAAAAAGATCTGATGGCAATGCTATAGTCGGTGAACTTAAAATAAAAACCCACAAACCTACAGCAGCAACAAATCTGGTGATACTGTTTTAGATGATACCACCTCAATCAAAAGGTGTGTATGTGTTACACAGACCTACCTCAAAGCCCTATAAACTTGGAAAGTATACCTTCCCCATGCAAGTACCACAATATCACTACTAGATTTAGTACAAGATCACCTGAATCCTCAGGGGAATCTGTATGCCCAGTAGACAGAGATAGCGTAACATCTTACATTCATGGAGCTCCGTCTAAATCAAAAGTTGTTTCAGCATACAAATTTTATGGTGGGAAAACTAGTGCGAAGAAAGAATATGATCTTGATTTGGAGATAAGGCATAAGAAGTCACGTAAAGTGCAATGGGTAAAATTAGGCAAATCCTGTCTTTCCAAGTTTGATAGGGAAGAGATTGATGATGGTAGCAGGTTAAATGATCGACACATAAATCACGAACAGGCCATGATCAAATCCCAGTTTTCTCGAGGAGTTACAGTGTACTCTATTCCAAAATTCTCAACAGCTTCCACAAAATGAAGTACAGATTATCCATTGCCGAGGTAATCATTGGATGGTGGCCAGCTCCTTGCTCTCGGAAAGAGGATATGTGATTCACTGTATGATTCTGTTGATGACAACACCCTAAAATCCATTAAATGTTGTTTAAAGATGATTCGATCAGAGTAAAGATGAGCGAAGTACAGAAACATTGTGAAAGTGATAATTGCGCCTATTTGCGATTGCCAATGCTGTGCAGCTGGCAAAGAAATGTGACCCTACAGAAGTAAAATTTCATCAATATCAAATGAGAGCTCACCTAATAAACTGCTTTGAAAAGGGTAAAATGACAACTTTTCCTACTCAGTGCTCAAAGAAGTGACAGTACCTACAACTGACTGTAAAACTATAGCTCTGTAGACAACTTACATAATGACTTATAATAAGATGATTGAAATGGATGGATTACTGCTGTACAATTCTTACACATGATAATAAACATGTAATAAGAAATGTTCTCAATAATTATTGTGTGAATGGATTATATTGTTAAGCAAAATTTCAACACACAGCTGCATATAAAAGTGAATCATCAAAGAGACAGTTTCTCTAATGTGTGGGTGATTCCAGAAGCTTTGAAACCATTTTTAATGATACTAGGATTATTCATGTGCTTCTTCAAGCCACATAGTATTCAAGGGTTTCATAACTGAAAGGTGTAGGTCAACAGGTACTTGCTGGGGTTCTTCCAAATCTTTTAAATACCGTCTGTGAGTACTATCAAATCTCCAAACCGGTTCTTCAGGAACTACTTAAGGCTGTTGTTTACGCTGAGGTCCATTGGCTGCAATTTATTTGTGGAATATTTACAACAGAAATGTTGTTCTGCTCTAATAATTGGTATGTAGAATCTGTAGTTTGACCCTAAAATGCATTAAACAGAACCATTGTGGGAAAACTTTCAGACAGACCCAATTCTTTCCTTGTCTTGTTTACATATGGAAGCAAAACCAATTATATATAAATTATATATACTCAAGTGTTTTCTGCTCGTTGGACCAAAGGTTGTCAGAGTGCAAGTGATATGCCAGTCCTACAGCAATGTGATTTTGGGTAAACAGGCAGCAGTTTTTCCCTGATATATCAGCTGGAATGGTAGCAAATTTCCAGTATGTGATCCACAGACTACAGCAGTAATCTGCCGCTTGTCATCCAAGACCAAAAGCTCGACATGTTGTTGACCCTTTTGATCCATGGTCCATGCAGATCCAGGAAAAATGTTTATTCCAGTGTGGTCCCAGTTTAAAATAAATCATCTGGGATTTCTATCAGGCTTTTTATCATGATGATATCAGCCATGAATTAGCATTTGATAGACTCAATATCACCAACCAGATATTTCGTAGTGGTACTACCCCTTTTTTCACAAATTTCATATGATACAATAATGATTTTACCCAATTTGATGTTATTGTTATAGGACCTTCCTCGCCTGTTGACTTGTCAGTTAGCAATCCTAGATTGTACTTTCTAACAATTGCTATTGCAGCTGCCATTGTTATTTCCATTGTAATTAGGCCACCTCCTTCACAGACACTTCTAATGTAAGACTTCACCTCACTGTCAAGTGTATCCCCCAGAAGTAATGGTCGACCACGTTTTGCCAAAGGTAGCAAAGATACAGTAGAATCTTCCTTGCCAGCTTTTCATTTCCTTTCCATCTCCCTCTTGTATGTTGTAACCCACCCTCGCACATAGCTCTCGTCAATAACTTTATCTGTACTGCTGAATTTTTGAGCAGCTTGACAATTACCACTTTCAATAGAATATCTTGCTACTTTTTCCTTGAATTCAGGAGTATACTTGCTGTAACGTCCCCTTTTTTGCCGGTAGACTTGAGCTTGTTAGGGCCATGGCCATTCATGACACGTATCACTCCAGTGTTAGCAGCTGCAATAGTAGAGGGAACTATTTTGCTGCTTAATGGGCCCTTGCAATCCAACAAATAAGCATCAGACCACTTCTTAGAGAAATACTCTAAAAGTGATATAGACATGATTGTCTTTAATCCCACCATCACTGCACTTGCACCAAAATTCCAATTATCATAATCCCACAATCGGTTTCACTGAATGCAGATTGCAGAATAAATTTTCCCGAGTCATGAACCCATTTGGGAAATTTGGGAATTTTGCACCTTGGGAAAATAACCTGCTATACCGTGACTATACCAAAACAGTCAAACTGTGAAAATGGGTGTGGTCATACAATAAAGGTGACGGCCAAGCAATGGCTACAATAATGTGAATTCCATTTATTTTTAGTGATGACGGTGTGATCATTGGCATTAGGCCTCCACCTTTCATTTCACAACTTTTTCATCCAGGCCTTTTTGAAGGGCTGCACCCTTTTTCACAGCTTGGCTGTTTTGGTATAATTGCTATGATTCAGTCCATGCAGCTTGTTTTACATTCAACGGATGATTGCTTCACACTGCTGCAACAATCACAACAGGGAGCAGCACATACCAGATATGATGTGGTCGCTCAAAGCATAGACAAATCTGAGGGGGGGACAATTGCCCCCCAGCCTCTCTCTTGCCCCCCTTGGATTTACATGACTATATTGACACCAAAAACAAGCTGGGAATCATTTACACTGTACAGAAAGCTAATGGGCAAATAGGAGACAATAGTTATAAATGTGCTTTATAGATAACTATAAACTGTACACTTTGAAGAAATTGGTTTTTGTGTAAAAGATCAAGATACTTTAATAGAGTAGTCACTACTTTAATAGGACAATCACAATTCTGATTTATCATCAACTCGATAATTTGTGAGTTATAAAATGTTATCTTATTGCCTTATTTTGATTTAGTAGTGTATTTTAAAATTAAATTTAAAATCAAGAAGGGATCCAAACAATAAAAGTAGTAAAACAAGAGATGAATGATGGTATTACAGCATAGCTCTGTGAGAAAGTCCCTACATTGACATATGCATGTTATAATAACTATTTTGTTCAATGCCAAAGTAGAGATTTTCCTACTGTAATACCATCATTCATCTCTTGTTTCTCTATTTATTATCACACTTGGATCCCTACTTCGTTGTTTAATTAATAATTTCTAGTTTGTTTAGTGTTTTTGTAATATACACATGTGGATGTTCTATTAGGATTTAACTGCTGTATTAGAGTATCTAGTGCCAACCAAGAGGTGTGTTCACTATTCCTTATTTTCACTGTGCTATTATTATAAATACAGCTAAACCAATAAAGGGGTGTGATCATTGCGTTTGAGTAAATAGATTGTTAAGAGGTGTGGTATCCATGCTCGATTGTTATTAATTAACCAAGATCGTTAATGGGTGTGGTATTGAACCTATCATGAAGATACAGGTATCTACCAGGTGTCCAGTACCTTCTGCAGTAACATAAGCACTTTATAATTTTGTGGCATCTAAATTTGCTGCTTAAGGAAAGTGTTAGTATGACATGACAAAATTTTAAATTTCAGCATTTTTTAAAATTCTGCATCCCGGCACCTGTAAGTGTTTTCTTATTTTTAACAAGTATTTCAAAAAAAATTGGAATTTTCAACTAGATTAGGGACCATAGCACATCAATAAAAGGTACTGAAACAAGTTGGAGTAGTCCATGATATTAAATCACCGTAAAACAATAAGAAGTGTCATATCCCTACTGTGCTCAAGATATCATAACGGAAATGCACAGTAGGGATATAACAGCTCTTATTGTTTTATGGTGATTTAATATCATGGACTACTCCAACTTGTTTCAGTACTTTTTATCGATGTGCTATGGTCCCTACTCTAGTTGAAAATTCCAAATTTTTTGAAATACTTGTTTGTTAACTTTTTGTAAATAATTTTATTATGACTGGTGAACCCACGCATGCCACATCTGAAATGGCACCACGCGCCCCAGCTATAACAATTATTGTCTGAAAAGTGAAGTATCTATTATGCTTCGTTGTCAGCTATGTTCAACCGGTTACACAGCATTTCAAATCAAGAACTGTTCGAAAAGCACCTCTACAATCCACGCATACCAAAAGAAATAGTGCCATGCACCCCAATTATATTAATTATCGTCTGAAAAGTGAAGTATCCATTACGCTTCGCTGTCAGCTATGTTCAACCCATTACACAGCAGTACGAATCAAGAACTGTTTGAAGAGCACCTCTGCAATCATAATTGCCACTATGAAAAATATGGATGATTTCTGTTATGAAGGGAAGCCCTCAAGTGCTACTGCCAAATCGACACCTTTCGCTGTCAGCAAAGATGAATGAGACACAAAGGAGGACACTGATATAAGTCCATGAAGAATGCATTATACATACTGCGGCATGTCAAAAGGCACCTGTCGGGCTGAAGTGACGTTGAGCAGTGAAAAAATCAAGCCCATAACCTTAGCTATTATTGAGTTACGCTTGTCTGAGGGCATCAGTCAGCTACTTACTCAGTCAGTAGAAAATCTGTCGAATAATTTTTTTTTTTTTAAATTCCGTAGCAACTTGTTGAAAGCATTTTGGGTCAATCTGAAAGCTTGTTTGGGCTTAGTTTTACCTAACCAATACTGCCTCATCATCATCAGGAAAAATTGAGGCTGGTTTTTGGGCGATATTATTTCGTGGGCCACGCCTACTCCTTTGTGGTCCCTTCTATACAGTTACTATCATACTGTATGATGCTGTATTTGATGTAATATTAATATTCTGTAAAGGTGATTTCCATTGCGTAAGATGTCTCTAGGATGATTTTTAAAGGCGGTATTTTAGGCAGCACACATCATTTTAGAGGCAATCCTTACTTAAATAATACTATTGTACTGTTTGATAAACTTAATCATCAAACAGGTTTTATCCCAGATAGGCTAACTAATTTTCTACAGTAGATTAATACATGCTTTGAAAAGCATACACTTTGTTAAATTGCTATCAAAAATGCTCTCAAATTCAAACATAGGAAGTCTAATTTAAAAAAAATTCCCACCTAGAGTCTTAGAATGTAATTCACCCAGCTATACCAACCAAAGTTATGCAATGCAGAGCCGGAGGAAGCTGGTCAGGTCATTATAGATGTGAAATTGTTACTGATATGTATGATGTTTCCTGAGAATAAATCACCTAGCCTATACCTTGTTGTTCTTCAGACTTTCTATACTATAAAGGTATACCTAAAATACAGGGGACACAGCACGACTTTACCTATTCCTGCCATCGAAGCAAGCATTGTAAATAATTTTTCTAACCAATTATGTAATATACTAATTGTTTATAATTAGTATCTGTAATCTGTGTACGTAATATAGTATCGTAATTGTAACATAGTTATGTACCGTAATATTGTGTGATTGTACATCCTAGCCAAATCAGCTGTGCTGCCTGCCTAGTAATTAATAATTGTAAGTACTGTACATGTAGCTTTGTGCTTTAGTTTGACTAAGAAACTATACATGACTGACAACTCATGCCATGCATTTTCAACAACACCTGTAAAATGTATGGGTAGATATGATTGTCCATAAATAGCACGCGATTCCATGGAAGTAATATAGTTCGAGCTGGTCAGCTAGTTGGTCAGCTAGTTGGTCCAACTCCAGGTTATTGGTGGTCTGGCTGCCTGACCAACCGGACCGTCTCCTTTGGCCATATATACTATTCCATTCTTCTCCTCTTAGTGAACAAACACTGTTTTATCCTAAAACTTCTTGTCTCTCACCCCCCCAAACAGTGTCTCATTAGATGTCTGGTTGGTGAGACAATTTTGCTGAAGGCACTCATTGCCAACTTTTGTCTGTAGAAGAAGGGACAAGACGTTATGATAAAAAAAAGGAAAATAGAGTATTGCAAACGTAAATTTAAGGTAACATGGTGCAGCAGTGAAAAGACTGCTGCTGTTAAATAGCATCAAAAGTTATCAGCCATCTATTAATATATAATATAGCCAGCATCAGAAAATCAGGAAAATATTGGTGTTGCTATCTGGAAATTTCAGTATTTATATAATACAAGTTTAAAGAAAAATTAGAAATTTTAAGTTCGATTAGGGATCATAGAAAAAAAATTAGGGAAACAAGGGAGGATGCCTACACCTCCAGATATTGTAGCGAACATTTAATCCCTAATCCAGTCGAACTTAAAGATTTTGATATTTCCTTAAACTTGTTTGTTTACTTATTTTGTAACATTGTTATGACTGGTGAACCCACGCATACCCCATCAAAAGAAAGGATGGCACCAGAATTAATGTTTTCGTCTGAACGTGCACCCCAGTTATCACAAACTGCTTTGAAAGTGCAGCGGCCATTATGCTTCGCTTTAAGCTATGTTCAGCCTGTTACAGCTATGTTCAGCCTGTTACAGCTATGTTCAGCCCATTACACAGCATTACAAACAAAGAACAGTGTTAGAATCATCTCTGCAATCAGTCCAGTCGATTCCTGTTTACAAATGTACTATAGGGAAGCCATGCATCGCACTACCGCGAATCGACACCTTGGGCTGTTAGCAAAAAGAAATGGGACACGAAGGAGGACAAAGGTAAGTCCATGATGCGTGCATTGTACGTACTGCAGTGTGCCAAAAGGCACGTTTCGGGACAAAGCAACTTGGGACAGTGAAAAAATCAAGCCCATAGCCTTAGCCGTTATCAAGCTACACTTGCCTGAAGGCAGGCAGGCAGGCAGGCAGGCAGGCAGGCAGGCAGGCAGGCAGGCAGGCAGGCAGGCAGGCAGGCAGGCAGGCAGGCAGGCAGGCAGGCAGGCAGGCAGGCAGGCAGGCAGGCAGGCAGGCAGGCAGGCAGGCAGGCAGGCAGGCAGGCAGGCAGGCAGGCAGGCAGGCAGGCAGGCAGGCAGGCAGGCAGGCAGGCAGGCAGTTAGTCAGTAGAAAATTCCATTGAATAATTTTTTTTTTAAATTTTGTAACAATTTATTGGAAGCCTTTAGGATTGTACTGAAGGCATTTTGGGCTTGGTTATACCTAACCAATCTTGGTTATACCTAACCAATACTGCCAAGGTGCCAGGATGGAGTTGTGAAGCTGGTTTTTGGGTGATTTTTTAAGCTAGGAAAGCCCAAATCTCCATGATCCCTAATATACAGTACTACCGTACTGTATGATAGTACATTTGTATTAAAAATGAGAAATGGAATATTATAAATACTGAAATTGCCAGGTGACACCACCAATATTTTCCTGAATATTAATAGATGGCTGACAACTTTTGATACTACTTAACAGCAGCAGTCTTTTCACTGCTGCACCATGTTGCCTTAAATTTGCATTCCCATATGTTTAAAATACATTCCTTTTCCTTTTTTATTCATAACCTTATGTCCATCCAAACTTGGCAATGTGGCAATACTTCCGTCATCAACCACAAGGGGAATGCCAACTAACTCAGTAGCAATAAATGTCGCAATAAATACTATGAATTTTTTCGGACGTAGCTACACAAAAAAAAACATTTTGTCGAGATATAATGCATACAAGAGAGATCGACTTACAGCAAAGGTATACGTATTAAATAAAGTACATGTTGCTGTCTGTAAACTGTTAATAGAGTAACTAGCAACACACGATAGCTAGCTAAATGAGATAAACATTCACACGGTCCTCACCTTACGAACAGTCAGAGTGACATGCAGTGATCAGCGAGGTAATCAGTCTGGCAGATTTCACACTTACGATCATGTAGCTAGACTCAACTGTAGCACTGTGAACTTCAACCATGAGGATATTCCGAATTTTGCTTGGTTAGCATTAATCACATGACGGTTCTAAGGCTTCCCACGGTTATATTACCGCAGGGGCGGGCGTTTCCGGACAAAGTTTGTATATTTCTCCTCGAGAGAAGAACGGATTCTAACATGCTTGGTGCACCAATGAAATAGGCTATCAGTGGTATAAATTGTGAGTGGTAAAGTGTAGGGTGCTAGGAGAAAGAACAGTCTAAACTTGATTTTTGAGAAAATGCTAAAAACTTGTGGCTGGGGTTTGCATTGCTATGGGAATTGCTCAGCTGCACTCCACTGAGTGCCGTGGCCCAGCAGAGACTGATTGCGTTCTGTTTGGCTGGTTACTTTGTTTATGGCAGCGATTTTTTAAGCAGCAGAATTGCGTTATGCTGCTACTGACCTTGCAGTTGTCTTGCAACGCTTTCAAAGATGCAACGACAAAGGTCACGGATATTTTTGAGCATAAAATGAACTGTAGAGTACACCAAAGGTCAAATCTGTGATGGTTCCATATCTCAAAATACACTTCACAGGGGTGGATCCAGGACCTGGCAAGGGGAGGGGTACAAACAGGCCAAGTTGTAGGTGGTTGGGGAGAGTCAGCTGCAGATTCTCTTGTTAGGCCACTCCAAATAAATTCTCTGTTTCCCGTCCTGGACTCAGCATGCGGGCGGGCGGTCCATTTCCATTATTTCATTATAAGATTGGCTAGCTTTTCAAGCCATTATTTGTCTGGCACAGCCAAAAAGGCTGCATAAAAGCATGCTTAAGCTTGTTCCTTCCTTTGTAAGTTGCAAAAGTAACACAAACGCGAAGTTTGTGCTGACTTGATAGTACTGTTGACACGTGAGCTGACACTGTTTCAAGTGAGCCTATCAGTATGCAAGAATAACCGGAAAATAATGGAAGAATACGGAATAATGGAATATTTAGAGCTGGTAGTAACCAGATGCGGGCGGCGGACGGGAAACAGAGAATTTATTTGGAGTGGCCTTAGCTATAGTTGCTGCATTTTTGAAGCAATAAATAATACACCAACAATTATCTATGACACCACTTAGGCCCCTATTCGGTGATTATTAGTTTCTCATCCAGCCTTTCTAATTATTATGATGCGGGCGGGAGGGTATTACCATTATGCCATTATTTTATAATATTAACACACTGATGTACAGACCTTGTCCAAATCGTCTTTTTTTCTTACTACAAACATTTCCTTCACCAGCTGATTCTACTTTTCGTGATCGCCAACTGTTTTTCGACAGTCAACTGAAAGCCTGCTTTGATGAAGTCGATAGAGCACGATTGCAACTAGCACTGCAGCAATTTGCTAAGGAAAACAGCAGTTCTCCTGGTGATATATAGCGCATTGTAGCGTTCATCAACAAAAATTATAACAGTTTAGTATCACGTGTTCTTCTGAGCATGCGCAGAGTACATAATGGCTTACCATGCGGTAGCTTAAGAAGAATGCGGGCGGTGGATGAGAAACTAATAATCACCAAATAGGGGCCTTAGTAGTATCATAGTATCTCACTGTTGATTTTTACCATTTTGGCCTTTGCAGATGGTTGTGAAGTCTTAAAAACCTCTGAATGTCTTAATCAGTGCTGGTCACTGTAAAGCGCTAATAATAATAATAAACAACAGCAACACGATAATTATTTTAGAGGCGCTTAGTACGCACGAAGGTGCATGGTGACAATTTCATAGCTAGTTTGACTTTGGTTCGCTTTCATTTCAGGTGAATTTGTAATAAACGCTAATAAAATGTACATATTTTCGTGAGTTATATAAGCTGATCTTGGCGTGACAAAGTTTAGCATTTTATTCAGAAATATGGCTCCTCCACAAGGTGGGGGGGGGGGGGGGCATTTGCCCCAAATGCCGCGCCCCATCTTGGATCCGCCATTGACTTCATGGTAACAGGTAGGTATACTATGTGCAAAGTTTAATACTTTCTGCACAAAGTGCACATTTTGCTCATTTTTACTAGCTATGCTGCTCTACTAATAATTATACATTATGTAAAACGTTATTATCCATGATACTCCAGGGGGAAGTAACATGTTGCTGATTTTATCATCAGTTTTGAGATCTTATCACAGGCAACAAGAATGGCAGCTTTTCTGGTCTTTATGTACAATAAATGATCTCTGGATATCTTGGTGATTAACGTCTGTGGTTATTTTCCAAAAGGATATAAGTGATTGATAGCTTGTGAGATGTTCTTATTTGGTAATTGAATTTTTACTGACAGGATTAAACCATCTTTTCTAATAAACTCTTTAATTTGGGGTAGTCCCCACACCCTGCATGGTGTATGATTATCCTGTACTATAACCACTTCTTCTATCCTTGGTTGATGTGTTAACTGGGTTGATTTATTCCTATGGAATAAAAGTAAGGTCTCCCTCAAATTCAGTAAGTAATCATGCTTCCACAATTCCCAAAAACGGTCTAGCTGCTTTTCATTTTTTTTGTCAATGTTCACTTAATTCCTTTGCTAAATCCATTCTAGGGCAATAATCTCTATCCTCACCATCAATAATCTCATCTGTATAAAAGGAATTACATCACAATTACCAGTTAGTATGGGTGTTAACACAAATCCTGATTCAAAGTCTTCACCAACATAGGTTAATGGTTAAGTATTAATAATGGCTTCAACTTCTGCCAACCAAAAGTGTCAACAACTTATTCCAATAAAGCAATTTATGCCTTATATTCTTTCTCAAACATTGTTTAACCAGACTAATTAAACTCTCATAAAAACAGGGTGTAAAGGCTGTTGCAAAACTCCACTGAATACCCCCCCACAGGAGAAAAAACTCGACAATTCATCACTCCTAAATACTCTAAACCATTGCCGGTCCATTGTTAATTTAACTAATCAAACTGGGGTGCATTATCACCAATTATCAGCCTGGGGTGACCTCTTCTTGAAATAAATTTTCTAACAATACTTGAGTTGATAATCCTTTCACCAACTCCAAATGAACTGTGCGAATGGCTAAACATGTGAAGAGACAAATCCACATTTTTGCACCTTCCTTAACACTGAGAGGCCCAGTGGAATTCCCTCCATTTAACCAAACACTCACATACAATAGCTAGCTTTCTTACTCTCTCTCTCTCTCTCTCTCTCTCTCTCTCTCTCTCTCACACACACACACACACACACACACACACACACACACACACACACACACACACACACACACACACACACACACACACACACACACACACACACACACACACACACGCACACACTGCAATCTTGTAACTCATTCACGAGGCCAAGGTGGCATAATTGGTAAACAAAAAGAGGGTCCATTATGTCTTTTGCAAACCACACACTGTAATAAAACTCGTCTCACTTCTACTAGTCCCTTAGAGGTCAGACAAAATTATTGGTCCACAAAGCAGACATTCCGGCATTCAAACTACTTGCAGTGCTTTTATCCTTGGCTGAGGCATCGTAAAGAATGCGTATTTTTGTAGTTTCCTTGTCTGGAGTAAGAATAGGATGATGTGGCAAATGATACATTCTGGGTTTGTTACATCAACTTCCTCAATTATACTATTCTTCACCTGCTGTTGAATTATCTCATCATACTTATGAAGAAGATCTTTATCAGTATGTAAACGATTGACTAACATTTTCATCCTTGCCATGGCAAAAGCTTAATTATTGGATAAGTGAAAACTATCATCTTTCCATGGCCAGGTGACTTAATAACGTCCATCATCAAACTTAACAGTCTCATTAAATCTCTGAATAGCTTCATCGTCACTATCCACAAATGGTAAATCACTGATTCTAATATTATCAAGACACCACAAATCTGGACTCACACTGGCTGGGGTATTTGCTGAACACTGTAAACACAACTCTGGAACCACTTGACTAACTTCAGTATTCACAAACAAGGTACACAATTTATATAATTACCTTCAACTATTGACTTCTTGATATCTGGACACCTTCCTGTCTTGATATATCCAAATTTGGATGGAAGTATAAACATTCTTGATGGTAATATCACTTTATTGCCCCCAACAATGTCCCAAAAGAAATCCGATCCAATAAGTAGATCAGTGGTAACAGATTCAGGGATGGAGTCAGCTAATTCACTTGATGAAATCAATCTTTTGTATTATTCCTGTAATATGCTTCAACACATTAGCTGACAAGATCATATAAGATCCATCTTTTACTTGCGCATTAAAAGTGATAATATGAGTATCTATGTTTGTTTCCTTCTGAGCTCCAAATGTGGATACAGATAAGTGCTCTCTCTGTAATAAAGACAACCTTTTAACTTTTGTGCCAAATGATAAGTCATAAATGTTCTTTGGTTGGTGCTATCTAATAAAATTTTTGCCTTAATGAGTTTTCCATCTAAAACTATGAATTAAAACAATTGCAGTTTGTAGCATCACTTTCTCTTCTGATGCCAACAGTGATTGAGTGAGACCAGTAGTAGTACTAGTGTCTAACTGCTGTTGTTGAGTGGAACTCTCAGCAGAAGACAGGTCAATACTAATGAACAAGTTGACAACAAATGACTCTGTAGGCTGAGTTGAAAACTTCTCTGGACATAAACACCGATTATGGCTATTCCTTTTGCCACAATAGCAACAAGCTTTTTTGTGTAGGCTGGGACATTGTTTCAACATATGACCTGTCTTCAAACATATAAATCACTTGGTTAATTATATCTTCTTTTGTTCTGTTACTGTAGAGTATTTATCACATTCATCATTATAGTGATTACTCTGACAGAATATATAGGGACACAATACTTGAACACTTCTTGTGTTACCCGGGTAACCATTGTTACTTATATTCATATTTTTCCTGACACTACTGAGTACCTCTGCAGAGGATTTTGGAAACTGTTCATGTTTGTTATGAGCATGATATACCCTTTCATCTTGTTAACATGACCATGTTCATACTGACCTTTCTCATGTACATTTGTACTTGTAACAAGGCGTGAAACATTTTCTTGTATATTGACTTAACAATAACCTTACACAAGTTTTCCATTGTCCATGAAACTGTTGGCTCTTTGGATTGCTCTAATTTAAGAAGAAAATCAACTGGAAATTTTGCTGTATAAACATTCTTTGAGAATTGACTGGCTCATTCTGTGCTTCCAGTTATTGTAGAATCTTCTTTATCAATTCACACGTGTGCTTAATATCCATGAACTTGTTACTAGACTTTGGTAAAGCTTGTGATTTTGAATACAATAATTCTATAATCTTTTAAGGTCTTCCAAACCTCTCTTTTAACACTTTAAAGGCTATGTCATAATTCTCATTATTAACAGATATTGGTGAGGTCTATTCCACAGAACGGAACGGAACGATGGACTAAACCACGGAACGGAACACTTTCTCAAATGGAAGTTTGCAATTTACCATTGCTGAAATTGCCCTTCTAAGTTATAAGTGGCACCTCTGAGTCCAGTGGGTGATTAAATATAAGATAAAAACAATCAAAGGATGATCGTTCTTGTTGGTTGTCATTAGTAATGAAGTACTAATTGTGTGATCAGCTGTCTCAGTGATGTTCATCCATGGATATACCAAGAATGGCACTTGTTCTTACTAGTATGTGAGTTGTTTTGCTTATTTTGACTTTAGAACAGTCTGGGCCGGCTTTTCAAGTCATAAATCAGTATAATGATGTAGCTATACTACAAATATAGCAAGCAGGAAGACACTGGTGACAGGAAAGAGCCAGCTGGATTAAAAGTTGATGAATTTTGTGCAGTGTGTGAGGAGCAAATATTTCGGCAGACACTGCAAGGAGGCTATATATTCTGCAAACATTATTAAAGTGCATGTATGCTGTTATTAACAGCTGGTGCAGTGGACTGATTCCAGGTGTACAGTATTCAGTATAGAGCTGATTTTTCTGTTACGCAAATACAAGGATGAGTCTGACTGCCATAGCCATGAATGCCAAAACTCTAGGATCAACCAGATTTCAATTAAGTCTTCCATGCTTGTCAGAGGCAGTTTTCCCCTCTGAAATAGTACACACCCCTACAATCCATCTGGGTGGTAATAATTACAAAGAGTTATACATACTGTATTATTTTATGGCTCTTTCTATTGGCAAAACTTCATACTTGTGCCTTTGAAATCACCCTCACAGCATTCAAAAGCAGGTGACCTTTTTTTGTTTGGTCTTCGACTTACACTAGGCTGAAGTTGCAATTCCAGAGAACCTGAAATCCCTCTGAAAATTTCTAGATCAGCCCCTGCATGTGAAATCATGCCCATATCCACCCGGCAAACATTGATTTGGACCAAGATGTATTATCATACAGTACGATAGTACTGTATAGTAGTGGTTGGTAAGAAATTATATGATTTTGTGGATTTTCACGCCTTCAAAAACAACCTTGCAATAAGTTTTGCCCGAAAAAAACACCTGGAATGCATTAGTACTGTTATAATGATGTTGTACCTTGGGTAAACGAAGCAAAAAGTTGAATGTTTCAATGTACGGTGAGTTTTAAAAATTTCAAAATTCACCTACATTTCGTCTGCCTGCCTGCCTGCTGCAAGATCAGGTAGCCCTAGGACAATGTCCCCAATCTAAACCTGATAAAATAATGATATCCAGATTTCTATGATTGGATATAACATTGTTACCTATAGAATAATGTCAAGTGGGGTTTGAAGGTCATGAATAAGAGAGACTGAACAGTCAAAGTCAACACTCAAGGGTATATCTATATCCTTTTGCAGTTCTAGACTATCATTTATGTTTGTTTTAGTCATGTCATCTGCAAATTTCATAAAAGTTATCATGTTTGCAAAAAAATGTCCCTTGGGAAAACAACATTTAGCTTGGCGATTGCAGTGTTAATTTTTGCAACTATAAAAGTATTAGGCCAGCTACGGGAAATTCCTGTATACATTCAACATAATGGATGTGCACAGTATGCATTCAAAATTGAACACACAATTGCTAGCTAGCTAGTACATTTAAGACCGAGTCAACTGCTGCTTAATTCTTTCTACAAGTACAGAAAATGCCAGTCTTTCTTCAGGTGCAAACGTCCAACAAGATCTCATTATCTCATACCTGAGGGAGAATAAAGACACTAACTATATTATGTACTAGCATCTTACATTTCATCTGAACTAAGTGATGGCTTCTCCAGCATTTTACCAGTCTTCAGATAGTCGGCCATTTCATGTGGATCCACTGTAGGATATGGTTGTAGTCCAAGAGTGAATACTTCCCAACATGTTACTCCAAATGACCACTGTAAGTGAATAAGGCCATACCATCACTGTTTCATCAGACTAGCTACAACTGAATAGCAATTGCTGTATATTTATACAAGTACACAAAAAAATGGAATTTTCAACCAGAGTAGAGACCATAAAAAGTACTGAAACAAGTTGGAGTAGTGCACGATATTAAATCACAGTAAAACAATAAGAAGTGTTATATCCCTACTGTGCTCAAGATGCCATAATGGAAATGCATAGTAGGGATATAACACTTCTTGTTTTACTGTGATTTAATACCGTGCACTACTCCAGCTTGTTTCAGTACTTTTTATCGATGTGTTATGGTCCCTATTCTAGTTGAAAATTTCATTTTTTGTGTACTTGTTTGTTAATTTTTTTTGTACGTAATTATTATGACTGGTGAACCCATGCATACTGCATCTGAAATGGCACTGCACGCCCCCAAATATATCAATCATTGTCTGAAAAGTGAAGAATATGAAAAATACAGACGATTTACATTACGAAGGGAAGCCATCATGTGCTACCACCAAATCAACACTTTGACACAAAGGAGGACACTGGTAAGTCCATGAGGGCCCATAGCCTTAGCTGTTATCGAGTTACGCTTGTCTGAAGGCATCAGTCAGTCAGTCATTAAAAAAATTCATTAAATAAATATTTTTGAAATTCTGTAGCAACTTGCTGAAAGCATTTCGGATCGATCTAAAAGCTTGTTTTGGCTTAGTTTTACCTGCCTCATCGTCATCAGGGGAAATTGAGGCTGGTTTTTGGGTGATGTTATTTCATGGGCCACGCCTACTCCTTTGTGGTCCCTACTATACTGTACTGTATGATGGGTGGCATATACACCTAAGACCTGTTGTTTTCATGTATGCATTCAAGTCACCCTTAAGTTGTACCGTATATGAATTCAAAAATTAATAGTTATGAAATTTTTCAAAGGCAGCATTTATGCTATAAATTTAAGAACATGGTATACATGCATGCAACCACTAAATATGCTTATAACTGGAAAGGTTTAGAGAATGTACTTTTTGGTATATCTAGCATGTTTATCTGCCCATTCCAGTTGTACTAAGGTATACCCTGTGGACTTACCTGTGTGAGGCTAATTACTCGTATGTACATTTTCTGTGCTACATGTACAAAGACAAACTAGTGGAATGCTGCACCATTTAAAACAATAAGTAAAATACGTTAGTTAACTGGAAACAAGCCTAAGTAAAGGGTTGACCCATGTTATTGATGTGTTAATCCTAACTACTATGGGTTGAGTTGGGACATGGAAACCATGCATACTTTGAGGGTACCTGAATTACCACCTGGCTTTTGCAGCCTGTCAGCCACATGCAACCATTAGGTATTCTTGCAGATAGTACAGTAGTGAATAACCAAGTAAACACATATGCTATGTAGAATACACAGTTACATAGCTAATTCTCTTGAGGATATGCATTATAAATTTATTACCACTTACCACATCACTTTCTGTAAGGAACTTCTTATCAAAAAGTGCCTCAGGAGCAAGCCACTTCACTGGTAGCAGAGCAGAATGATCTAATCTGTAGTAATCTGATATGTACACGTCACGGGAGAAACCAAAGTCACCAACTTTAGCTACCATATTCTCATCTAACCTGTGAATACACACAACAATTATATCCCAGTGTATAATGGGGCCTTGCTGGATGATAACTAGCATACAAGTTATCAATTAGTGCATGCATATGGACATATTTCTTCTTATTCAAATTAATGCTTGTCTTGATTATAAGCCAGAAGGGGAGTGGGGCTTCCAGTACATACGGAAAACAAACTCTTTGGCTCAATTATAGATCTGCAATACATAATATATCAATACAGCAAATAAGTATCACAGTACAAAACTGTACTTAGAAAATATTGATATATCAAAAAGAATAGTCAGTGTTTTCTCTATTACTGTAATAGTGATTTCTTTCTTAAAGATACTACAAGCCTACATCAAGACACACGATAGTGTGTCGTGCAGCCCAAGAAGCCGGTGAGCCACACCGTGAGTATATTAACAGGAAGAAAGAAAATGCAATTTTCACACCTATGTAGCTCTGTGATCCCTTATCCGATTGGAACCAAATTTGCTAGAGACGTGCCGCCCAGTTAGGGGAGTCTATATACCAAATTTGAAGAAAATCGCTCCAGCCATTTCCGAGATACGAGCGAACAAAATTTCGTTTAATTTCTTCGTTTTTTTCTTCTTCAGCTTCTTCATTTCGCACACTTCACAAAATTCGCCATAAAACACGAATGTGTGTTCGGATTGGGCTGAAATTTGGCATACTTAAAGGGCGCATTAAGGCGGATCTCCGTACCAACTTTGGTAGGAATCCGATGAACATTCACGGAGTTATGACCAATTATTTGCGTAAAATAAGGTCGAAGGTCTGTCACGCCTACAGGGTAAACCCCTTGGAGGAATCAGTTGAAAATTGATATGTAGATGGAACAGCCATCGTAGGAGTTCCTTTTTATGGTTTGAAAGGAATCGAGATAAAGACCATGGAGATATGACAAAAAACCCAACCTGTGTCAAAATTACGCGATCAATTTTTATGAATAAAAAAACTATTAGTTTTCGTGTCTACCAGGCAAACCGCTTAGAACAACGAGCTGAAAATCAGTATGTAGCTGCAATAATCATCATAGAAAGTTCTTGCAATAGTACAGAAGAATCGGATTACAAATCACTGAGTTATGATTCGAAAGGCAACTACGTGCAGCAAATGCGAGATCGAGATACTCTAATAGAACAGTCACCCTAATGAAGCATTCAGCTGCATGTATAATTTACTCAGTTATATTACATTGCAAGTTATTCTGTAGGGAATTCAGCTACAAACAAGTCACCCTGTAGTCAGATCAGCTAGAAGAAGGTACCTAATAGAGAGTTCAGCTACAAAGAAGTCATCACGTAGAGAGTTCAGCTCAAATAAATCACCTTGTAGAGAATTCAGCTACAAACAAATTGTCCTGTAGAGAGATCAGCTAGAAGAAGTTACCTTGTAGAGAGTTCAGTTACAAAGAAACAATCATGCAAAGAGTTTAGCTGCAAACAAATCACCCAGTAGAAAGTTCTGCTATGAACAGATCACACTATAGAGAGTTCAGTTAGAAACAAGTCATCCTGTAGAGAGATCAGCTAGAAGAAGTCACTTTGTAGAGAGTTCAGCTACAAAGAAACCACCATGTAAGAGAATTCAGCTGCAAACAAACCACTCTGTACAGAGTTCAGCTACGAACAGATCACCCTGTAGAGAGATCAGCTAGAAACAAGTCATCCTGTAGAGAGTTCAGGTAGAAGTTACATTGTAGAGAGTTCAGCTACAAAGAAACCACCATGTAAGAGAGTTCAGCTGCAAACAAATCGCCCTGTAGAGAATTCAGCTACAAACAAATCACCCTGTAGAAAGATCAGCTAGAAGAAGTTACCTTGTAGAGAGTTCAGCTACAAACAAATCACCCTGTAGAGAGTCCAGCTAGAAACAAGTCACCCTGTAGAGAGATCAGCTAGAAACAAGTCACCCGTAGAGAGTTCAGCTAGAAGAAGTTACATTGTAGAGAGTTCAGCTACAAAGAAACTACCATGTACAGAGTTCAGCTGCAAACAAATTGCCCTGTAGAAAATTCAGCTACAAACAAATCACCCTGTAGAAAGATCAGCTAGAAGAAGTTACTTTGTAGAGAGTTCAGCTACAAACAAATCACTCTGTAGAGGGTTCAGCTACAAACAAGTCACCCTGTAGAGAATTCAGCTAGAAGAAGTTACATTGTAGAGAGTTCAGCTACAAAGAAACTACCACGTAGAGAGTTCAGCTGCAAACAAATCGCCCTGTAGAGAATTCAGCTACAGATAAATCACCTTGTAGAAAGATCAGCTAGAAGAAGTTACCTTGTAGAGAGTTCAGCTACAAACAAATCACCCTGTAGAGAGTTCAGCTAGAAACAAGTCACCCTGTAGAGAGATCAGCTAGAAACAAGTCACCCTGTAGAGAGTTCAGCTAGAAGAAGTTACATTGTAGAGAGTTCATCTACAAAGAAACTACCATGTACAGAGTTCAGCTGCAAACAAATTGCCCAGTAGAGAATTCAGCTACAAACAAATCACCCTGTAGAAAGATCAGCTAGAAGAAGTTGCCTTGTAGAGAGTTCAGCTACAAACAAATCACCCTGTAGAGAGTTCAGCTACAAACAAGTCATCCGGTAGAGAGATCAGCTAGAAGGATCACCTTGCAGAGAGGTCAGCTACAAAGAAATCACCCTGCTTCATCTTTTCTTCTTCCTGTAGTAAAGAAAAAAGGGTATACAAATACAAAAAGAAGTGAAATCTAATCCAAAACAGCCAAGCTGTAAAAAAAGTGTGCGGCCCTCAGAAAGACTATGGTAAAAAAAGATGTGAAATCCAAGGTGGCGGCCAAGAAATGGCTGTGATGGTAGGTTAATGGTAAAAATTTTAATAACGACAATTCAGGTGAATTTTTGTGCCGCTTCACAAAATTTACCTAAATTGTCATTATTAAAATTTTTACCATTAACCTACCATCACAGCCATTTCTTGGCCGCCACCTTGGATTTCACATCTTTTTTCACCATAGCCTTTCTGAGGGCCGCACACTTTTTTTACAGCTTGGCTGTTTTGGATTAGATATCTATTACCTGTGTTATAAAGTGCAGCATTACAAGAAGCCATACAAATATGTGTGTATAAGTATTACTATTATTGTAACCAAGGCAGTCTGAAAACAGTAGCTGTTACACTTTAACTATAAAGAACTGCATAGGTAACCTGGTAGAGATGAGCTTTGTAACAGCACTTCTGTTTTCTCCATATAAAAATCATATCAGAACACACTAGCTAATTGTCACATCAGTATAATACACCTGTAATGTATTTATCTACATTCCCTAAGTATACAGATATACAATTTGTATACAGTGAATGTAGAATCAGTATCGGCTCTTTAAGGTACAGATAAATCAGATATCAATATGACCATTAGCTGAAATGATTGGTTATGCAACCTAGTACCGGTCATAGCTATAGCTATTACCACTTCATGATACAGTATCATATTGAACAGTTTATCGATGGTGATATGTGATACACAAAATACATTGTATTGCAGAACTCTAAGACCAGGCCTTCACCAACACTGCATAAAGGTTCTCCATGCTTGCTGTTACAATGTCTGCATTTTACCACAATTTGAATTTGATTAAACACTGGACCTATACAAATAAATACCTGGTCTTGGTTAAAACCAGAAAATAAAACTGAGCTTGGGCTTTTATACAAGGAAACGCAGTAACTAGCCTCCTAGGTACACAATAAGATCAGCTGACAGACTATCCAAGATAGGCAAATTTGCTTAGTATACGCACTTAGTAACTTGGAGTGGTCATTGTGTGTTTATGCACATTTTTGCCTTGCTGAATGAATTATTTAGACCACATCACTAAAATTACAGTTGATAAGGCTTTGGGATATATCCCAGTTAGGCTATATCTTCCTTGCCTTAGACGTGAGTGATGACTACATATAATATCACCCTCATAACAGGATATAACTTGATGGTAGCTAACATAAATACAGCATTTTATTGGTGAATGTGGAAATATACAATTAAATTACTCGCAAGAATCACAAGTACAAATGTTTTGGAAGTGTAGGTCCCTACAGGTGTTTATTTTGCAATAAAAATCATACAATAAAAATCATACATAACTTGTCATGATGCAACATTACAAATTAGCTCACATGCAATTTCTTGCTGATAAGTCTCTATGTATAAACCTCATAGATGAAAGATATGCCATCCCTTTTGCAATGTCCAAACATATTTGTACTAAAATGTTATAATGAAGATCCTATATGTAAACAAAAAAAACTAACTTAATACACAAGTCAGTGGTATTAGGAGCCTGCACAAAATCAGTAGCAGTGCATGAAAGAGATCACTATGATAAAGATTTATAATATTATGTAGTTACAATTTACATATACACCATAGCTACAGACTTAGCCACTTTGTTAATAAATGTTATGGCTAAACAACCTCCTTGTTTTATTACATGAAATATGTGTGTTACACACCACACACACACACACACACACACACACACACACACACACACACACACACACACACACACACACACACACACTATATATATCAAGACACACGGTAGTGTGTCGTGCGGCCCAAGAAGCCGGCGCGCCACACCGTGAGTATATTGACAGGAAGAACAAAAACGTCATTTTCACACCTTTGTATCTCGGTGATCACTTATCTGATTGGAACCAAATTTGCTACACAGTTGCCCGCCAGCCAAGGGAGTCTACATTCCAAATTTGAAGGAAATCGCTCCAGCCATTTCCGAGATACGAGCTGCCAAAGTTTCGTTTTTTTTTTTCTTCGTTTTTTTTTTTTTCTTCTTCTTCGTCTTTTCGCACACTTGCAAAAAATTGCTATAACAAGCAAACACGTACTCCGATCGCCTTGAAATTTGGCACACAGAAAGGGAGTCCAAAGGCGAATCCTAGCATCAACTTTGGTACAAATCCGATGAATGGTTCAGGAGTTATGACCGATTATTCGCGTCAAACAAGATCGATTTGTTGTCACGCCTACAGGGTAAACCGCTTCATGGAATGAGTTGAAAATTGCTATGTAGATGGAGTAACCATCGTAGGAGTGCCTTTTGGTGGTTTGAAAGGAATCGAGATAAAGACCACGGAGATATGACACAAAACCCAACCTGTGTCACAATTACGCGATCGATTTTTATGAATAAAAAAGTATTAGTTTTCAAGCCTACTAGGCAAACCGCTTAGAGCAATGAGCTGAAAATCGGTGTATAGCTGGAATAATCTTCATAGAAAGTCCTTGCAGTAGTACAGAAGAATCGGATTACAAACCACTGAGTTATGATCCGAAAGCGAACTCCGTGTAGCAAATGCGAGATCGAGATACTCTAATAGAACAGTCACCCTAATAGAGCATTCGGCTAATTTATTTACTCCATTATAGAATTTTATTACATCACAAGTTATTCTGTAGGGAGTTCAGCTGCAAACAGTTAATCTTATAGACAGTTCAGCAAGAAGACAGTCACCATGTGGAGAGTTAAACAAATATACCACTATAGAGATTCAGAACATTACAAGTCACACTGAAGAAAGTTCAGCTATAAACAAGTCATGCACTGTGTAGAGAATTCAGCTACAATTAAGTCACTCTCTAGAGAATTCAGTTACACAGAATTCTGCTACACACAAGTCGCTGTGGAGAGAGTTCAGCTACAAACAAATTACCCTTTAGAGTGATCAGCTACAAACAAAACACTTTGCAGGGTGTTCAACTGCAACAAATCAATTACCTTTAGAGCGATCAGCAATGAACAAATCAACACAAATCTACCTGTAGAGAGATCAGCTAGAAACAAAACACCCTGAAGAGAATTCAGCTACAAAAAATCACCCTGTAGAGACATCAGCTAGAAACTAGACACAATGTAAGGAGTTCAGCTACAAGCAATCACCCTGTAGAGAGTTCAGCTAAAACAAATCAACCTGCAGAGAGATCAGCTACAAACAAATCACCTTATAGAGAGTTCAGCTACAAACAGATTACCTGTAGAGAGATCGGCTACAAACCAATCAACCTGCAGAGAGATCATCTATATACACACAAATCAACTTGTAGAGAGATCAGCTACAAACAAATCACCATGTAGAGAGATCAGCTAGAAACTACACACAATGTAAGGAGTTCAGCTACAAACAAATCACCCTGTAGGGAGATCAGCTACAAACTAGACACAAAGTAAGGAGTTCAGCTACAAGCAAATTACCCTGTAAAGAGTTCATCTACAAACAAATCAACCTGTAGAGCAATCAGCTAGAAACAAATCACCCTGAAGAGAGGTCAGCTACAAAAAAATCACCCTGTAGAGAGATCAGCTACAAACAAATTGCCCTGTAGAGAGATCGACTACAAACAAATCAACCTGCAGAGAGATCAGCTACACACAAATCAACTTGTAGAGAGTTCAGCTACAAACAAATTACCCTGTAGAGAGATCGGCTACAAACAAATCAGCCTGTAGAGAGTTCAGCTAAAACAAATCAACCTGCAGAGAGATCAACTACAAACAAATCACCTTATAGAGAGTTCAGCTACAAACAAATCTCCCTGTAGAGAGATCAGCTAGAAGAAGTTACCTTGTAGAGAGTTCAGCTTCAAACAAATCACCCTGTAGAAAGATCAGCTAGAAGAGGTCACCTTGTAGAGAGTTCAGTTACAAAAAAATCACCATGTAGAGAGCTCAGCTACAAACTAGTGACCTTGTAGAGACATCAGCTAGAAGAAGTTACCTTGTAGAGAGTTCAGCTACAAAGAAACCATTCTTTAAAGAGCTCAGCTGCAAACAAACCACCTGTACAGAATTCAGCTACAAATAAATCACCCTGTAGAAAGATGAGCTAGAAAAAGTTACCTTGTAGAGAGTTCAGTTACAAAGAAACCACCATGTAGAGAATTCAGCTACAAACTAGTGACCCTGTAAAGACATCAGCTAGAAGAAGTTACCTTGAGAGAGTTCAACTACAAAGAAACCATCATGTAGATACAAACAAATCTACCTGTAGAGAGATCAGCTAGAAGAAGTTACCTTGTAGAGAGTTCAGCTTCAAACAAATCACCCTGTAGAAAGATCAGCTAGAAGAGGTCACCTTGTAGAGAGTTCAGTTACAAAAAAACCACCATGTAGAGAGCTCAACTACAAACTAGTGACATTGTAGAGACATCAGCTAGAAGAAGTTACCTTGTAGAGAGTTCAGCTACAAAGAAACCATTCTTTAAAGAGCTCAGCTGCAAACAAACCACCTGTACAGAATTCAGCTACAAATAAATCACCCTGTAGAAAGATGAGCTAGAAAAAGTTACCTTGTAGAGAGTTCAGTTACAAAGAAACCACCATGTAGAGAATTCAGCTACAAACTAGTGATCCTGTAAAGACATCAGCTAGAAGAAGTTACCTTGAGAGAGTTCAACTACAAAGAAACCATCATGTAGATACAAACAAATCTACCTGTAGAGAGATCAGCTAGAAGAAGTTACCTTGTAGAGAGTTCAGCTTCAAACAAATCACCCTGTAGAAAGATCAGCTAGAAGAGGTCACCTTGTAGAGAGTTCAGTTACAAAAAAACCACCATGTAGAGAGCTCAACTACAAACTAGTGACATTGTAGAGACATCAGCTAGAAGAAGTTACCTTGTAGAGAGTTCAGCTACAAAGAAACCATTCTTTAAAGAGCTCAGCTGCAAACAAACCACCTGTACAGAATTCAGCTACAAATAAATCACCCTGTAGAAAGATGAGCTAGAAAAAGTTACCTTGTAGAGAGTTCAGTTACAAAGAAACCACCATGTAGAGAATTCAGCTACAAACTAGTGACCCTGTAAAGACATCAGCTAGAAGAAGTTACCTTGAGAGAGTTCAGCTACAAAGAAACCATTATTTAAAGAGCTCAGCTACAAACAAATCACCTATACAGAATTCAGCTACAAACAAATCACCATGTAGAGAGATCAGCTAGAAGAAGTTAACTTGTAGAGAGTTCAGCTACAAAGAAACCATCATTTAGAGAGTTCAGCTTCAAACAAATCACCTGTAGAGAGTTCAGCTACAAAAAATCTCCCTGTAGAGAGATCAGCTAGAAGAAGTTACCTTGTAGAGAGTTCAGCAACAAAGAAACCACCATGTAGAGAGTTCAGCTGCAAAGAAATCACCCTGTATAAAATTCTGCCACGAACAAATTGCCCTGTAGAAAGATCAGTTAGAAGAAGTTACCTTGTAGATAGTTCAGCTACAAACAAATCACCATGTAGAGAGATCAGCTAGAAGAAGTTAACTTGTAGAGAGTTCAGCTACAAAGAAACCATCATTTAGAGAGTTCAGCTTCAAACAAATCACCTGTAGAGAGTTCAGCTACACAAATCACCCTGTAGAAAGATCAGCTAGAAGAAGTTACCTTGTAGATCGTTCAGCTACGAACAAGTCACCCTGTAGAGAGATCAGCTAGTAGAAGTTACCTTGTAGAGAGTTCAGCTACAAAGAAAACACCATGTAGAGAGTTCAGCTGCAAAGAAATCACCCTGTAGAAAATTCTGCCAGAAATAAATTGCCCCGTAGAAAGATCAGTTAGAAGAAGTTACCTTGTAGAGAGTTCAGCTACAAAGAAACCATTCTGTAAAGAGCTCAGCTGCAAACAAATCACCTGTACAGAATTCAGCTATGAACAAATCGTCCTGTAGAGAGATCAGCTAGAAGAAGTTACCTTGTAGATAGTTCAGCTACAAACAAATCACCCTGTAGAGAGATCAGTTAGAAGAAATTACCTTACAGAGTGTTCAGCTACAAAGAAACCATCATGTAGAGAGTTCAGCTGCAAAGAAATCACCCTGTAGAAAATTCTGCCAGAAACAAATTGCCCTGTAGAGAGATCAGTTAGAAGAAGTTACCTTTTAGAGAGTTCAGCTACAAAGAAACCACCTGTACAGAATTCAGCTACAAACAAATCACCTGTACAGAATTCAGCTACATACAAATCACCTGTAGAGAGTTCAGCTACAAACAAATCTCCCTGTAGAGAGATCAGCTAGAAGAAGTTACTTTGTAGATAGTTCAGCTACAAACAAATCACCCTGTAGAAAGATCATTTAGAAGAAGTTACTTTGTAGAGAGTTCAGCTACAAAGAAACCATTCTGTAAAGAGCTCAGCTGCAAACAAATCACCTGTAAAGAATTCAGCTACAAACAAATCACCCTGTAGAGAGATCAGCTAGAAGAAGTTACCTTGTAGATAGTTCAGCTACAAAAAATCTCCCTGTAGAGAGATCAGCTAGAAGAAATTACCTTGTAGAGAGTTCAGCTACAAAGAAACTATCATGTAGAGAGTTCAGCTGCAAAGAAATCACCACTGTCCAAATTTCAAGGCAATAGCTCTTTCCAATCTGAAGTTATCAATTGTCAAAGTTGGCAAATTGGATGTGTGTGGAAGACCCCTTTTCGCAAATCCGATCACATATGTATTATATATATAATTTGTACATTTACTGATAAAATATTTAAAGTACATCTACTTCATCTTTTCGTCTTCCTGTAGTAAAGAAAAAAAACATAGGTTAAAAAAGTCCCAAAGCTGGCCATAGGCCGGCTTTGGGGTATACAAATACAAAAAGAAATGAAATCTAATCCAAAACAGCCAAGCTGTAAAAAAAGTGTGCGGCCCTCAGAAAGGCTATGGTGAAAAAAGATGTGAAATCCAAGGTGACGGCCAAGAAATGGCTGTGATGGTAGGTTAATGGTAAAAATTTTAATAACGACAATTCAGGTGAATTTTTGTGCCGCTTCACAAAATTTACCTGAATTGTCATTATTAAAATTTTTACCATTAACCTACCATCACAGCCATTTCTTGGCCGCCACCTTGGATTTCACATCTTTTTTCACCATAGCCTTTCTGAGGGCCGCACACTTTTTTTACAGCTTGGCTGTTTTGGATTAGATATATATATATACATACACACACACACTATTCACACACACACTATACATACACACTTCACTACTACACACACACACTATACACACACACACGCACGCACACACACGCACGCACACACATGCACGCACACACACACATACCTGAGGAAGCTCTGTCAAGTCAATTTTGTTTCCTCTCTTTGATGACAAAAATGACTTCACATCACCATAAAGCATGTATGGTACTACCATTAGAGGCATCTTATCACTCGACGATGCTTCCAAGCATGCACCAATGAGGCTTAGAACATTAGGGTGACTAAATGTCTTAGTAACTGCAATCTCCTCAATAAATTCTTCAATTTTCAAGACCGAAGAGCAAGCTACGTATAAGAAAACTTAATCACATGTATGTGACCATAAATGGAAACCTCAGACTTTTTAATGTTTTAATAGCAACAATGATAGTTTCATCATTTTTTCTGTAGAGACCTTTATAGACAATGCCAAATGCTCCTAGAAACACATATAAATAAATTATACATACGTACACTTGTAGCACATTAGCATACATACACATGCATACATTTCATACTATACATATGTACCTTCAGCTATTGGCTCCTGGATTTGCAAATCTTTAGATTCTATTTCATGAGTACCCAAACGCTTTTTGAATTTTTGGATTACAAGGTTTTCTGCAACTATAAAACAAGTAAGACGGAAAACTGCAAAGTATATAGTGTACTGTAACATGGTTGGTATAAACAGATAATAAATTAAGTTAAAGTTATTTCATTGTGGTTTACTACTAGGGTGATATAATGGAGTTCTTCACTGTAAGCATGACAATTCGACAATTGTTGAAGTTTAACAAACTGTACACATTGAAGCCTTAGAAATATCATTAACTGAATGCCACAGTGCCACGTCAGGGGTGTATCCAGGATGCCTTCAATATGGTTTCCAGATTTCAGTGGTAGTGAATTATATGTATATATGCAAGGGTCTGGGGGCGCAGCAAGATTTTGAGCATTAAAATGCTTTAAATTCACATTTTCTAAACTATTTAAAATATTACATGCTTCCTTTTAAGTCCTTAATATCATTGCATATGGATATGGCTTGCCAGATATTGTAGTGATCTAAGAGCATATCCAAATTCTCAATGAATAGTTTATTTTTTGTCAAGTTTAGCTGCTAAATCATTCTTTAATAGTCTTACATTTACAATATAAAAAGTATTCCGTTATGAATATTCTATTAGAGTAGTTTTGACTGCTTTATTAGAGTACATCTGACTGCTTTATTAGAGTACATCTGACTGTTCTATTAGAGTATCTCAATCTTAAAGATAATTCAGTGAATGGTACCCTTCATGATTTCATCCACTTTTGAGAAATCAATGCTAGTTTTCCTATTATACTGTCCTGCCTAGTTTTCAATTCATTGCGTATATTTGTGTTGCCAAGCTAAGATAGGTGGCTGGTGTTTTGGTTCTGCAGCCCACAAGTTGAAATTTCAAAGGGGGTTTCCAGAACCCCAGGAAATCCTCCTAAATATACCCCTGAATGTGACTGCTCAAATAGATGGCTCAGTCAAATGTTTGCTATACTGTACAAATGTCAAACCGCTATTAATTATCAATAAATCACTTTCACACCTTACTTCAAATTGAAGAGAAGGTGTATAAGTGCCATATAGCACTGCTATCAGTGCTCAGGAATGCTTTAAAGAAAAGCGGAGGTAGTATATAAAAATTAATATACTGCCTTTATTTCTTGTTAATACATTCCAGGCATTCCCAAAAAATCATCAGATTTCTTTGATACAATTTCTCATCTCCTCTGCTTTAATATAGTGACACTATACAGGATCAATTGTGGGTTTTAGTTTTGTGAATAAGGTAAAATCAAACCAGAGTTAATTAAGGTGTGGACTTATAGTTTATTGAATGAAGTCACTGGTTAATTTATGTTACTGTTTTGATTGATAATAGACACCTGGCATGATGTCATGCACAGCGCAGGGCATGGCACTAAATGGATCTAGCCATTAACATGATGAACATATATATATATTCATGACTTTAGTTTAGTAAATGAAGTACTTTGGTGCACTTAAAACATCATAATGAGCTCATATTTTGGCTTTCTGAGCTTAACTGTGCACCCACAATCAAAGCTTTCCACATGGTGGTATCAATACACTTACGTTTGGCCTCAGTAACACCTTGTCGTTATTCTAACGTAAGTTATTCACGATTGAAATTCACATGGCCTAGTATGAATACACTCATAAAGTATACCTGAAGTTTCCCATACCTGCAGGTGAGTCACCCAAGTGGATTGCAACATGGGCACTTATGATTTGCCTGATATTATGCATGCTCACACTCATGCCTGTGGCACTCATGCTTGTGCGTATATCAGGCAAGTCACTCGTGCCCATTATTACTTATCAATGGTATACTGATCTTATTAGACATGAAAGTGTGTCACACTACATAGGGAGAACAACTTACATAGCATGGGCTCATTCTCATCTACAGTACTAAGTATGTTGGAAACTCTTGTCATCACCTTGAAACTGGAAAGTATAGATTATGTTAATAATAAAAGCAGATTTTCACCATATAGTAGAACAATGATATACTGTACAAACACGATGTATATAAGGGGCAGTGGAGCAGGCCAAAGAGTGACAGTGGCCAACTCGATAATGAAAGTTTTTAAAAGTTATGCAGTTGCACACTTAAGACATGCCACCCTGAGGAGGGTCTGGGTACATCCACCAGGAAAATTTTCAAGGTCTGGGATAGTATTTTCATTGTGAAAATTAAGTAACTTATACTTTTTCTTAGCACATGTTTATTAAATTCTTCTATGAATTCACCAGGCTTGTGTGAGGCTTATGCACAAGTGTGTCACCTAGTAATGTAACCAATGACATGTCCGTCTGAAGTTAAATAAGTACTTGAGGTACATTTTTACTGACTTAACAATTTATTGGCTTTGGTACAATCTAATAACATTATAATTAACATTAAATTTTTTACCAATAATTCTGTTACTTTGTAACCACACACGTACAGGTCACTAAATTTCTATACATATTCATACAAAAGCACAAACAAACACATGTTAGACTATCAATGATGAGTATGTAGCAACGTACTTTGCTCTATTCTGATGTCTCTTATATAACATACACGCTGCTACCAATATGATGACAAGTAGTACTATCACTGATGCTGCCGCTGCTATGATAATAATAGTAGTAGTAGTCATAGAACTACTTGAATCAGATTCAGAAGTGGCTAAGATGAAACAATACATGATAAATTGACAATGGTTTATATGCTGTAATTCAAAGAAAGGTTGTGAAATAAACATCAAGTTAATAAGCAACTTCATTTTAAAAAAAGAACTATAGATACCTACAAACATACAGTACGGTAGTACTGTATATTAGGGATCATGAAGAACTGGGCTTTTCCAGCCTGAAATACCACCCTAAAATCAGCCTCAATTTCCCTTCATGACAGCTTAGTGGCATTAGTTGGGCACAGCCAAGCCCAAAAATGTCCTCAGACCAAGTACGTACAATACACGCATCATGGACTTGCCTTTGTCCTCCTTTGTGTTCCAGTTCTTTTTGCTGACAACAGAAGGTATTGATTCACATCAAAAGTGTGATATGTTGGTTATTATGCTTATCACCCATATTTTCCATAGTGACTGGATTGACACTTCTTGTACTGTTCTTCATTTGTAATGCTGTGTAACTGGCTGAAATAGGTGAAAGCAAAGCGTAATGTGCCCTTTAATTTTGAGTAGTTGGGGCTTGTGAATAGTTTGTATTTTTCATGGTGACTGGATTGATTGCAGAGGCGCTTTTCCTGCTGTTCTTCATTTGTAGTGCTGTATAATGAGCTGAACATAGCTGAAAGTGAAGTGTTATGACCACTTCACTTTCGAGTCAGTAATTGATACCTTGAGTCAGATGAAAGCATTAACTCTGGCACCATCTTTTGTTTTGATGCAGTAAGCGTGGGTTCACCAGTCATAATAATGTTACAAAAAAAGTAACAACAAACAAGTACAAAGAAAAATTAAGAATTTTAAATTTGATTATACAGATCATAGAAAAAGGTAGGGAAACAAGGGAGGTCACCTAAACCTGCAGATATACTAGTGGACATTTACTTCCTATGGGTATATATAGACTGAATTAGGAATTAAAGTGTCCACTAGTATATCTGCAGGCTCCTTTGTTTCCCTACTTTTTATTTCTATGATCCCTAATCGAACTTAAAACTCCCAATTTTTTCTTATACTTGTTTAATTTATAACACACCAGAGGTTATGCATTCATTATTACACTCAGTATAATCAAGACACATGGCAGTATGTTGTATGGCCAAGAAAGTTGGTGCGTAACACTGTGTGTACATTGACAGGAAGAAAAAAAACACAATTTTCATTCCTGAAACGTTCGATTTTTAAAATTCTCTTCTTAGGGTCTATGAGGGCCTGGATTATTCTTTTTGCACAATTTGTAAAAATCGTTATAAAACACTTAAACACAAATGCTTAATTTGATTACCTTGAAACTTGGTACAGATAAAGAGCATACAAAGCTGAACTTACATACTCACTTTGCAAGGAATATGATAAATATCCAGTGCTACGAATGTTTATTCATATAAAAAAGAGCAAACTTATGTCATGGTTGCAGGGCACTTGAAATTTGGTGTGTACATAAGTTAGCCATCGTAGCAGTGCCTTTTGATGGTTAGAAAAATAAAGAACTGAGTAATAGCTACAAAGAGATACTCTAATAGAACAGTCACCATGGAGTAAAAAGTGCATGAAAAATGTCAGGGGAAAGATTTTAACCAGGGACCTCCATACTGAATACCCAAATCCTTAACCATTGAGCTGCTGCTATCACAGCTGTTCTCTTCAAAACAAAATTTCTAGCTAAACTCTAGTTAATGAATTTCGTAGATCCACCGATGGAAATTCTATGTGTGTTCTATTAGAAAAAATGTGTTCTGTATTAGAGCATTACAATATTACAACTTTTGTATTCAATAAGCATCATTGTGTCTGTAGATAAAAGAAATGTGAGTAGAAACAACCAGCCTATGGCTGGCTTTGGGGCCATGTAGCTAGAGCACAAAAGAAATGAAATCCACACAAAAGCAGCCAAGCTGTGAAAAGGTATGGCTCTCAAGGGTGAAAAAAAGTTGTGAAATCAAAGGTGGTGGCTGTAATGATGTTGGCAACAGTTATTAGCATTAACAAACTGCAGCCATTTTTGGACACCACTTTTGATTTCACAGCTATTTTCACCCAGGCTATTGAAGGCCGCACCCTTTTTTACAGCTTGGGTACTTTTGGGGATATAAAGATTACATTCATCATACCTATATCACATACTACATCACCACTACTCCAAGTGCCATCAAATAAACACATCCTTTGATCACTCCCAAATAATTCAAATCCAGAATCACATGTATAATTACAAGTGTCTTCATAGGAAGGAATTCCATCATCTCCCAGTGAACAATTGACTGTTCCATTGCCAGGATCATCAAGCATTAGACAATCAACTAAGAAAAACACAACATGGCTGTGCACATATATGTGTGTGTGTGTTTGTAAGTAGACAATATCTCTAAACGGTAGTAGTATAATCAAGCAGTATGGTAGTAGTGTGTGTTAGGGATCATGGAGGTTCACCAAAACTATTGAACAGAAACTATATAGCCTCACAATACCTTCATGGCATACGGGCAGCATTGGTTAGGTATAATAAGTGCCTTCAGTGTGATCCAAATGCTCCCAGGTTGCTATGAAAATTTATTTCGTTTTATTCAGTGGAAGTTTTCTACTGACTGATTTCCTAAACAGCTAAAGCTACAGCTTTGATTTATTTAATTAATATTAGACATCGCTCCAGCCAAAGTATTAGGTATCAAGTAATTATACCTATAGCAGAATCCTACTACAAGTATGATATCAATGTTAAAGCACGACAAAAGTTCCCAAAACGTACACTTTTGAGTGAAGATCAGTTATTCAGTTAGGCATAAAATAACTGATAACTGAAATAACTGGCTGGTTAACCGGTTTAACCGGTTTACCCAGTAAGGTTTCACTGAGAAGAGTAACCGGTTTACCCAGTAAGGTTTCACTGAGAAGAATAACCGGTTTACCCAGTAAGGTTTCACTGAGAAGAGTAACCGGTTTACCCAGGAAGGTTTCACTGAGAAGAGTTAAAAACAAAGCATTGGCTGCCTAACTTTTCAGTAATTAATTAGTTTGGGGGATGTTTAGACTTGAAACTACTTTTATTATGCTATTCTTTCCTTTAATGCAGTATGCAGAGGTTCATCAGTCATAATTATGTTACAACAAAGGTAAACAAACAAATTTAGAAATTTCAAGTTTGATTATAGGGATCCAGTTGTAGAAGTAAAAAAGTAATAGAACAAAGAAAGATGCTTATACCTGCAGATATACTAGTGGACAATTAATCCCTGATTCAGAAATGGCTACATAGACTGAAGTAGAGATTAAATGTCCACTAGTATATCTGCAGATGTAGGCAACCTTCCTGTTTCATTACTTTTGATCCCTAATATTCCTATTAACAGTCTCAAACTGTTGCAATCGGGACATTGGAAACAGTGGAAATTGAAAACTGAAACTGAAAAACTGAAATTGGTCAAAACTTCATATTAACAGGTACCTCTTAACAAAGACCACCTCTATAATAAGACCACCTGTATAACAAGACCGCCTCTAATAAGACTACCTCATTATAGTAGTTATATCAAGTAGGTCCAACAAATATGGCTAAGGTATACTCATAATGTAATAACAATCAGACAGTATATATATATCTAATCAAAAACAGCCAAGCTGTAAAAAAAGGTGCGGCCCCCAAAAAGGCCATGGTGAAAAAAGATGTGAAATCCAAGGTGGCGGCCAAGAAATGGCTGTGATGGTAGGTTAATGGTTACATTTTAATAACGACAATTCAGGTGAATTTTGTGCCGCTTGGACTTGGCACCAAATTCACCTGAATTGTTGTTATTAAAATGTAACCATTAACCTACCATCACAGCCATTTCTTGGCCGCCACCTTGGATTTCACATCTTTTTTCACCATGGCCTTTTTGGGGGCCGCACCTTTTTTTACAGCTTAGCTGTTTTTGATTAGATATCACTTCTTTTTGTATTTGTATACTGCAAAGCCGGCCTATGGCTGGCTTTGGGGCTTTTTAACCCATGTGTTTTTTTCTTTACTACAGGAAGAAGAAAAGAACTTAAAGAAGAATTTTGTACTTCAATTATTTTTGATTTTATTAGTAATTATACAAATTATATACATATATTTATTACATGCCCATTATGCCCCACAGGATATTTTTTTGCAGCTGATCTCTCTACTGGGTGACTTGAAATTTAGCTGAACTATATACAGGATGGTTTCTTTGTAGCTGAACTCTCTTCAAGGTAACCTCTTCTAGCTGGTCTCTCTACAGGGTATTTTGTTTCTAGCTGAACTCTCTACAGGTGAATTGTTTGCAGCTAAACTCTCTACATGGTGGTGTCTTTGTAGCCGAACTCTCTACATGATGGTTTCTTTGTAGCTGAACTCTCTATAAGGTGACTTCGTCTAGCTGAACTCTCTACAGGGTGATTTTTTTGTAGCTGAACTCTCTGCAGGGTGATTTGTTTGCAGCTGAACTGTCTACATGATGGTTTCTTTGTAGCTGAACTCTCTACAAGGTGACTTTGTCCAGCTGATCTCTCTACGGGGTGATTTGTTTCTAGCTGAACTCTCTACAGGTGATTTGTTTGCAGCTAAACTCTCTACATGGTGGTTTCTTTGTAGCTGAACTCCCTACATGATGGTTTCTTTGTAGCTGAACTCTCTACAAGGTAACTTCTTCTCTACAGGGTGATTTGTTGTAGTTGAATTCTCTACAAGGTGGTTTGTATGAGGCTGAACTCTCTACATGGCGGTTTCATTGTAGCTGAATTCTCTACAGAGTGATTTGTTTGCAGCTGAACTCTCTACATGATGGTTTCTTTGTAACTGAACACTCTACAAGGTGACTTCTTCTAGCTGATCTTTCTACAGGGTGAATTGTTGTAGCTGAACTATCTACAAGGTAACTTCTTCTCTATACAGGGTGATTTGTTTGTAGTTGAATTCTGTACAGGTGGTTTCTTTGTAGCTGAACTCTGTACATGATGGTTTCTTTGTAGTTTAACTCTTTACAAGGTGACTTCTTCTAGCTGAACTCTCTACCGGGTAATTTCTTTGTAGCTGAACTCTCTATATGATGGTTTCTTTGTAACTGATCTCTCTACAAGGTAACTTCTTCTAGCTGATCTTTCTACTGGGTGATTTGTTTGCAGCTGAACTCTCTACATGGTGGTTTCTTTGTTGCTGATAGGGACCCGCCGATTATGCTGGCATAATTATGAGCATAATAGGTGTCTGAAAGCATTGAGCATAATGCTAGCATAATAGGTAGAATATTTGTGTAATAGTATGAATTCTTGCTTACCAAAATAGCTATCACAGAAAGATCGATATACTCTAATAGAACAGTCAGTAACTCTAATAGAACAATCACATAGCTGACTGTTCTATTAGAGTATATCGATCTTTTCTGTGATATGCATTTTCACAAGTAAGTTTGTGCTTCAGCCACTTATTATTTATCCATAGATTGGAAATTATTAGCAGAGCATGAGAACTGAGGCATAAATAATTGGGCATAATTTGAGCATAATGGGTAAGTATTGAGCATAAATTTAAGCATAATAGGTAAATTTTTGAGCAGTGCAGCATAGCATAATAGGTAAAATTATGAGCATAATCGGCGGATCCCTAGTTGCTGAACTCTCTACAAGGTGAATTCTTCTATCTGATCTCTCTACAGGGTAATTTGTTTGTAACTGAACTCTGTACAAGTGCGTTTTTGTGGGTGATCTCACTGCAGGTTGATTTGTTTGTAGCTGAACTCACTAAAGGGTGATTTTGCTTGTAGCTGAACTCCTTGCATTGTATCTAGTTTCTAGCTGATCTCTCTACAGGGTGATTTGTTTGTAGCTGATCTCTCTACAAGTTGATTTGTGTGTAGCTGATCTCTTTGCAGGTTGATTAATTTGCAGCCGATCTCTCTACAAGGTAATTTGTTTGTAGCTGAACTGTCTATAAAGTGATTTATTTGTAGCTGATCTCTCTGCAGGTTGATTTGTTTTAGCTGAACTCTCTACAGGGTGATTTACTTGTAGCTGAACTCCTTACATTGTGTCTAGTTTCTAGCTGATCTCTCTACAGGGTGATTTGTTTGTAGCTGATCTCTCTACAAGTTGATTTGTGTGTAGCTGATCTTTCTACAGGTTGATTTGTTTGTAGCCGATCTCTCTACAGGGTAATTTGTTTGTAGCTGAACTCTGTACAAGGTGCTTTTTGTAGGTGATCTCACTGCAGGTTGATTTGTTTGTAGCTGAACTCACTAAAGGGTGTTTTGCTTGTAGCTGAACTCCTTACATTGTGTCTAGTTTCTAGCTGATCTCTCTACAGGGTGATTTTGTTTGTAGCTGAACTCTCTATAAGGTGATTTGTTTTCAGTTGAACTCTCTACATGGTGGTTTCTTTGTTGCTGAACTCTCTACAGGGTGTTTTGCTTGTAGCTGAACGCTCTACAGGGTGATTTGTTTCTAGCTTATCTCTCGACAGGTTGATTTGTGTGTAACTGATCTCTCTACAAGCTGATTTGTTTGTAGCTGAATTCTCTGCAAAGCATTTTGTTTGTAGCTGACCTCTCTTCAGGGTGATTTGTTTCTAGCTGATCTCTCTACAGGGTGATTTTTTTTGTAGCTGACCTCTCTTCAGGGTGATTTGTTTCTAGCTGATCTCTCTACAGGGTGAGTTTTTGTAGCTGACCTCTCTTCAGGGTGATTTGTTTCTAGCTGATTGCTCTGTAGGTTGATTTGCTTGTAGATGAACTCTCTACAGTGTAACTTGCTTGTAGCTGAACTCCTTACTTTGTGTCTAGTTTGTAGCTGATCTCTCTACAGGGTGATTTGTTTGTAGCTAATCTCTATACAAGTTGATTGTGTGTAGCTGATCTCTCTGCAGGGTGATTTGTTTGTAGCCGATCTCTCTACAAGGTAATTTGTTTGTAGCTGAACTCTCTACAAGTTGATTTGTGTGTAGCTGATCTCTCTGCAGGTTGATTTGTTTGTAGCCGATCTCTCTACAGGGTGATTTTTTTGTAGCTGACCTCTCTTCAGGGTGATTTGTTTCTAGCTGATCTCTCTACAGGGTAATTTTTTGTAGCTGACCTCTCTTCAGGGTGATTTGTTTCTAGCTGATTGCTCTACAGGTTGATTTGTTTGTAGATGAAATCTCTACAGGGTAATTTGCTTGTAGCTGAACTCCATACTTTGTGTCTAGTTTGTAGCTGTTCTCTCTGCAGGGTGATTTGTTTGTAGCCGATCTCTCTACAAGGTAATTTGTTTCTAGCTGAACTATCTATAAGGTGATTTGTACATAGCTGATCTCTCTGCAGATGGATTTGTTTTAGCTGAACTCTCTACAGAGTGATTTGTTTCTAGCTTATCTCTCTACAGGTTGATTTGTTTGTTGCTGATCGCTCTAAAGGTTGATTTGTTTGTAGCTGAACTCTCTGCAAAGTGTTTTGTTTGTAGTTGATTTCTCTACAAGGTGATTTTTTGTAGCTGACCTGTCTTCAGGGTGATTTGTTTCTAGCTGATATCTCTACAGGGTGATTTTTTGTAGCTGACCTCTCTTCAGGGTAATTTGTTTCTAGCTGATCGCTCTACAGGTTGGTTTGTTTGTAGCTGAACTCTCTACAGGGTGATTTGCTTGTAGCTGAACTCCTTAAATTGTGTGTAGTTTCTAGCTGATCTCTCTACAGGGTGATTTGTTTGTAGCTGATCTCTCTACAAGTTGAATTGTGTGTAGCTGATCACTCTGCAGGTTGATTTGTTTGTAGCCGATCTCTCTACAAGGTAATTTGTTTGTTACTGAACTATCTATAAGGTGATTTGTTTGTAGCTGATCTCTCTGCAGGTTGATTTGTTTTAGCTGATCTCTCTACAAGTTGATTTGTGTGTAGCTGATCTCTCTGCATGTTGATTTGTTTGTAACCGATCTCTCTACATGTAATCTGTTTGTAGCTAAACTCTCTATAAGGTGATTTGTCTGTAGCTGATCTCTCTGCAGGTTGATTTGTTTGTAGCCGATCTCTCTACATGTAATCTGTTTGTAGCTAAACTCTCTATAAGGTGATTTGTCTGTAGCTGATCTCTCTGCAGGTTGATTTGATTTAGCTGAACTCTCTACAGGGTGATTGCTTGTAGCTGAACTCCTTACATTGTGTCTAGTTTCTAGCTGATGTCTCTACAGGGTGATTTTTTGTAGCTGAACTCTCTACAGGGTGATTTGTTTCTAGCTTATCTCTCTACAGGTAGATTTGTGTTGATTTGTTCATTGCTGATCGCTCTAAAGGTTGATTTGTTGCAGCTGAACACCCTGCAAAGTGTTTTGTTTGTAGCTGATCACTCTAAAGGGTAATTTGTTTGTAGCTGTACTCTCTCCACAGTGACTTGTGTGTAGCTGAATTCTGTGTAACTGAATTCTCTAGAGAGTGACTTAATTGTAGCTGAATTCTCTACACAGTGCATGACTTGTTTATAGCTGAACTTTCTTCAGTGTGACTTGTAATGTTCTGAATCTCTATAGTGATATATTTGCTTAACTCTCCACATCGTGACTGTCTTCTTGCTGAACTGTCTATAAGATTAACTGTTTGCAGCTGAACTCCCTACAGAATAACTTGTGATGTAATAAAATTCTATAATGGAATAAATAAATTAGCCGAATGCTTTATTAGGGTGACTGTTCTATTAGAGTATCTCGATCTCGCATTTGCTACACGGAGTTGGCTTTCGAATCATAACTCAGTGGTTTGTAATCCGATTCTTCTGTACTACTGCAAGGACTTTCAATGAAGATTATTCCAGTTATACACCGATTTTCAGCTCATTGCTCTAAGCGGTTTGCCTAGTAGGCGTGAAAACTAATACTTTTATATTTATAAAAAAACGATCGCGTAATTGTGACACAGGTTGGGGTTTGTGTCATATCTCCGTGGTCTTTATCTCGATTCCTTTCAAACCACCAAAAGGCACTCCTACGATGGTTACTCCATCTACATAGCAATTTTCAACTCCATCCATGAAGCGGTTTACCCTGTAGGCGTGACAACAAATCGATCTTGTTTTACGCGAATAATCGGTCATAACTCCTGAACCATTCATCGGATTTGTACCAAATTTGATGCTAGGATTCGCCTTTGGACTCCCTTTCTGTGTGCCAAATTTCAAGGCGATCGGAGTACGCGTTTGCGAGTTACAGCAATTTTTGCAAGTGTGCGAAAAGACGAAGAAGAAGACGAAGAAGAAGAAAAAAAAAACGAAGAAAAAAAAAACGAAACTTTGGCAGCTCGTATCTCGGAAATGGCTGGAGCGATTTCCTTCAAATTTGGAATGTAGACTCCCTTGGCTGGCGGGCAACTGTGTAGCAAATTTAGTTCCAATCAGATAAGTGAACACCGAGATACAAAGGTGTGAAAATGACGTTTTCGTTCTTCCTGTCAATATACTCACGGTGTGGCGCGCCGGCTTCTTGGGCCGCACGACACACTACCGTGTGTCTTGATACTTGAAAGTTAAAATGACAGCTGCAGGGTTGTACAAAAGGATATACTATCTCACCGTACCAAGACCTAAAGTCCATGGTCATGTCACAATGAAAATGGGGTAATTACATGCATAATTTACTCTGCTGATACTGGATTTGATAATGGATTTCTCATGAATTGTGCATGATTTAAGAGTTGCATAGTTAAATTAATGATCTTCGGCTTTGTGTCTTGGTAATAGTTAGACACTCGTGATAGACATCTTCGAGGATTTAAAAACCTGAAGTGATGTCAATAATTACCTGTGCCTCGGTAATTAGTGATGTCACCTCCGGTTTTTAAATCTCCGAAGATGCTTATTACGAGTGCCTAACTATTATCAAGGCACAAAGTCCAAGATCATTAATATTGATTTTGTAACTATGCAACTCCTAAATCATGCACAATTTATGAGGAGTTCATTATCAAATCCAGTATCAGTGGAGTAAATTATGCATGCAATTGTTCCATTTTCAATTGTTACATGACCATGGACTTTAGGTCTTGGCACAGTAAGATAATATATCCTTTTGTACAACCCTGCAGCTGTCATTTTAACTTTTAAGTGATTGATTGATACTTTATTACATTACACCTTAGCCATATTTGTTGGACCGACTTGACATAACTACTATAATGATGTGGTCTTATTTTTAGAGGTGGTCTTATTATAGAGGTGGTCTTTGTTAAGAGGTACCTGTTAATATTAAGTTTTGACCAATTTTTTTCAGTTTCAATTTTTCAGTTTCAGTTTTTCAGTTTCAGTTTTCAATTTCCACTGTTTCCAATGTCCCGTTGCAATCATGTAGTATTGTATTTTAAACATACCTGTGGGCATGTATGTTAAATTAATGATCTTCGGCCTCTGCCTCTGGCTTCTTTATCTATTTTTACATGCTATTGCTTGCCCACTCACCACTCCTATTCCCACCTCTATGATAGAGTTTGTGTTAGCTACTATCTAAGATGGTGGGAGAAATACTGGGATAATCTTAATTTGCATACAGTACAGTTAGATACTGTAGTTGGTTAGAGCTCTAGCTACATGCGGACATTTTGTGCGCATAGTCGGGTTTTCATTCAGCAGGTCACATTTTGAGAGCCTTAATATATCATATACGTAGCAGGAAAATTTGGTGGGAGGAAAGTTTGGTCAATTTGTCGTGATAGGATGCTGATGAGAAAAAAAGTTAGGTGAATTTGCTGTTAGCAAAATACAAATTTATACTGGATGAAGGGTTAGGCAGATTTTAGTTTGGTGAAACACCCCAAACTTTCCTGCTATTATACAGTATGGTAATACTGTATATTAGGGATCACAGGGTTTTTCTGGCCAAAAAAATCACCCAAAGTCCAGCTTCACAATACCATCTTGGCACCTTGGCGATATTGGTTAAGTATAGCTAAACCCAAAAGTGCCTTCAGTACAACCCTAAATGTTTCCAATAGATTGTTACAAAAATTATTCAATGGAATTTTCTACTGATAACTGCCTGCCTGATGCCTTCAGGCAAGTGTAACTTGACAACGGCTAAAGTTATGGGCTTGATTTTTCCACTGTTGACGTTGCTTCGTCCTGAGATGTACCTTTTGGCATACCGCAGTACGTATGTACAATGCATGCATCATGGACTTACCTTTGTCCTCCTTTGTGTCCCATTTCTTTCCGCTGACTGCCCAAGGTGTCAGTTCGTGGCAACGCAATGCATGGCTTCCCTACGTTTGTAAATGGGAATCTTCCATATTTTCCATGGTGACTGGATTGCTTTCAGAGGCGCTTGTGATACTGTTCTTCATTTGCAATGCTGTGTAACAGGCTGAATATAGGTGAAAGCGAAGCGTAATGGCCACTTTAGTTTCAAGTCAGTAATTGATAGTTGGGGTACACGAATCGTCCTATTTATCATGGTGACTGGATTGATTGCAGAGGCGCTTCTCCTACTGTTCTTCATTTGTAGCACTGTGTAACAGGCTGAACATAGCTAAAAGCGAAGCGTAATGACAAAATCACTTTCAAGTCAGTAATTGATAGCTGGGGCATGTGTTCAGATGAAAGCATTAACTCTAGTGCCATCCTTTTCTTTGATGCGGTATGTGCAAGGTCACCAGTCATAATAATGTTACAAAAAGCAAACAAACAAGTATAAGGAAAAATTAGGAATTTTAAGTTCAATTAGGGATCATAGAAAAAAGTAGGGAAACAAGGGAGATTGCCTACACCTACAGATATACTAGTGAACATTCAATCCCTAATTCAGTCTATACCTACCATGACTAAATTAGGGATTGAATGTTCACTAGTATGTATATTTGCAGTCTCCCTTGTTTCCCTACTTTTTTTCTATGATCCCTAATCGAACTTAAAATCCTAATTTTTCTTTATACTTGTATGATATAGGCCCATGCCATGGTAAGTTGGCCAGTACAGCTGACCCAGTTGACCAACTGACCTGAATAGTAATCTGGATGAGACCCAGATCTGACTTGAACAGAGGTGTGCATCAAAAGCCAGATTTAAAAGTCTCTCAAGTTGCACTAGTTAGCCTGCAGGACTGTTTGAAAGAAATGAGTAGCACATTATCATGGCTGTACATAAGGCTATAGCAGTTCACAATTCCCATAAGTGGGCTTGCTTGATGCTAGACTACTTACCTACAAACAGCAATACTCAATCCTGATAAGTGGGTGTGATGCCATGCATACCCACAGAAAGTAGCATACAGTCCTGAAAAGTGGGAGTGGCTTCACGTATCCTTACAGAGAGCAAAGCACATCCCAAATGATGGCATGTAAGTTTCTTAACCATCTTGAACCATCAATACAATTGAGCTTGTTTATTTATGATCACACATGATCTCATTTGGGTCAGACCAGGTTGTTATTCAATAAATCAGATGAAATCCACCTGACCCGGGACAAAATGCAACCCAAATGACCAGAATAATCAACCCACTTACAACACTAGTATACAAATTTGCATCGAACGGTACGGTAGTACAGTTTAGAAGAGTTCCCCCTAAAGTGATGTACACCGCTAAACATGCTGCATCTAAAACCCAACATAGAAAATCATAAGCCATGAAAATCACCTTTACAGAACAGTAAGAACACTTACAGGAATCCAGATACAAAAATTTTCAAAATCCGTACTTGGTCTGCCTGCCTCACTGCCTGGCCACAGTAGCAAGGCTAGAGGCCAAATGAAGCAGCACACAGCCACCATTTTGATGTAACTTTTGTGGTTCCAACAAATGTCTACCTTCTGTGGTTTGTTAATCTTCAATTAAATGGTCTTCTTCTTCATGCCAGGAAACCATATGAAAGCAATAATTTTCCATACAAGCTCTTTCCTTGAAGGAGCATATTTAGATGCAACAAAACCATTTGAGATGCTAAGCGGACTGTAGTATCCTGGTAGTATTGGGTAGCAGCTAATACAAAATGATTGCAATGGGCCATGCCCCTTAAATGATTGCCACAACATCTCTTACTGAGGCCATGCCCCTCAACGATCTGAAAACAACCATGTCCCCAGCTTAATCCACTGCATAGCTGAGCAGCGAAATCGAGATACTCTAATACAGCAGTCACAGCAACTGTGTATTTTGTAGCTATGCTCCAGCAAAAAAAAAAGTTAACTAGTGCAATTAATTTAAAAATAAAGTAGGGTTCAGTGATATAAAGTAGTGAAACAAGAGATGATGGTAGCTATGACTACTTGGAATTGTAGCAGCATTTAAAAGATAACATGCCAAAGTAGGGATTTCCTTACCTCATAGCTCATCTCTTGTTCCACTACTTTTTATTGTTGGAACTCTACTTCATTTTTAAATAATAATTTTTTTTGCACTAGTATCAAACAGTACGGTAGTACTGTTTAAGTAGGGTCTGCATCAAAATTGATATGCGCCACCAAAAATACCGCCTTTAAAAACCAGCTTAGAAACTTCTTATGCGATGAAAATCACCTTTACGGAATAATATTAGTCCATCTAACATCAAATGAAGCATTAAAAACAAGAAAACGCTTACTGGCAGCCGGATATAGAATTTTTTAAAAACCGTTAAAACTCGAAATTTCGTCTTACTCACTCACTGACCACATTCGCAAGCCTAGAGCCCAAACGAAGCGGCGCACGGTCACCATTTTATGCCACAACAATAACCTCACTAGTGGGATGTGCCTTTTGGGGTTCTGACGAATGTACGCCCTGTGCACCTTGTCTTTTCTTTTATCTTCAATCAGGCTGCTTGTCTTCTTCATCCAACGAAACCATATCGAGGCGTTAATTTCCCATATCAACACTTTCTTTAAGCAGCATAATAGACGCCACAAAATTATTTAAGGCGCTTAGACTATGCTACTGTACGGAGGTACCAGTACTCCACGATAGGTCACAAGATCACGTCCATTCTTTATTTATCAATCTATCAATCAAGACCATGATGACCACACCTCTTTTACGCTAGCTGCATTTGTGACCACACACCTTCAAGTTGGTAGGCTGATTCGAGATGCTGTAGTCTAAAAATCGGTCAAAACCACGATGACCACACCCCTTTTTTGGGCAAGCACACATAACTCGAGATACTCTAATACAGCAGTCACCCTAATAAAACAGTCGCATGTTTATAGCTAGCTGTATGCTTTAACAAAAAAACTAAACAAACTAGTATATTAAAAATGATACATTTAAAAAATGAAGTAGGGATCATGCAATAAAAAGTAGAGAAACAAGAGAAGAACAATGGTAGCTATTACAGCATAGCTCAGTGGGAAATCCCTACTTTGGCATTAAATCCCTACTTTGGCATTGAACACAAAATAATTGCTATACCATGCCAAAGTAGGGATTTCCCACTGTAATAGCTACCATTGTTCTTCTCTTGTTTCACTACTTTTTATCGCATGATCCCTACTTCATTTTTTAAATTTATAATTTTTAATATACTAGTAGTTATGACATTGCTACAATACTGATTTAGTGATTGTATAACTGACAAATTAAACTTGTTTTCTGTAGCTGGGTGTAATCACCATTCTGAAGTGTAATAGAAATATCAATTTTGTAGAGACACATCTAGAATAAGCAAGTAACAACTATATACAATATTCTGTACAAAACAGTGGAGTGATATGTTACACATGAAAATGTATTACTGTGAAACCTTACTGGGTAAACAGGTTACCTGGCCATGTATTCCAGTTATCGGTTATTTTCTTGCACAACCAAATCACCGATATCTAAGATATTCACTCAATAATGTATGTTTTGGGTACTTTTCTTGTGCTACAACATTGATATCACAGGATTCTGCTATAGGCATAATCACTTGGTGCCTATTACTTTAGTGACAATCTGACAAACCGCGTTACAAATTTTAAGGGTACATAGCTTACATGCTAGGCACAGCATGAAAATTGCAGGATAAATGTCATTCGATTCAGTTAACCGAATGACCAACAGTTTTGATCTACTCAGTAACCAGTTATGATATTCTGTCCAGTTCCACAGCTCTAATGAAAATGTGTTATTATTTTGTTATTCAAGCTTATTACATAGTACATACTACAATGGTATGAACACCAATATCTCTGGTGATACCTGTGATACTAACTAGTGATACCCATGAAACCAGTAATACTCATACCAGTGTTACCCATGATACTAGTTGATACCCGTAACACCACTAATACCCATGATACCACTGCTACCACTGCATGTTACTACACTACTATGCACAATGTAATGATGATGTATTTACCATCTGAAAAAGTTTAGGCACATAACTGCTGAGTTATATGTACAAATATTACAAAGTTAAAATCTAAGGATCAAGTATGTACTAACATACTACATTCCAATATCCAGCATACAGATACGTAAAAAATAAAAGTTGACCATATAAATGATCAACTATTTTCATATGTACCTCTCTCACAAGAAGCTTGTCCTATTATTTCCCACTTTACCATGTCAGGGTCCATAGTAATATTACACAAGTATGTGATGTTGGTAACATCCCTAGTGTATCCCTGATCACATAACACGGTACATGTTGACTGGTACTGGGTGTCACATGGTAATTGTAATTGTGAGTTATCAACAGGTGGAGATGTGGAACAATTTAATGCTACACATATTGGATCTCCTTCACTCCAACTTTGATCAGCTAAACAAGTTCCACTACTAACTCCTTGTAACTCATATCCAGGATTACAAGAGAAGGTACAGTTATCCTGATAAAATCCTCTAGATCCTGGACACTCTAGTCTCCCATTAACAGGAGCAGGACACTCCACTGTATATGGACACATGATTATCAGGACACATGATTATCAGAACACATGATTATCAGAACACATGATAGTGTGTAGTGTGACCAAGTAGGTATGCAACAAACAAGTATGTATTTTACAGGAACCAAAAAAACACTGCTTTCATGCATACGTAGCTTGATAATTCTTTACCCAGTTTTACTGTGGAAACGTAGGGCACCTATAGCTACTATTATAAATTTGAGTCGAATCAGCCTAGCCATCAATGAAATATACAACTTCTAAATATGTCTAATTGTCTTTGTATTTTTCTTAATCTTGTTACGTACATATTCTTTTATTTACTTTTTAGAAAAATCGCAAGCAAGAACTCATGCATGCTTTAGAGTTGATTTACCTCAATTTTGAGGGCAGTATAAGCATCATGCAGCACAATTGCAGTACTATTTTTGTACAGATCAGATTAGGAAAAAGGGAGCTACACATGATTTTTGAAAATGCAAAAGCAATTTGTTGTCGTGCCTACAGGGTAATCCGCTTGACAGAATAACTTGAAAATCAGTTTGTACATGAAGTAACTATTGTAGTACAAACCTATTGTGGTTAGAAAGTACTGAGAGTATTAGCTAATGAGATATAAAGCAAAAATTAAACATGTGAAACAAGTGCAATCAAGATACTTTAAAAACATTAAAAAGATGCACATGGAAAATGTCAAAAAAATCTTGTCCAGGATTCAAACCAGGGACCTCCATACATCTACAACTAAACTCCTTAACACTCTGCCACTGCTGTCAGTTCCTTACTTCCTTTAATTTCTACCTTATAAATGGAAGTTCTAATTTACTACACAGGAAAATTATTTCATTGATCTATTCATGGAAATTCTAGAGCATTCCATGTGTGTAGTATTAGAAATGTACGCTCTATTAGAACACTACAAAAATTATTTTAAAACAAACAGACAGACTATATACCAAACACACATAAGAGTCATGAAATTGAGATACTCTGATAAAACAGTCAGCCTTGCTGCAATTTTGTTGTTACGCCTACTGGCTAAACCACTTATGCAAACTAGTCTTGCATGTGTCAGGTAACTGTCATGGTATAAACCTTCAGTAATGAGTAATGCAATGGAAATCTGAGCTAAAACTAACCATATGTGCATGTACCAGGTGTTCATCTCTTTATAGAGCAGTCATATGTACATGCAATGTTCAACATGAAGGAAAATAATTTCAAATGAGTACAAATGTCTCTTAAAATCTAGTTCCTCTATTTACCTGTAGGAAAAAAGACAAAAGCCAGAATAGCTTTACAAATATAGAAAAGAAATGATATCCAATCCAAAACAGCCAAGCTGTGAAAAGGATGTGGCCTTCCAAAAATAGGCCTTAGTAAAAAAGATGTGAAATCAAAGGTGGTGGCTAGCAAATAGCTGCAAATTAATTGACATAACATCTTTGCAGCCATTTCATGACCGTCACATTTGATATCACATATTTTTCATACTAGCCTATTATGGGAAAGCCGCACCCTTTCTCACAGCTTGTTTTAGGATTGGTAACAATAAAACAAGATCAATAATGTATATACCTCTCTGACATGATGCTCCATCTAATGCTATCCAATCTACCCTATTTCTCACAAAGGTAACGTTACACAAATAAGTAACACTGGTGATGTTATCCCTTGTGTATCCTTCATCACAAGTTGCTGTACATGTTGACTGGTACAGTGTGTCACATGGTAACTGTAGTTGTGAGTTAGATACAGGTGGTGATGTGGAACAATTCAGTATTACACAGGTTGGAGTTGAGGTCCAGCTTCCATCAGCTAAACACTCTCCAAAGAAAAATAAATCTGTAACCAATTGGTAGCCATGATCACAGGCAAATGAACAGAGTTCTCCATACAAACCAAAATTGTTGCTACAAACACCAGAGATGTCTGAACTAATCTGCACATGGTCTCCAATAGGACATTGAACTGAAATACATGTTATATATATAACCATACACATGCAAACAATACAGGTGTTAAATGTATAGTGTATATACATGCAAAAACAGCCAAGCTGTATAAAATGGGTGCGGCCTTCAAAAGCCTGAGTTTAAAAAGTTATAAAATCAACGAAGTGGCTATATTTACGGGCCCGTAACGTAGGATTTTTTTGCTATATTTACGGCATTCCTAAGTGCGCATGTACAAGCATCTCGTGGCTTAGTTTGTTACATTTGCTATTTAAAAAAAAAAACTCAAGAAAAAATCATGACACCAAAAGGTATAAGAAACGAAGAAAAAAAGTGTGACGTGACCAAGGCTCGAACCCACACATTCAGGTTTGGAGTACCCACGCTCTACTACTGTACCACTGGTGCTTGCTGGCTACTCCTCTTGTTTTTGTACTATTTAAATGTTACAAATATAAAATACTATATAGTCTAACCCATACCAGTGAAGAAAAAACCAAAGCTGAACCCGACCCTAACCCTAACGTTAACCTGACGTTTGCCTGTTAAACACAATGATGAGTTTCACTGTCTGTATGAAGTTTGCTCGCTCCAACCCTAGCTCGCCTCGAACTCACCCAAAAACTTACCTCCATACAACTAGTGTGTTTGATACTCGAGTTATGCAACAAACGACCGGCTAAATAAATATTTGCACCGTGACCGACTAAGTCACGAGATGCTTGCACATGTGCACTTAGGAATGCCGTAAATATAGCAAAAAAAATCCTACATTACGGGCCCGTAAATATAGCCACTTCATAAAATCAAAGGTGGTAGCCATGAAATGGTTGCAATGATGTTACTTTTAATAATGCACAAAGCCATTATTTAATTTTTATCATCATTATCATTATTGCAGCCATTCATGGCTGCCATCTTAACTTTTTCACCAAGGCCACACCCTTTTTATACAGCTTGACTGTTTTGCATGGATTTTACTTTTTTTTGCATTTTAAATTCCTCAAAGCCAACCATAAACTGGCTTTGAGGCATTTACATAAATCACTGTTCTTCTTATTTACAGATACAATGACAATAATGTAATTAATAACAAGTATAAGAAAAAATTAGGAATTTCAATTAGAGTAGGGACAGTGTATAGCGCTGCAATAAAAAGCACAGAATTTTGTATAGTGCTGCAATAAGCGTACAGAATTTTTTAAAAATTTATTTAACGGAATTTTCTACTGCTGCCTGACTGACTGACTGACTGTTGCCTTCAGACAAGCGTAACTCGATAATGACTAAGGCTATGGGCTTGATTTTTTCACTATTCGACATTGCTTTGGCCCGAGAGGTGCCTTTTGGGATACTGCAGTATGTACAATGCATTCTTCATGGATTTACCAGTGTCCTCCTTTGTGTCCCATTCATCTTTGCTGACAGCGAATGGTGTTAATTTGGCGGTAGCACATGATGGCTTCCCTTCGTAACGGAAATCATCCGTAATTTTCGTAGTGGCTATTTTGATTGCAGAGGTGCTTTTTGAACAGTTGTTGATTTGTACTGTACTGCTGTGTAATGGGTTGAACATAGCCGACAACAAAGCGTAACGGATACATCCCTACTGTGCATTTTTATTATGGTATCTTGAGCACAGTAGGGATATAACACTTCTTATTGTTTTACTGTGATTTAATATCGTGCACTACTCCAACCTGTTTCAGTGCTTTTTATCGGTGTGCTATGGTCCCTACTCTAGTTGAAAATTCCAATTTTTTTTGTGTACTTGTAAAGTAGATGAGACCTGGTAAAATGTAACCTCAGCTGGGTAACCCGGACATTCCATGCAGATGACCCAACCCAGTTTTTCAATGCTGAAATTATTAGATAAAATTACCTGTTTGGGGAAAAAACTTGGTTGGGTTTAAAAAGGTTACCATCTATATTGCTAGCTACTAGTTCCATTGTACTACAATTAATTCTTGAAGATACATACATATAACCTGGATTACAAATTGATACTCAAAATCATTACAACACAGTCAGTAGTATACATATGTACATTAGTGTTGCACCGATAATCGGATCGGTTATCGGAAAAACCATGTATCGGCTGTGTTTTTTGTATATCGGTATCGGATCGGCACCATCATAAAAAAAGCAGCAGATACAGATATCATGTATGTATTTAGAAATACATGCTCGTCATGTTTACAAATGCATCGAGTCGCTTATTCCTGCATTAAAACGTTGTTATTACTGCTTCATTGTACTGTCAGCTGTCGTTATAGCAATACTGCTGCTATAAACAAGTTAAATTGACCCTTCATAGTCAAAGTTCTAGTAAAAATTGCTACAAGATGGACATGCTGTGCTATATCGGATCGGCTACCTTTATCAGCTTGAAAATAGTATCCAATATCGGTTATCGGAATATCGACAAAATCCCATATCGGTGCAACACTAATGTACATATGTATTTTTATGTCAAGTGTACTATACAACCTATACAGATACATACACACATTTTACCTCTTCTACAAATGGTCTCATTACCACTCCAGCTCCCATCACTCTGACAGGTCCTAGTGTCACTACCAGTTAGCTCATAACCAGTGTTACATGTGAAATTACAAGTGTCTTCATAGGAAGGAATTCTATCATCTCCCAGTGAACATGTGATTGTTCCATTATTAGGATCAGTAAGTGATGGACAAGCAACTGCACATGTACGTACAAAACAACATAATCAACAGTATATGTATGTACAAGATAGATTACATTACAACTACAAGTATAAGAATTAGAAATTTTACACTAGAGTAGGGACAGTGTATAGTGCTACAATAAAAAGTACTGGATTGGAGTAGTACGTAATGTCCAAATACTGTAAAATAATAAAAAGTGAATATCCCTACTGTGTAGCACAGTAGGGATATCCACTTCTTATTGTTTTACAGTATTTGGACATTACGTACTACTCTGTTTCAGTACTTTTTATTGCAGCGCTATACAGTACGTGTCCCTACTAAAATTCCTAATTTTTCTTATACTTGTTTGTGAACTTTTTTTGCAAGCTCATGACCACATATAGCCTGCTTTTCACAAACCAGTCACAATATTATATAGAGTTAATCACAGCACTATATACTAGATTGTTACTCATACAATAACAACTGATTAGTGGGCGTGGCTCTACATAAGCCTGCAGACAATAACAGACGTGGATTCATGCATACCTACAGACTATTAAATGAGTGTGGCTATCATATACCTACAGACAGTAATTTACATTAGTGGGCGTGGCTCACAAAAGAAGCAGGGCTATGCTATGACATGTTAATACAGATCTACATCATTACAATAATTAATTTAACACGTGATCCAATCTCAGATATCTGTAAAGGGGACCTGGATGACCCGACTCGGTCTTAACATTGTTACTAAACTATATTTATTGACTTACACGTGGCTAGTTTGCCACGAGTTGCTCTCACTGATCAATACCAACTACCAACTTCAAAAACCATCAAGCCATGTGTGTTCAAATAGTTTGGTGCAACACTAAACTAACCACATGTATTCGAATAGTTTGATACACCTGCAGATGGAAGCTCTACTTTAGTCTATTAACACTATCAATGGTAGAACTTTGACTGATGGCCATGGTAAAAAAGGATAAAAGGTAAGACAATAGCGCAAGCATTGTATGTTTATCAATATACCAGAGGTTTTTTCTTCATTGAATTAGAAACATTTCTGTGAAAGAATTAGGACTGTAGTTGTAGCCAGTTTTCCGCTACGCTTGACTGAAGGCGTCAGGCAGGCAAGCATTAGAAAATTCCATTGAATAATTAAAAAAAAAATTCTGTAGCAACTTGACAGAAACGTTTTGGGTCAATCTGAAGACACTTTGGGCTTGATCAATACTGTCATGTTGTTGTGAGGAAAAATCGAGGCAGGTTTTTGGGTTATATTATATCATGGGCCATGCCCACACCTTCACTGTCCCTACTATATAGTACTATTGTACTGTATGATAATAGTTTTTAAACCTTTTCAGTTTTTCAGAGAAATAGATACAGAGTTGTACATCAGCAGGGAGTTGATTCCATAATTTTTTGATGGTTGATAGGAAAAAGGAAAATTTATACGCATCAATTAGAGTCATTGGTTGGTGATAGTAGCCACTCCTTAAGCTTGAAAGTTTGGGGGTAAGATCATCTGTGGGCACAATCATATATCCGTTAATTATTTTGTAAAAAGTACTTAATTTAGCTTGGGTACTTCTTTCCTGTAACAATTCCTGTAAACAATGGTAGACAACATGTTAGTAACACTTGAATATCTTGAAAACACATTAAAGTAAAATCTAGCAGCAGTTCTCTGGATTGATTCTAGCTTGTTTATATTCATTAAGTTGTGGGGGTCCCAAACAGATGCAGCATATTCAATGATTGGATGAACCATAATCTTGTAACAATTACATTAAATGTGAGCAGGACATTTGCGTAAGTTACAATACAAGAAGTTGTTTACTTGTTTGGCCTTGTTGGTAATCCTCTGGACATGCTCATCCCATGAAAGGTTACTTGAAATTGTTATGCCCGTGTGAGCAACTTGAACAATAGGTACAGCTTCAATGCAGTAATCATACAGTACGATAAGTATCATGCAGTATGATAGTACTGTATAGTAGGGACCACTGTATAGTAGGGACCACAAAGGAGTAGGTGTGGTCCATGAAATAATATCACCCAAAAACCAGCCTCAATTTCCCCTGATGACAATGAGGCTGTATTGGTTAGGTGAAACTTAAGCCCAAACAAGCTTTCAGATCGACTTGAAATGCTTTCAACAAGTTACTATGGAATTTTTAAAATTATTTATTTAATGGAATTTTCTACTGAGTAACTGACTGCCTTCAGACAAGCGTAACTCAATAACGGCTAAGGCTATGGGCTTGAAATTTTCACTACTCGACATCGCTTCAGCCTGACAGGTGCCTTTTGGCATACCACAGTACGTACAATGCATTCTTCATGGACTTACCAGTGTCCTCCTTTGTGTCCCATTCATCTTTGCTGACAGCGAAAAGTGTTGATTTGGCAATAGCACGTGATGGCTTCCCTTCGAATTCGTAATGGAAAACATCCGTATTTGTCATAGTGGCTGGCTATTTTGATAGCAGAGGTGCTTTTCAAACAGTTCTTGATTCGTACTGCTGTGTAACGGGTTGAACATAACCGGCAATGAAACATAATGGATACTTCACTTTTCAAACGATAATTGATATAACTGGGGCATGCGGCACCATTTCTTTCTTTCGGTATGCGTGGATTGCAGAGGTGCTTTTCGAATAGTTCTTGATTCAAAACGCTGCGTTACGGGTTGAACATAGCTGACAATGAAGCGTAAAGGATACTTCACTTTTCAGATGATAATTGGGGCGTGTGGTGCTATTTCAGATGCACTATGCGTGGGTTCACCAGTCATAATAATTACAGTGGACCCTCGCAAATCTGACCCTCTCTAATCCGGATCCTCGGATAATCCGAATGGGTCATGTAGCTAGCAAAAAAAAAAAAAAAAATCTAATTAAAGCCCAGCATTAAACGCGTTTTTAGCGAGGTTAAAAAGTTGAGGATGTGGCTGAAGAAAAGCAAAAACGTGTGACCTTGTCAATTGAGCAAAAGTTTACTATATTGAAAAAGATTACTGGAGGAGCAAGTTTAAGCTACATTGCTAAAGAATATGGCATTGGCAAATCAACTGTAAGTGACATTAAAAAGAATGAAGATAAGCTAAAGTGAAGAAGTGACTAGACTAAGTGTTATTCATACCAAGTGTTTCACTTGGTATGAATGTCAAGATGAGTGCACTACCCCATCACTTTCAGTAATGCTAAGCAACTTACTCTTGACACTTACTTTCATTCAACTTAACTCCAAAAACGTATACACTGTACTGTAAAACTTGATGTATGTGAAGACCTCTTATATACTTATTTAGTCAATAAAAACTTAAAACACAGTGTTAATTGATGATTCACAAATCCGAACATTTCAGTAATCTGAACAGCCTTTGGTCCCAGGGGAGGTCGGATTTGTGAGGGTCCACTGTATTTGCAAAAAAAGTTAACAAACAAGTGGGTTCTTCTTATTGATAATTCTTAAAAATTCACATTTGTTAGGGTTAAACTCCATCTGCCAAATGTGTGCCCATTGCAGAAAAGCATCTAGGTCTTCTTGTAATGCATGACAATCAGTTTCAGACTTTATGTAGGAGTAGAGTAATACATCATCGGCATACAACTTTACTTTAAAGCATACTCGAGAAGGTAAATCATTTATATACAATAGAAAGAGCAGTGGGGCTAGCACCGTGCCTTGAGGAACTCCCGATGATACTGGGGTTGGATGGCTCTTTTGGTTATCTAGTATCACATTGTGATCTATCAGTTAGGAAAGATTTAAGCCAAAGTAGTAGTGCTCCATGAATCCCATAGGTAGTGAAGTTTTTGGAAAAGACGTGTATGAGGTACCTTGTTGAAGTCTAACAAGAGGACATCACATTGACCCTTCTCATTAAGACACTTGGCAAAATCATTATTGCTGCTGTTTTCCAAATGCATGGTAAAACACTTTTGTCTAATGACGCTTGAAAGATAACAGTAAGGATTGGTGTGCAATCTTATACGCAACCTCTTGTAGGAAACGTGCTTGAAGGCTATCAGGTCCAGATGCTTTGCTCACTTTGATGTAAGATAATAGCTGGGCTACACCATCTGAATGGACTACAATCTGTGGGGTGCTAGGTAAGGTTTTACCACTTGGGTCTGGAATATGAGACGTATCTCCAAATACCTTGCATCAAAGCGTGGCTGAGATACTCTAATAGAATAGTCACAAACCTAACATCCAGGTCGCACCACCATGCTGTCTACTTCTTTTAGTTTCTACCTTGCAAATATATATTATACAGTATACCTTATCCGCACAAAAACAGCCAAGCTGTGAAAAAAGATGTGGCCTTAAAAACCTGGGTGAAAAAATTGTAAAATCAAAGGTGGAGGTCTCTACAAAAATTGGGCTGTAAATGTGCTGCATTATGCTCCTACTGCCCTCCAAATTTCAAGTCAATAATCGACTAAAGCATGCACGAGTTATAGTGAGTGGAGCAAAAAGAAGAAAAAGAAGCAGAAGATGAAGAATTTTGAAGATGCATATCTAAGTGATGGCTGGACAGATTCACCTCAAATTTGGAATAGGAGGTGCCTACCCTGAGGGAGTTTCTGCAGTAAAACTAGTTAATTTCTGTTCAGGCATTATTGAGCTACAAATGCGTAAAAGCAGCACTTTCTTGGTTCCTGTAAAGCTGTACTTGGCCGCATGACACACTGGCGTGTGTCCTGATAGATGTAATTTATGGTTTTAACAGTTCTATAGCAATGAATAAAGGCTTTTATCACTGTTGCATTAGAATGCAAAAAATAATCCTTCTACTTGCTGAGTTTAAAAGAAACTGTTATTGATGGCTATATATGCTATGCATGTAAATAAAAATAAATTTAAAGACAGGTAAATAAAAACAAGCTATAAAGACTGACTCTAAAGTTTCCAAATACTGGTTATAGCCATGCCAAAATGGCAAAGCTAAAGTGGGATAGCATTTACAGACAGACAGACTAAAGTGCAGTCTAGAGGGTTTAAAAAGTTGAAAACTTAAAGATGGAAATCAAGAAAAATCTGAATGATGTTAATGTCAATGAAATTAACAATGGTATGGCAAATGCTGGTTCTTAAAGGTTAGCTGCTTTGGTATGGATACATCCCCACAAATACAGCCAAGCTGTGAAAATGAGTGTGGCTTTCAAAAGACTGGGTAAAAGAAAGTTTTTAGTATTAAATCATTGCAGTGATTTCTTGGTTTCCATCTTTTATTTCACAACTTTTTACCCCTTGGCTGTTTTTGATTTCATTTTTTTGTACTCTATAATATTATAGCCCCAAAGCCAAGGTTTGTTTCTACCCATATTTTTCTTATCGGCTAATAGTAGCCACAGTACTTAACCAGGTAAATATGGTACTTTTGATTGCCTTGAATATTGGCATACAGTAAGAACAAAGTAAGCACATACACATACTAAATCTGGTATAAACACTAACAGAGTTATGTACCACTCTGCGTGGGCAGTTCAAAGGCACCGCCAGTGCCATAATTTGTATATTATACTGCTGCAGACCGCAGCGAGTGCATTATAACTTATAGCGAGTGCATTATAACTTATAACGCACTGGTTGTGGCGAGTGCATTATACGTTATAATGCACTGACCACAGTGCAATATACAGATATTGCACTGGCTGCGGTTTTGTGCAGCAGCACAAGTGCCGGTGGCGAAGACCACTACGACACCTCACCTAATAGGTGGAAAGACACTTCACAGATTACTCAAATTCTTTTATACCCTGACATGTAAAGGTCGATTGTGGGCCATAATGTCATCAATACATATAATCAAGAGTTAATAATAAGAGAGGAGAGTATCTAACGCTGTATAGGCCTGTAATAGATGATTGCGCAGAAGTTAAACGGCTTCTTTTCCGTGTAACTTATAGGCTTCTAGTATTTGTTTGTTTCCTTACTGCAATTAGTTTAGCCGCACCGTGGTGAATCCTCGAGAATATTGGAAGACTGAACTAAAGACTGAGCTGTATGTACAGGGAACAGTGCTCCTTCAATTGAAGAATGCTCAAAGGTAAGGTAACATGGCGACGCAGTGAAAATTCAAAGCGATACTCCACCTTTGGTTCAGTGTTTCAGTGTATTGGTTTCTCAGACGCTCTCCCCCAGAGTTATCTTCGAGGTTAACAACCACACTTCTTTACGCAACAGAGCAATGCTCTTCGTGGTGAACGTGAACATCGAGTTGAACGCACACCCTTGTGTCTGGCATGGTTAAATGCGAAAATATACTAGCCAGTCTGTACATTACGCGGAAAAGAAGCCATTTAACTTCTGCGCTTCTGCGCAATCATCTGTTAAAGGACTATACGGCGTTAGACATTCTCCTCTCTTATTATTAACTCTTGGTATAATCTTTACCAAGCAGCCAATGGCGATCGAAAAAGCCAACGTGGTGGCCACAGCTCTAGTCTACATATATATAAACGTACTTATACACCTTACTAGTCTGGTGCCATCTTAGCCCAGATTAAACTGTAGTCTACTTCTACAATGACTCAATAAAACTATCGTATTCTAAATAATACTCACCTTTATGTTTCGATTGTGGTAACTAGTTTTGTCATGCCAGCAGATTCGAGTTTAGCCAGTGTGAATAGTAAGAATTAGACTAGTATCGTTTAGTAGATAGGTTTTGTTTACTTAAGCCATCTATTTAGCTGCTTTTTTTCGTTCGAGAGAATCACTATGGTGATTAGTCTGACGTTTAGTCTTTATGGCGATTGAGTGATCACGCTGGCATACTGGGCACTACACGATGAGAGTCGAAGAGCGAATGCAGGTTAGTGATATAACCCCTAGCGTACTAGCTTTCAATATCTCAGGTGGCTGCAGTACTGTAGAGGGGACGTCATCGCAACGTTCGGCTTGGTTACCCACAATCGATGTTAGAAACCTGGCCTTTATAAGTGTTACATCTACCTTGTGAGACTCTCCCCACCTATTAGGTGAGTAGTACATAACAGTTATACAACGTGCACTCATGCTCTGCCTGATATAAACGCACTTGCCTTCGGGCCTGACGGCCCTCAGGCCCGTGCGTTTATATCAGGCAGAGCACTTGTGCCTATTGTATAACTATATAATGGATGGTTATTTGTGTTAAAAGACCAAATTTTAAAGTAACTTTTCATAAACTGCACCACACAAACACTATTAACATAGAGTTATGAATTAAACAGTGATAATGAAATGTACAGAAGTAAATAATGTGCATGCTGTTTAAGCAAACAGAAAACGCATACACATAAAGTACTATAGACAACAAACAATATCAATCATGCAATGTTAGTAGCACAATTAAAGTGTGATCATAGGTAGTATTGTTGACTTCATGCAATACAGTCTATAGCTAACTAGTAATAGAACCACAAGTTTCACTATAATAACTACAAACACAATAAATTACCTGTAAGTAACACATTACACAATAGTAGTGATAATAACAAACAAGTAGCTGATCTAACAATGTTCTCCATGATCACTGAATTATACTCACTGAGTAAGTCACTGTATCAAAGGACCTATGGACAAGTAACAAGAACATAATTTTAACACATCAAGTAAACTACTGATATACTTAAATATCTTAACATTATATGTAAAATTTTGGAGAATGGGCAAATCTAATTTTGAAGACTATAATGAAGTCAGATCTAAAACAAGTTGATGTTGTGCTACTTCTAAAAACCAGGCGCCATGCAGCTAGCTAGCTAACTCATATGGAATTAACTGTATGCTACTATGAATTAACCAACTATGTATTACTACTTTACAATAGGGTAGTTTTGGGTTGTGCAATAATATTATTAGCTAATTCTCGTATTTCTTAATTCATGAAATATTCGTAATTCGTTCAATTATGTTGCTATGCACTGCTAAGGAAGCGTTTGTTAAACAAACCGCTTTTACCATCATATTACGCACAGAACTATTTTCTAAACTGTTTTATAGTGTGACTAACGTGTTTTTTCCTACAAATTCTCTCGACAAAGCCTCAAAGCTGCTCTTCATTTTCGTTCGCATACGTAAGGGATACGCTCCCTTTCAACTAGAAGGATAGGCTATTCCTGGTAGTGTACGAGGCCTGCACCGTTGTTTTTCAGTTGCTAAATGCCTGAAAACCTCAAGGGGAAGTAGTCTGAGAAAAGTCACCACACCCGTATTTCAGTCTGCCGAAAAGAAACCACCTCAGAGCAAAGTTCAAGTTTAATACAGACTTCATTTCACTTTTACTTCTTACGTAAAAGCTGCTTTTACCGTTATTAAATGATTTTGCTCACGTGGGTGCGTACGGACAAACATAGATAGGTAGATAGATAGGTACACACACACGCACTTTTATGAAAACAATTTCAGTAAACCAGGTGCGTGCCTGGTTTAAAAAGCTTATCAGAAATTATGGGACAGGTATATGGTTGTGTGAAAAACAGATATATCTATCATGTAAGTTTTGCTTGTGCACTGGACAAGACTAAAACATGGAATAAACTGGAAAACAAACTTGCAAATGGGCTGGCTCATACTAGCCTTGAACATGGATTTACCAGTATAGTTTACAATTCTAGGCGCAACACAGTCTCACAAGTCTTTGAACTTGACTATAAGTTGTACTCGAGCCAATGTCAAACCCTGCGCTATATACTTGTCTTTAATCAATGCAAGTGATAAGTGAAGATGCAAACAAAACTATCACTACTAGTGCTGTACACAAAGTTAAAATTGTCCTTATAACATAACTATGGTAGCAGCCAGCTGATGAACTACAATGTGGTATGACCTAGAAGCCTACCCATCACCAGTCATCCCATCATCTGTTACATGGAGAAGCAGCCCTGAAATTAATTGCAGCAATAAACCTGAATACAAACCCAAGCAACAGTGTCTCTTCACAACAAGCTTTGGAAGCTTGTGTCTTACAAGGTGTCTTGGTTTGTTTGTAGTTGCAATCAAAATAGTGCACTTGTAATTAAGAAAGTAATTAAAGACCAGTTTTAAGTGCAAAGCTTAACATTGAGGTTCGAGACAGTGTTTAGCAGTTTATTGACTGTAATTCTAACAATTGATATGTTTTCAAGCAGCTAATTGTGGTAAATAGATGATTTAGATAAGTTTCTTCAAGTAAGTCCATACCATGTTTTAGTCACCTTGTACATGTGGAGCCTGGTAAATCTATTTTTTAAGAATGTCAGTTGAAAGGAATTAAATATCCCAAACCACATATTAACGTTTTGAATACTATAATGTACCAACATATGCACACATGCATACAGATTAGAGTTGCAACAATACAGTGTGTAGATGTATCGATATATTGCCTCTGGTATATCACGATACAACAATATATAGCGCGATACAAAGTGGAGTCTAAGCAATGGTCTATGTTGCTTTTATTTTTCTGTTTTTTAAAAGAAGTAAGTGAGCTAATTTTTCTTTGAGAAGCATTACATACTATTCAGTTTAACTACAATGTACAATAATTTAATTGTCAGACATGTTAACAAGCCATAATATGTTGATATATTACGATATGTGATACATATCGATGCAGCGATATTGTCCTAATACGATACGCGATATATCGATGTATTGTTGCATCTCTAACACACATACAAGGTATAGCTAAGTAGTCATGGCCAAGTATACAGTTTTCACCTTCTTAAAATTTTATGCATGTGATTTTTATATGCAATACCACAAGTGAAGTAGTGATCAGTCAGGATGGAGGAAGAAGTAGTTGATGTGATATGGAGGGCTGACTATAATCATACACAGGATTGCTGTATTATTTTAATTTTATAATGCCTCAGATTTCACAAAATTAACAATTAATTTTGAAATACTGACGTAGAATTCCAGTGCAAATTATTATTAATTCAAAAATGAAGTAGAGTTCTAGTAAAATGATGGTAGCTATTGTAACAATAATGTTGCTTTGGCATCGAACAGATGGTGACAACATACCATTATAGGGAATTTCCTGCATAGTTATGTTGTAATAGCTACCATCATTCACATATTTTGTTTCACTATTTTTTATTGCTGTCTAGTTTATTAACTGTTTTGTTATATCATAGTTATATGTAGGGTGTGACTACTTTATTAGAGTATCTTGATCTTGCTGCTTAACTTGAGTGAGCTAAGCAATAGGTTAAGGGGAGAGGTTACAATATCAAGTTTTTTCTACAGCAAAAACTGCAGTTGATTACAGCTAGATTATTAAGGGGCATGGTCATCATGTTCTGATCATGATCATTTAAGGGTGGGGTTGCTATGCGAACACTTTATAAGTCCAGCTACAGGTATATATACTCTCTCTTACAGAAGTGTAAGTGCTTCAAATAGTTTTGTGAATCTAAATATGCTCCTCTAAGGAAAGTGATGACAAGGAAAATTAATGCTTCGGAATGGTTTCCTTGAATTAAGAGCGCAAAGACTCATCGGAATTCCAAAAGGCACATGCCAGATGTGAATTAAGTACTGTGGCATAACATGGTGGCTGAATGATGCATTGTTTAACCTCTAGCTCTGTGGAGGTGTGTCAGAGCAATCTGACATCAACCGTCTAGTTAGACTATCTCCAGGAAGTACACTTAACAAATAGAAGAAAAAGTTAGAAATTTTAAGTTGGATTAGGGATTAAGGAAAAAAGTAGAGAAACACTATAAAGTAATGAAACAAGGAAGGTTGCCTATAGCTATAGCTGCAGATATACTAGTGAAATCCTTACACTTCAGTCTATAACCATGACTGAATTAGGGCTAACATAGCTGCAGGTATAGGCAACCTTCCTTGTTTCACCACATTTCAGCTATTCTCTTGTTTCACAACTGTTTTTCTTTGATCCCTAATCCAACTTAAAATTCCTAATTATATTTCCTTGTACTTGTTTGTTTACTTTTTTATAACAAATATGACAAATGAACCACATAAAAAGAAAGAATGGTGCCGGGAATGTCATAAACGTATGTAATTTTGCATCAGAACGTGCACCCCAACAATGAATTACATAACAGAAAGGAAGGTGGCCATTATAGTTTGTCGATCTCCACCCATTACACAGCAATACAAATGAAAAACAGTCTCTGCAATCAATCCAGTCGCTACAGAAAATACGGGTGATAAGCATAATAGCCAACACAGCCACAGGGAAGTCGCATCATGCTATCATGAATCGACACCTTGAGTTGTCAGCAAAAAGAACTGGAACACAAAGGAGGACAAAGGCAAGCCCATGATGTGTGTATTGTACGTACTGCGGTTGGCAAAAAGGCACATTCTGGGATAAAGTGATGTAGAATAGTGAAGAAATCAAGCCTGTAGCCTTATCCGAGTTATGCTTGGCTAGAGGCATCAGTTAGTCAGCCAATCAGTCAAGCAGCATAAAATTCTATTACATAGATTTTTTTTTAAAATTTCACAGAAACTTTTGGAAGGTTTGGGATCAGTGTGAAGACATTATTGGGCTAGCTTTGCTGTGCCTAACCAATGCTGCCAAACTGTCATGAATGGAAATTGAGGCTGTATGGGACTTGGCACACCTATATTGAGGCTGTATGAGACTTGGCACCAGTAATGTATGGGACTTGGCACACCTACAGAAGTCTGTCTCTTGAAAGCACAATATATTAATGCAAAAACTGTTAGTCAGATAATGCAGCCACATCTCATGCTGGTGTTATTTTAAAACTTGGTTATATGCCAAAAAGGCAACTTTTCCAAAATCAGGTCACATAATTTGAACCAGGTCTCATTCTGAGCAAAGCTTATCCTCCTCCACTACTGTTAAACCTGTCTATGGTCACTAAGGCAGTCCCTAAAAATATGATAAAGCTTCCCTATTGGTAGGATCATAATGTTTGTCACTCTTTATGGTTGCAGAAAATTCAGTGGCTGCTACCTTAGCACAATAGCATTAAGGGATTAATGTTAGGTGCTGGTATTGGTAATGCACATGAGCAGTGGCAACATACACATTTATACTATCACTATTTTGAGAATGCTTCATACATATGAACTATAACCTATAGGTGATGATATTCCTGCAGATATGTTAGCCTCACGATGCACTCAAAAAGGATTCAATAAGTAACTATCTGTTCAGAAAATAGCAGTTAGCTATAAGTTAATTAGCATATAGCAGTCCATTGTTATACTTATTTTGCTAAACACCATATGCCTCAAATTAAAATACCTAACAGCAGTTGAACATTTTCAAATAACACAGTACTCAGTGGTTGATTTACCATATTTAAAAGGAAGTTTCTGAAATGTAACAACACTATACTGGTTGTATTAGAACTACTAGCTCACAAAACATGCCAAAAACTAGAGGATCTGGAAGCATACTCTCAAAATTTGACATTTTAGAAAATCTGCCCCGCATAAACATAAAACCTCTACATAGAAAACCAAGTATATATACATTCTACAATTTTCATGACTGAAGCATGTGCACTTGAGTAGCTGTAAACAATGAAGACCCATGTACTATTGAAACAAGCTGTCTGTGGATCAAGTCACTACCTGGTCTGGGAATTTTTTTTCTATACTCAGTATCACGTTTCTAACTCCCTGCTACGTGGCAGGCTTTCAGTAGCTGCTTCTTTGCAGGTTCCTAGTGGGATAGTGAATAATGCTAAAGCTTGTTTGCTATATTAGAGAAGTTAGCTGTCTGCTCTATTAGAGTATATCTCAGTTTAATTTTAAGATAAAATTGGGAAGTGAAATTGTGCTTTCTGTTTGAAATATAGTGTGGCATTTGCTGTCTTAAATTTCAACTCAGCAACAATAGCTAAACAACTAAAATTACCACCATCAATAGTTATGATACACTCAACTGCGCAGCTAAATTAAGTAATAGATATATCATAAATTATAGCCATGTGAGGCCACTTTTAACATTTTCATCAGTGTCCATGATATACTTATTTCTAAGGCAGATCAGGATGTTTTTAAAACCGCATAGTCATATATAGATACAAGGAAGAAGATCAACATATTTATTGAACATTCTGTTATGAACACACGATATATTGGAACTATATAATATGTATTTGGAATAACAGATAACAATGACCCAACATGATGTTTCACAGAAAAAATAAGCAACTAAACTATAACAGACAAATCAACAAACATAGTTATTATACTAAGTTCTGCGTAGGGTATCCACCATGACAATAATCTAATTTTGCTAGTCAAACATGTAGCTGCTGTTGTACTGACTTGTTAGCAATTGTATGAAAACACTGCAGCCATCCAATACAAAACAACCTAGAGTGAACCATATACTATAGTCACATGCCAGCTATAGAACTAATTTATATGATTTGGCCCAGCTTGTTTTACATTCAATGGACAGTGGTAGCCAGACCCGGGCGGCATCAAGTCACTTTGCCCTACCATCAGCTACCCAGAGTAATTAAGGAAGTAGGCTGAATCACTGATGAACAATCACTTAACAAGAATAGCTAACACAACTTACGGTGTGTCCACTTCACCAATGCTTTCTTTCTGGCTGGCCAGCAGTAACCGGGTTTCCCCTGGGGTTTTACTATTCAATTGTGGTATTATATTAATGGCTAATAAAAGCAATAAATAGAAATGAGATCACAAGATTAAAACACTGGTCAGCATCATGACAAAGGACTAAAGACAGAAATTTTTCTATACAGATAGGGACAGTGTGTCTTTGTGTTTGTGGTGAAGTGTGGACTGTGTGTTGAAAACCTTCATGATGAAAAGTTTAATTGATGCGAAGTTATGAAATGTGGGAACCAGTTCAAGCTGTGTATATGGATACTGGAGCTTAGTCTGATAGTTCAGACGGTATGGAGTACTTGTTTATAGTCAGCATTTACCTCTTTTTTTCCTGTTTGTAGACTGATCATCTCCAGATTAAAGTCATCACGCGATACAGCCTATAAGCGCTCCGTGCTTTCATTCAAATTCCCTGCTAGTCTGGTATTAAGACACTGTTGTATGTATGTAATAAGAGAATAGCTACCTAGTGGTTGCAATCACTATTGGACAATTTGACCTTGAAAATCCAATGAAATTTTCAAAGAAACCTCAAAATTTCATTGGTGGCCCCAATGAATTTTTATTTTCATAGTATTTTCATTGGACAAATCAATGAATATCCAATGAAAATAGCCAATGAAAATTCTATAAAATAATAATTTCATGGAGTATTCATTGGTAAAGTTTCACTGAATTTTCATAGGTTCAGTATGTGAAAATGTAATGAAAATTCTTGGCCACCCAATGAAATTTTGACTTTTCAGAGGGTTTTCAACATTTTCAGAGGGTTTTCAAAATTGCTTTCATTGGGTTTTCATGAGACTCTGCCAATAGTGAATTAGTAAGGTTATTATCTTGCATACAGTTAGTGTAGGTAGAGTATATACATAGGTAGTGATGCATAACACAGTTAAAAGTCTGTTGATGTCCATATGAAGATGGGCATGTGTATGTGTGTTGCACGAAGTTGAATGGCTTGCCCGCCCAGTGTCAGGGTATGGCAAAAGTCTGGCTACGCCACTGTCAATGGATGATTGTTTCACACTGCCAATGATCATAACAAGGATAGCAACACAGATACATGACGTGTTCAATCAAAGTATCATATTGCATAGGCGAGGTGTCTGGTTACAGGTGAGACAGCTTTGCTGAAGGCACTGCCAATACTTCCGTCATCAACCACAAGGGGAAAGCCAGTAACTTAATTAAAATAATTAGCTACTATATTTTTCGATCGTACATGCAGTATCCCCACACAGAACATCTTGTCGAGTAATTTATCGTATGATGCATAATACACGAGCGATCGGCTTAACAAGTGTAACATCGACAACAAAGCTATTCAGTAAAGACAACTACATTATAGCTAGCAACATGCGGTAATATAAAATAAAAATTAACTGACCACTAGCGACAACATTCACGATCCTCACCTTACGAACAGTCAGTGATTAGCGAGGTGATCAGTCCAATAGATTTCACACTTACGATATAATACAACTATGACACTGAACTTCAATCAGGAAATTCATTTGCTGGGAAACTTTTTATTATAATTAATCACGTGTCAGTACACAAAACTAAGGCTTCCCACGATCAGTTCATTGTTCAGTTAGAATACACATTATAGACGTACATTATTGCATCATCTCTACCTACCATATGGCCAACTAATTCATCGTAGCCAGTCATAAGAAAACAAAATTTTATAAGAATTCAGTTCAAACCCGCCCAGCGGGCAGCCAACAATTGCATATAAGCTGGAGGTTGTGTTTGTATCTCTGCAACTGAAGATTATCCAAAGTAAACATTTTCCGTTTAACTTATAATCTTTTCACCAGGTGGTGGGATATAGAGTGAAGCAGGTCAGGAAGAGACACACAAAACTATTTAAATCATTCTTTGTATAAATGGTATGTAAAATCCCTACATCTGCCAAGGTTTGTATTGTATTGTATTGTATTAATGCTTTACAGTGACCAGCACCGAAGGTCTGCAGCAACATGTGCTGCAGCCTTAGGATTACCTAACCTAATTTCAAGGACTTAGACTTAGTGACTCATAGCTGAAAAGGTGTAACAGAAAAGGGTTATGTCGACTTAGCTAACAAAATCCCCAGGAAAATGAATTTTATTACCACAACTTCCTTGGTCATTGAATGTCAGTCTACACACTAATATTAACAGGGGAACAGCACAGCAATATCTTGAATGTAATATAAAGAGCAAGATGTTTTTAGCACCAAATCAGTTTTTGTTCACAGTACAGTTATAAGAGTCTAAAAGACCATGTATTTTTTACATCGTGGATGCTGGACACAGCTCTATAACATGGTTTTGGTGAGCTTACCCTCTACACAGTTTTCGTATATTACATGTTAAAATTCCATGCACTTCCATTATCAACATGTGCTATAGTTACGTAGGATCACATATCCTAAACTGATATCAATAACACTAAACAGTATACTATGTACAACTGTGAAGAGTTTAGCTGTGCTACGCTAAATCTTTTCTAACAGACATTTCAAGGTGTTCATCCAAAGCAGCTTCAACAGGCATGTCCTCATCTTCAGCGTTTTCATTCTTCATCGATGAATAAGCCACACTGGTAACACTACTGTGACGAGACCCCACCCTATTGAATAACAGAGAGACACAGTCATATAGTTTACACGACACAGAAATATACAATATAATATACATCACAGTTACTTAAGGTTTGACTTACCATTTCCGTAGTTTGTATACCAAGCAACCAGTAAGTAGTACAACTAACACCACAGCAATGATGGCCACTGGGATGCCTACCTTTAAACTTGTATTACTATCAGAGCCTTTAATTGGTGCTAAAAATAAAATATAACACTCAACAGTTTGTACTGACACTGGCAGTTCCAAAATAACATCAACTGTCAACTACATAATATTATGTTGTTTGTACAATGTGGTGAAAAATAGTAAATCAATGATAAAAGGAGAGAGATAATACCTGGTCCAACAAACTATATTCATTTGCAAAGTTTCCTATCATTCAATAACAAACACACCATACACATAGAGCACACCTCCTGTTGGAGTTCCATCTGATTCGACCCATTCAGACCATGGACATGATTCAAATTCAGGTGGTAAGATCTGGGTCATTACAACACAGCGAACTCTCACTTCATAATATACATCAGGAGACACTCCATATATGGTCACACTGGTGACATCGCTTGAAACTTGTTCATTTGTCATACCAGTCTCCATTCCAAAGTTACGATACTGTACATGATAGGCAATCATGTCCCCTTCACCCTTGTTGTGATCTGGTATGACTGCCTCCCATGATATTTCCATCACATGTGTGGCCTGGTCAAGAAAGCGTAAAACATGGACAGATCTTGGAGGATGGTCTGGGGCTAGAGGAGAAATACAACCACACATCAAAATAATATGCAAGTAGACAATACATTGTTTGCACGACTAAAAGAACAGATTATTTAAACAAACATGTCTGCACTGAAAATACTGACACAATAATTATTTGTGATATCAGGCCAGGATACTGGATGTTTATCATAAACATGTACTTCAGCTCAGTATAGTAATGAGTAAAGATTTCAGTCTAGAACTCTCTACACATTGTAAGCATACAACATTTATGGAAAAGTAAGTAGTCCTGCCCAACATAGATATACAGTTTGTGACTCTTGTAAGATATTGCAACATCTTTCTAGGGTACAAATATACCACTTAGATATACTACTGGGGGAGTACTGACACTGGAACTGTACCCACACAAACAAAATGACCACTATTGCTACACAGAAGCCAACCACTGGGATCATGGGAGGGGAAATGTGTGATTCTTAAGTATTGATAAATTTTTGTTATGAAACATAACAAGGCATTGTTCATTAGAATAACAAACATACTGTTTGGTAGTTACTTCTGTTCTTTTAAGTACAACATAACTGAATAAGGGCTGAATGACCTTCTCTAATAGGAAAATGCACTAACAGGTTTAGCTTCATTATAATGCTATTTGAGCAAACAAAATCTCTATACAGAGACAGTGACCTTATTACACAGCACTTACTACATAATGCTATACATGTGTGTGTGTGCATGCGCGAGTGCACACACGCAAACACATTTTTTATTATTATTAACACATGCACTAACTTGCACGTCACAAAAACACACTACACATACAAAAACACAGACATGTAAAATACACTGATCTCTCACCATTCCCCAGAGGATATATCAAAATGGGAGGAGATACAATTCCTTCTCCATTAGGGGTGACAGCCACCATAGTCACACTGAGATGATAGTCAGGAGCTAGACCAGTTATGGTGTAGTTGTTAGCAGTGGGAGGGAACTGTCTGAACTGATCAGTAGATGACTTGTCATTAAGATTACTCCACATCACCTGCCACAAATGTAAGTATGAACATTATGTACAGGTTAGGAACCCAGACCAAGGTTCTTCATGGTTTTAGAAACCAAGCAAAGTGAGGTTTCTGACCATGAAGAACCGAGAGCATGGTGCCCAACTGACTAATAAGATAATGGGATCATTTTATATAGGCATATAGGTGTGATGGAGTCATTGTTGCATTTTAAAATCATCATAATATTTAAAATTACACTAAGTGCGGAAGACTGAATGAGAAATTGAAACTCGCACCTTAATGCCGCTTATTATTTAGTAAAGCTGAAGTGGAACTGAGAGCAGTGCTATAGTGAAATACATAATGTAATTAGCTTTATTTTCATGCAAAAAATTTTTGCGTAAAAAATATTTCTGTATGATTTACATGAATGACTGCTCTACTAGAGTAGTTCAATCTTATAAAATTTTGTGTAATAATTTTTAGTGCATACAAAAACTATTGTACAATGAAAATAAGAAAATTACAGTAGCCACTAAGTGTCAACAAGAAAAGTCATGAGTTGTTGAGTACGTAAGGCATCACAGCAGTGTGAAGAACAGGTATATAGAAGATAACAATAACAAACAGTTGTCACTGGTTTATGATGTCACAACAGTAAAGGCCAGGTATAAGACCAGTTCATTTAAGGACCTTAAAAATGCAATTAGTGTTAACAAGCATTGGTACCTGCCCTATGTGCAGGACCATCTCCACATTAAACATTTTAATGCCACGAAGAGGGACTAAGCATTAAACACCAGCACTGCTAATGTAGCTATGTAGGGTACATGGTGATGTCACATTTTTTAAAGAGCATGAGGTTTTCTTATGTCATTAATGATGCAAAACACTAAAGTTTATTGTTTGTGGTTTTGATAGGAATGTAGTTTAATTATTCAGTGCATCTTCCCTACCAGTGACTTCAACGTGTTGTATAGAACAAACGAAACCTTTGCTGCTTTACATGAGAACTAATGCAACAATAATTAATATATTGGGAACCAAGCATAAATATTAGTGTCCTATATTTGCTGTGTAGCATGTATGTCGATAGTGCTTTAAAGTACATGATCCTTATGCAGTACATAATAATTTATAGTGAAGCATGTATGCAAGGCTAGCTAATTAGTTAAACTGCATGCGAGCTAAGGCAATTGTATACAGTATACCCTACATTACATACAGGTTGTGTACACATGGTACAGTTTCAGTTTCTACATTTTAATGTTTACCTTACCGACTGTCACAAAGAGAAATGAACTTGAGCATAATTTAAAGTCAACACAATTTGCAGTTATAGTTACTGCATGGCAAGCAAAAGTTCAGAACTTGTCCTATGCACTTTCAGTTCTGATGTTGCAGTGACACATATACCTCTTGCCATAAAAAAAAACCAGTTTTGAAACACCTGCAGTGTAATTGACCAATAAGGTAATGTATGAATCTTTAGAGTGAAAGCATGTAAGCAGGATAGTGAAACAGTTGTGCCAGGTCAGATGCAGTTCCTCGGTGTAAACTATGGATCTGCATGGTTCCAGTATTATCATTTTTCAGATGCACAGTAGTATTTGTTCAATCATGCAAGCTGCCTATTACTACAGCAGTATTGAGGTAAGTCTGAACAAACAGTTTTTCATGTCAGTGCACACCTATGTGCTTAAAACAAAGATGTAGATATCTGGATACTAGTGAAAGAAGCTTTTACCTACTCTAATACAACACAATGGACCAACACACAGATGGACAAATATGTTGGCAATTGTCCCAAAAGTGCTATAAGAGTCCCTATTATGTGAGGTAATTCTGAAAAACTGATCATAAGAGTTTGTAGATGAAGACTTGCATGGAACAGATAGAGCAAAAAGGTGCATCAAAAAGGTCCCAAAAGTGAAAAAAAAAGTTATGACCTAGGCGGGGATTGAACCCTGGCTGGTTATAATAACTTGGGGTTAAGGGAGGTGCACAAATCGCCACAGTTGTTTATCAGTGGTTTTGACAGGAATGTAGCTCAACTTTTCAGTGATCCTTCCCTACACCAGTGCCTTCATCGCCCTATAAAGAGCGAACAAAAGCACGTATTGATTTGCTACAACAACACTCGAGTTGCCAGATGATGGGCGTTTAATTTCGCTAAAGTCCCGCCTCGATACGTGCTTTGCATGCCAAGATATGATGAGCTAAAAGTCGTGTTTTAAAAAGGTGTTCACAAAAAGGTACTGAGTAGAAAGAAAAAAATCTGTCAACACGTGGATTTGAACCCACGACCTCTTACACGCTAGTCAGGCGTTCTACCACTTGAACAGTATGTGCTGTGGTTTTCAAAGGAATGTTGCTCTACACCTTGGCCTTCTACGCGCTGTAGAGACCGAACGGAAGCACGCGTGAACTCGTGATAACAATCTTAGAGTAGGCGGATGATGAGCGCTTCATTATCAACACAGACTATGTCGATTCGCGCCAAGTCTGGTGAGTAAGCAGCGTGACCGTCAGACAGACAGACAGCTTTATATATATAGATTGCGTATGATGTAACAACTGGATGCTGTGGATGCCCATAAAAATGTATTGAAGCCATTGGGAAAACTATGATAATCGATGGGTAAATCTCCGTTACTGGTAAAGTATACGGTATGTTCCAATTCTCTGTACATACAACGAAACTACATTAATTTCTCTTTCGCTTCGTGGTTGTCTGCTGTGAATAGGGTAAAGGATTAGCGAGTTATAGAGCCGCAAAGTTTAAGATTTTGCTGAACAACGCTTTCCATGGTTGGTAATAGTGAGTTTGTACTTGAAACCCATTCAGAACTGATTGGCAAAGCTTTGTAGTAGAGTTTTCAAAGATAAAGGCTACTATCGACTTAACAGGCTGACAAGCAAACACCATGTTTAGTGAGTCAGCAAACACTATCTGGGTGATCCTAAGGTGATCCTAACGCTTGTTTTAGTGTTGTTATTCCATACAAACATAGAAACAAGCACCTGCTTGCATGCTTCGTTACTAGACAACTTTTTTGCCAGGCGCTTTCAACTTCAGCCAGGCGCTTTCAACTTCAGCCAGGCGCTTTCAACTTCAGCCAGGTGCTTTCAACTTCAGCGGCTCATAACTTGCCAATCACTACACCCAGGAGCAGCAGATAACCACCATCAGGTGTAGAAATTAATGTAGTTTTCCATGCTGTCTTCAAAACATGGATATCTTCTTTACTTTCTGTGTAACAAAGAATTTAGTTCCCGTGGTTGTCCGTTTCCCAATGGTTTCTGTACATTTTCATGGCTAACCACAGCATCCAGTATTGCGCAATAGAAAATACCACAGTAATTAAAATACTTTCACATTAAATGAACTGGTCTAACACAAAGTAACAATTTTACAAGGAACCTTACCCATCTAGGTCTTTGTAAACTTCACCAATAGTTTAATAGAAGGCGTAAAAATACTGTACTTATGCACTCTAAACAGAATTTTCTGTGATATTTCTAGATTTATCCATCTGTTATAAAAATACTTATCATCACGATCAAATTCACTTATAAGAGGAATGCAGACGTTAAACGCATATGGGCTTGGGCGACTGGTCACCTGCTGCAGGTTGTTAGCCAGTAATATGCTTGGACGAACATAGCAAATTCATGATCAAAAGTGAGATCCGCAATGCTAGAGGTCTTTCTGCTAGCAAGTATCTAACCAACTTTAAGGACCTACTAACAGGTCTCTTAAAGACCTCATTCTCCTCCAAAGATCAAAGCATATTATGCATAATCTAAGACTAGGATAACAAAGTCTGAGTTTCTTCAGAATAAAAAGAAATCAAGCCTTCATACTTTGGACACATAATAGTCTTTCCTTACTATGAGCATGGTAACATTTCTAAGCTAAATTGAACACCAAAACCAGAACCAGTGATTGCCTAATATGGGAGGGTCTGGGTGAGATTAGTCTAGGCTCAAGCGCAACACTAGTACACTACAACTTGGCACAAATAACATGTACACAACACCTGCAAATACGCACAGTATCAATCACATACATACCTGGTACTGGATGAGCTGGGGGTCAGAGTTAGGCTGTGAGAGTGACCACCAACCAACTGACACTTCTGATTTGCTCAGTGCCAGTAGTGACATGAACACAGCACCAGGTTTACCATCTGTGTGTGTGTGTGAACATGAAATAAATCTGAGCTGTCTTGACCGACACAAACTACTCTAATAGAACATACACTATAGACACAGTGCAGTACTCAAATGCTGATTTAAGAAATCAAGTAAAAAGTACCAGACATACATTGATCTTACCTGTCCCATACAAGTTTATAGACCGTGTGTGTGAATGGCAGGGACAGTTTGACACACGGCACTGATATACACCAACATTGTTGGGTTGGAAATCCTTAACAGTCAGCACTGATGAGTATCCAACAGTTCTGTAGTTCTCCTGGTTAACTAGCTGGCCATTAAAGAACCATTCTGCTACTGGTGCTGGTCTGCCTTTAAATGTACAGGTCAGTTCAACATCAGATCCATACTGCAGTGTATCTTCATCATTAATATCAGTGATGTAAGCTTGCTCTGAAATATGATGATAGTTGATAAGTGGTAAATGATATGTTACATATATTGTATGCATTGTCAATACTAGGTGTTAAATTAAAAGTATCTATTAAAACCTTTATAGTGCCGCACACTGATGGTCCACTGGTATACTGTACCAGTGGCCAGAAGTTACACGTAATAAAGTAATTAATTGTAAGTAAATGTCAACTACATACACATTCATGGGCAGGTCAAGATGGATGCATCTTTGGATGTGCATACTTTATCTGTGACAGACACAATACAGCCATCCTGTGGGGATATTGTTCCCAAAAGCATTGCTCTGCATGACTTGTAGAATCCTTCCTAGTGCACAGGTTTACTAGTCTTAATGTTTAAATTAAGTTGGCTGCTATGATTATGTGAAGACCTACTAACGCTTTGCTTGTGCACAAGTACTATTTACCATGTAGGTGTGTGTGTGTGCGTGTGTATGTGTGTGTGTGTATGTATGTGTGTGTGTGTGCGCGTGCATGTGTGTGCGTTGTGTGTGTGTATGTGCGTGTGTATTTGTGTGCGTGCGTGTGTTGTGTGATGAGTACACACCATTACAGGTACAGACACACACCGTTTACAGTGATTGTAGCATTGGCTGAATTTACAGTCTCCTCAAACACACACTGGACAAAGCTGATATCATCTAGTTGTATATCACTATAGACCTGATAACTGAAGACACCAGGTCTGGACAACACACTATAACTGGTATCTATTACACTAGCATCACTGTCATAAGCCAACCATTTGTATGTAATACTGGAGTGGTTGTAGCTGTCTGAACCAACACAGTCAAAAGTAGCATTTCTTCCAACAAGCACTGTAACGGACTGAGGGTGAAGCTTTATCTCAGGAGCTAAATAAAAAATGAAGAGAACTTGTAGATAAATCGATATTATAGGTAACACTAATTACCGTATAATGGGTTAATTTTGAATGGGAAAGCTGGTAAAATTAATTTCATAGGTATTATTTTCAAATGTTCAAATGTTGTGCATAGTGCCAACAAAAATAACTTTGGTAGTGCATGTTTACCTAAGCAGATTGTTTGAGATGGCCACCACGTGCAAAAATACAGGGGACATCATGTCTACAATGAAATATGGACTACTATGCTAGGGGAATATTGTTTTCAGGCGAGACTGAAATGACAGGAGCAAAAATCGTTGCACATGTCCACATGCGGAGAGAAACCTCGAGTAACTTTAGGGTACAGTTGCTTTCTAGCAGTTGGCTTGAAATAACAATGCAAAGCTATGATATACCGTTGCAATTGTAGTTTAACAGTTACACACTATTGTAGAGTTCACATGTAGTAGTGAACACTGAGTAACTTCCAGGCTTATAGCTACATAAAAGTTTAAATCGATTGTGCATAAATAGCATTTTTAAAGGGTGTAGAACCACTGCTCTTCGAATAATTCGAAAACTAAACCCCTTCAAAAATAACCCGTTATATGGTATTTCATTAATGAGGTGCTGGTTAATGAAATTTTGACATGGCCACTATAACAGGGTGGTCATATGAAACAGGTGGCTGTTAAGTGGTGTTCCACTGTATCAACAAACTGCCTACCTATTTCACTATCATTTGTTGCTGGTATGACAGTCAGATATTGTGTATTACTCTTCAGCTGTCCAACAGGGTTCTGCAACACACAATGATAGGCCCCAACATCTGAGTCATCCACTTGTGATAGTAGAAGTGTCTTAGTATCAGGAGAGACAAAGTACTTGGACTGCTGTCCATCAACATCCAGTCTGGTCTCATTCTTGTACCAGATCACATCAGGAACAGGGAAGCTTTCAATGGTGGGTTTACACTCAAAGAATCCTTGCTGGCCCATGTATACAGTAACATTCTGGGGATATCTCTCTATGCCTGGAGAACCTGTGAAAGTAATGAAAGGACACTGCCAATACTGTACAGTTAACATCTCAGGCAAGCCAGTGAGCACTAACACTTTAGCTTATAGGCTAATTTAGAGAAAAAGATTGGGCAAGCCCAGGACTTCATTGGGACATGCAAAATCCCTCAAGTAAAATGGTTAGGGTGTCTCTCTGATCTCTGCATTTTGATTGGCTGCACTTGAGAGATGGCTATGCCCATCAGCATTATGGTTATTCTTCAAGTAGTATTACTGCGCCCCTGGCCTCCATCCTAGGATGCCAGGTTAGCTGTTAAACACAGAACATTGGAGTTTAAAATGGGTGGGTGGGGTGGGTGGGCAATCGCAGGATAATCTGCTGAACACTCAACACTGAACACTAGGTACCAATACCAGTTGCTGAATGGCAAGTGCTACAGCTCATTGTTATGTGAAACTGCTATCCCATGACATGCAGAGAGGTGGTACAATGTTTCATTAGCACATTCCAGATGGGCCATTTGTGCATGTCTGCCCTATGCTCCTGTTCTATTAACTTGTATTAAATGTTACAAAAGGACAATAGGATTTCCTGTAGTACAGTATAAACTAGTATATACTTTCCCTTAAACCATAAGAAAATAATTTAAAACTCTTGATTTAATTAGTGGTGGTTTAGACAAACAACTCTTGCACAGCACATCAATTTTAACCAACATACAAAACAGGAAGTGACCACAAAAGGAAACAGTGAACAAGGAAAACAGGTCATACACTGCTACATGACACAGTACGTGAGACTGAGCTCACAGACACACACAGACAGACAGACATGTACACACCTGCCATCTTCACAAACAAGTTGGTACTAGTAACACTCCAGTAGTCAGTACTAACCACACAACTATACATTCCTTCATTAGTTATCTGGAAATCAGTGACAGTATGAGTGGCTATTCCACTGGACAGCTCTTCTGATGCTCCATTAATATCCACACCGTTGAACCTCCATTGAATCATCACTCGTGCAGACCAGTCATCATCAGGGATGGTGAACTGACATGTCAACTGAACATCCTCTTCATCAAAACCATAAGCAACTGAAACTCCAATAAAGTTATAACCAGTTGGTGTACCAGTGATGTCAACGCTATTAGGTGGAGCTGTGTAAGAAAGAGATCAATGTAACATCAGAGAAACAGACCACACAACATATGTACTATCCAGCGGTTAATTTTGTACAATATTATGTATCATGACCAAAACCTTCTATATACTACATCTGCTCATGAAGTTTGCAAGTTTCCTTGTCAGTGGATGTGTGTGTTGTGTAGTGTGCATACCGTGTGTGTATGGTATAGTTTGTGTGCATGTAGTGTGACTAGCACATAGTGTGTAGCATATTGCACTTACGTGTGGTGTAGTGTGTGTACTACTATAGCATGTTATAAGTAGTGTGTCATATGTGAGAGTGTGCACTATACAACATGTTTATTACTCTACGTGAACCCTCTGCTCTAAAAGTGGCCTCCTACCAACATGTCTACACAGGTTACACTGTGCAACACCCACTGTACCTGGCCATTTCTTCAGACAGACAAAATTGTTCACTTGACTACAATCCATCTGAGAAATTTTCACATCTCCATCACTGGAGTGGATCACACTTACACAATCACCCTGATCAGCCTGATATTCCAAATTGAACAAACCAGCATCCACAATGGTACCATCAATATCAGTCAACACTGAGCTATTGTAATATCTTAATCCAACCCAGTAGGGCAGCACAGTATACAGTTTCACATAGGTTGATATTAGGTTGAGCTGAGCTGCATTGGATATGGTGATCAGTTGACCAGTCTCTTGATCTTGACAATATCTTGAGCTGCCATCAAATGAGTCCTGAGTATCAAAGAAGAATTTGAAGCAAGTTTGTTCACCATACTGCAAGTAATCTTGTGGACAGTTGGTCTGAAACTCAACAGCTAAGCATCTTAAACCTTTGTGAAGGAAGAGGACAATAAAATACAGTGTAAGCATACAATGCAAGGAATAACAGAGCAAAGGTCCAAAATTCATTTAGTGGGACAGTATGGAGGACCTACAAAAAATATGAATTCTCCAAAAATACATCCGTAAAGGATTCCATACAGTTATACTACAATAAACTCCTTCAGCAGAGCTGGATGTCATACGGCATACTATGTACATGTATGCTGTAAAGAGAAAAATGCACACTGAACATACTCACCCTCAATGCTCATCTTTCATATAAATGCTCTCTTAAATGCAGTAAATTTTATTGTGCAAATATCTTGTAGTTGAAGTGTTAGCAGTTAGATCACGATGGCTTCTAATGTATGCATGACTCAACCTACCTTATTAGTTCACATTCATCACTTGTGTGGTATTAGCACATTGGAGGGTTTGACTACAGCACTACTAAGAGCTTAAGACACACTTGCCAAGCTTGACCACTTGAAATGATATTTAAAATGTTTTACATCCTAGTTAGCACCACAATTTAGTACATCGGGCTGCACAGAAGTCACACAACTGACATGCGGGATGAACGACTACTGTGTGAATATATTGAGCTGGCAACTAGTGGTACAGATTTCAACTACCGTATTTCCTCGTATAAAAATCGCATTCGATTAAACGCCTGTCTCTATTATAAGCTGGGGATTTCCAGCACCTTTGGAAAATAAACGCCTGGTCTCAAATAGAAGCCCGATTGCTTGAGTCTACTGGTAATTGTTTCCTCTGTTGCTGCAGCTTCTTCATACTAGAGTTTGGAGCCAGATGAAGATACGAGTAATCACATGTGTAGTCCAGGTGAGTCCACATGCATGCAGATATACATGATACAACTATTTCCACACTTGTTTATATAGTCAACACATTGTATTACTGTTTTCTATACTTACCACTACAGTAATCCACCACCTGAAGTCGGGAATCAGGCGGACAAATCAAAAGCAAATTCCCGGTCTCAAATAAAGGCCCTGTTCATTTACAGGCCAGGTAAAAAATGCTGGGAAGGAATTAAAAGCCCGGCTTTTATACGAGGAAATACAGTACTCAGATTTATGGTGGAACAACAAACATCAGCAAAATTTGTGTATTAAAACCACAAGTGGTTTTAGTTTCCACAATGAATTGTGATATCATCTAATAGTTGAACTCTGTAGTGATCTTATATCAAGGGTATCACCATAAAAATCATAGAAAAAGTCCAACAGGTTAAATGGTGGGAGATGGTTGACTAGCAATGTCAGCAAAATTCCTGGCATATACATATAGAACAAATGTATAGCATGTGGTACCAGCACCAGATAAAATGAATGAGCAACTACACTACACTTTCTGATAAAATTGGAAACTTCATAAAACTAACCTAATAGTAGGCATTGAATGACAACAGATCTGGGCAAATAAGTGCACTATTCCATTGTCTACCAATCAACACTACTTTACAAGTCTATCTGTTACACAGCTGCATACAGTAAGACAAGTACATGCTATACTGGCAGGTATAAGGAAAATAACAAATATGTGGCTCCCTTGTGTTTTGACAAATTATGCAGTTTCAACTCACAAGTGAGTATGAATATGAAGGTCATGACCCTAGAAGTTTCATATTCAGTACACACATGGTTACTACATGGGGGTGACATGCAGGCACTCACTGTAGGTAGATCTGCAACCGCGGTCAATGTGTAAGTCAGAGGTCAAGGCCACCAAATTCGTACAAAGTCAACGGTAAAGTGTAAAATTTCCGACCCACAATAGAAAAGTACTGAAATATCATCACTAAGTCACCCGTCAAAGATAGAAAAGGGCTCTTGGTCACAGAAATTTTGGTGGCTGGTCAAGACTTTGACGTGGTCGCAGATCTCCCTACAGTAAGTACTTTTGTGACACCCGGTTGCACACCATGATGCATTGACAAGTGATTGTACAATCAAACATGGTACTTAGAAGTTGTACAGATGTTATGAAGTCCTGGAGAAAAGTATGCATAGCACTACCGTCTTACCAACACAAAGTAAAATTTTAAAACCACATGCATCTGTTAATCAAGTTTCAAACCCGAACGCTACGTTCTAAAGTACGCCCCCCAAAGTTTCTAACTTCATCCTGTACACTGCAAAAAGATGGTAGACAAGAAGGGTACCCGACAAGGATGCTGATGACACACCTTAGTAACATCGGCGGCAACACTTTTCACTTCAATTGCGAAATTCTACACAACACATAGAACTAGACTGACTTACCAAGAAAAAGAATGAACACTGAGTAAAGGGACGTTCTGGTCATCTCACCAGGCACCATCAACGACGAGAAATACTCAGATGCTCTACCCTCGGCTCTACCGTCTCTAAAGTGCTGATTAGCATATATCCTTGATCACGTGGAGCAGGGATGATAAGATAAGTACGTGTACGGAAATATTACAGGGTGTGTTTCAGTATATCCGGAGATCAAGCCGCTCAGTTTGCTAGAGAAGCTTCTGTAATGGAAGCAATTCCTTCATCACAGGATTGGGCAGAGTTTGCCTCTCTACCCACTGTTTGAACGTTTATTATTATTATTATTATTATTTACAAATTAATGACATAAGATAAAACAGTACATAATAAACAAAAACAAATTATCTTAAATATGGGCCTCAGCGACCTGCACAGCAATCGGTGCCTCAGCAATGGGACAGCGCAAACTGGACCTGGCACCGCGAATGCACATAATTGCAGACCTCAACAAAGAGAAGCTCAATTTACATCTCAGCCATCCCATCACTATTCCATAGGAAAGACTGTGCTTTGCACTCAAAAGGTTGGCCAATCTCTTATAAAACTGAGTAGCAGCATCACCCATTCCACCAGTAGTAGTAAAAATTAAGGAAGTAAATGAGGCATTTTTCTCTACTTCATGAACCCGTTTTTGGTATTCACGTCTTTTTCATTGTCATGACGTCGGTACTATGCAGAGTGTAGGGGTTGATTTGAGGGTGCACTAGAGTTAAAAATTCTGACATCAAAGTATGACCTCTCAAATCATCCTCCCCAAAAACCATTAGCTGCAATGTCAATTAAGCCTTGCGTTATCATCATGATTAGCTGTTTTGTATTGAAGGGTCTCACCAGAAAGAGGCTGAAGGTGCATGGGGTTCAGTGACAACATTGTAACATTCATTATAGATTTATATTATTATCTTTGGCCTGCATGTGTTTAAAAAAAAGCTGAAAAAAAAACCTCGGGAGATCCTTTCCGTGTGTTTAGGCTAGCTGTTAAGGGTGTGGTGGGATCTTCTCCCCTTAAAATCTCACCCCTCTCCTCCTAAAATTGTGTCAGACCTCAGTAGCTACAGTCCGGCAGTGTAGAGTATAGCTACCTCTGTACCTGCCATTATACGAGTAGCTACACAAAACTATTAAAAACGCCCTCTCAGAGATGGTCAGTGTGTTGAATAGACTCCATATAGTTTTTCAGGTTTAAAATTACAAACACTGACTTCAAAATGCTCTCAGATTCAGTATCATTGCAGATGGTCTAACTTTCAAAAATTCCTACTGATGGCTATTCAATATCACAGAACCTAAGTTTATACTCAGTTTCTTATGTTTTCTAAATAGTGATAGCTAGCACACTCGGCAAGGTAACTCTCAAAATTGCAATTCTGGCTAAGCCAATTCATTATCATGCACAGCCAGCGAAAATAACTACTCTCAGATTTAATCTCAGAAATCCTAATTTCCTTGCTCTACATCCATGAAAAATACCCTAATACTAGTACCAAGAGTAAATACCATCTTGCTAGTACCATATCCGAAGTACAATCTTTTATTTTGCTAGTCCCATGTGGTATCATGCAATTGAAGCCAATACAATGACTCATATATATTGGTTAGTCAGCATACACACGTTACACAGTGCTCTAATAGGGTTGGGCAATATTGAAAAAATGTACCAAAATATACACCTATGGAAGCATTTATCATGATAATTGATATTATCTATGCTCATTACAAAAATCATGTTAGGTTCGTTTCATATTATTATGTACAAGTTTTTTTTGCTTATATGTAGCTATTATTATATCCATCCCATAAACAACTTCTAAGCTATAAGCGGTACTGCATATAGCTTCATATTAAATGTGATTTGCTGCATTTGTAAGACAGTATCATTAATGGCATTTTATTTTGTAAGCATGCAGTATATCACGATATATCATAAACTTGATATACCCACATGATGTGTTAAAATAGCCTCCATACAGTTATCGTCTCAAAGAGAGATAACCATCATGATTATGATAAAAGTGTACAAAACAACAAACAAACAAACAGTATGTGAATATTAATCCTCAGACAAAACATGCGACCACATATCAGATCCACACAGTAGATCCAATTGTGGGCATGTACGGTAAGCTAGTGCTTTTATCATGATAGCCACTCTACCAATACAATGACTGTGTACATGCATGAGTTACACATGGTTTTCTTAGATAATTACATCATTGCTGTTATTACAACACTCATCAAGCGCTAACCGTAGGACAGTCACCTAATCACAAAAATCTAAATCAACAGGCATAGCCTTAGCAGCCTTAGCTAAATGATTAACTACAGCTAGTAGAAGCTGGAAACTATTTCAAATATTTTATATAGTTGTGAACTTAACATGTGTAGCTAGCTGTCAGTGTAGCCAGCTATCATAGTGTAGCTAGCTGTCATAGTATAGCCAGCTATCATAGTGTAGCCAGCTATCATAGTGTAGCCAGCTGTCATAGTGTAGCCAGCTATCATAGACTTCCAGTCTTCCACATAATTATATTTTGTTACCCCCATATTCCAAAATCCCCCAAGGGAAATCCACACTGTCTATACTGTTTCCCCCATAATATAGTCAGTGAAGACACGCTGATCTGCGCTGCAGGGATAGCTCCAGAGGGGCTTCCGAAGCATTAGTTTACTCTAATAGAGAAGTCATACTAATACAACAGTCAAGCAAAAGTCCATTAATTTGATAGAGTACCTGATAAACTGCTGAAATCACACTCGAATTCAACTTCAGAAGATCTAGCAATCTTTCTAAAACTTTTTCTCCACCTCTCTAGATTGCATGGCATCATGCTCCACAGTATGTACTTCTTACACTAAAGTACAAATATGCCTTCCTTTCTTATCACAAAAAGGGTTGGCAAGGTTGGAAACCAGTTATCAAAATTCCTGGAGCCATTCATGATGCTGCTCTTCACTGTTTGACCTGTTATGCTATGGACATAGTGCAGCCCCTATAAGATCCTATGATAAAATCATTCACTGTTTGATAAAAGCACCAAATTTCTTATGAAGCTAGTTTGTAGAACATGTATATGTAATAATACTCCACCGTATATAGTGGTAAATTTATAAATGATAAAATAGCTTATCTTTTGTCCAAACAAAATTTGTATTTCTATCATGAAAATAGTACATATGTAATTCACAGGCATGCCTGTCAAAACCTTAGAATGGTTCAAACCTTTTGCAATTTATATAAATTATAAGATGTCTTAAATATACAGCAATATAATTTAAATGCATGAAAATTCTTGTCATATAGACATGCAAAAGTGGTAGTGTGCATGCACAGACACACTCAAATCTGCCATATATATTACACTGGTTGCATCATTTGGTGAAGAGTCATCAGTGTGTATTACTGTACATAAAGTCTCAGTTGATCAACAAGGACAGCTTCATTGTTGTAATCTTCACTAGTACAGATCCTAGCTTCAATGTTGTCATTTTGAGTAATAGGAAACTCTCTGATGAACCAACGTTAGTACAATTGTTGTACAGAGCCGGCACCATCCCATAATGAGTATGGATAGTGTCCTTGTATGGTCCAGTGTTACCAGACTCACAATAATAGTGTTCACCTACAAATGAAGGAGGAATTGAACCAGGGACACCAGCACATGGGCAGACCTTCCCATATATTTCACTGGTTCCTACAGCATAAGTCCACATATGCCTATGAGGGTTACCAATAGTTATAGATACCCCATCTACATATGCAGTATTGATGCTTTTACCGCTTACAAAACAGTCTGGAGATCTCCTTTGATATCTCTCAGTTTACCACGTATCTTACGATAACTTGTTCCATTTACAGAGAAGGTTGTAGAATAACAACCAGCTGTATCACTTGAGGATCGACACATACGAATATATATTATTCACTGTGATATCAGTCCATCTAGTAGGACACTTATCTCCTCTGCTAGCATCAAAATCAGCTACTTTTATCCAACCATTATCTTCTTTATCACAGTGAGCAAGGAACAAGTGATCAGTTTTGATGAGATAGTAGCCAGACTAGTCCTGAATGCTGGGGTTCTTTTCATATATGTCACTACAAGAAGCTCCAGGTTGATCAATATCTAATCCATATCTCATACAGGTATCATCTACAGCATATGTAGTCAGTGTAGCCAGTAGAACTATATATGCAGTTGTTATAGAACAGAAGAACATCATCATTCTTGATCTTGAGTGATATCTGCATGTAATAGATCCTCTTTATAAATATATGCTACTATACTATGGAGCTGTGACCATATTTGGTGAGGTACGTAGTGGTAGATAATGGCCTGACAGTTCAACATCTGTTAACTTTGAAGTGTTTTTACCTTATGTAGATATTGGTAAAACTAAAAGAACATTAATGAATAGTAACTAAGCTGTAACCATATTTGGTATGCATGACTGTATATAATTAACCATAAACACGCACATACTCATCACACTACATACAGTATACCTTATATCAATGAAAACATTAACACCACCTATAAAATCTTACATATTTCCCACTACAATTATAAAGACTAAAAAACGGTGAACACGCATTAATAAAAGTGAATCGGTTGCTATAAGAGCACACCAAAACATAGCTAACTGTCCTTACTAAAAAAGATGCTAAAGCTTTTCTACATATATGTGATGCAATTTATATCAAATAGAACTAGCTACTGTTTAGTTAATTGTATGTCCCATTAGAGTACGCTCAGTTGTTGATCTTGGCAGAAATATCAAGAAGAGGCTCCTGGATCTGATTGTATGGATCAATATCATCCCTATAGTGACACAGTTTGTTAAGTGGCACAAATTTACACTTTACTAGGAAGTGACTTACCTCACATCATCACCATCATTGTCATCATCACTTTGCCCAGTAATGGCAACATAAGTATGCCTCCTAGAGTACATAGCTTTTTTCACAATACCAGCAATACACAACATAGTTAGTGGAAGAACAGCCAGTAATAGTGCCACTTCAGTTGTAGCAGACTGTAGGAAACCAAACGTACTGATATTGACCACAACTATCATTATTTGTAGGATAATTCCATCAAATATGTTTAGAAGTCTGTTTTTGTAAGGTTGAAGCAACAAGTGGATTGTAGCAATGATGATACAAGTTGTCTGCAAGTAAAATAACATGTTGTAGTAGTTGTTATTCCATATGAATACAGTTAACATGATCACTTGACGACATATCAAATAATACCCAGCAAACCAGCGATACTTGTCCTTGTAGCATCCTTGAAACTGATCTAGTATTGGTTTGAATTTGATAAAGTTAATCTTCTTTTTCAAAAATGGCTCCAGCAGTAAAACCAATGGTAGTCCAATTCCTACTATCAGTTCACAAAACAGTGCAACAGTGCCATATATCAGATGCCTCCCATGGAAGTACTCAACATTAAGGGAAGAGTATGTATACACCTCATTAACATCAGTAAATTTCAGTGGTCTTAACAGCTGGAGTGAAGTAGATGCCAATGATGTGTAAGCCAACAATAGGAGAAAACAAAAAACACAAATAATACAGCGACCAATAAATTCAGCCACCCTTCGGGAATATTTTGCTATGACAACAAAGGATAATAACAAAAGTGAAAAGGCAACAGCATGAGAGTAATGGATGAAGAATTGATCAATGCCACTTAATTCTTTTACTAGACAAAGATGTCCAAGAAAATTGGGAGTTGATTGAGCAAAACCTGGCAAAATATTTATGACTAGAATACCCCAAGTGGAAATGTAAGGATTGTTGTTTAACAGTATGCTCAGCATACTGTAATAGTAGATTATCCCATACAAGTATCCCGATTGTAATTGAAAGTTTAAGTACATTAAGCCAAATACAACAACCACCACTACAATCCATCAGCAGTGTGTAAACATAAAAACAGTCTAAGCATTTTAAATGAAATTCAGTTGCGTCTGTAGGCTTACCAAAATAATCTAAAATGATACCATCAAAAACGACTGCTTTATTAAGAACTTTTCTACCTATAAAATATACATTATTTACAAACTTGACATGATTTCCATAAAGCTTCAATTGGTGTGGTGAAGTGACTACAGGAAAATGATTGACACTATATTCAGTGTAATTGTAGTTGGTAGGAATATGGATAAGTGTGCCATTGATGAACTGCGAGTAGTTGAATTGATATGGCACATACATAATGAAATTACTCTCACTATAATTTAAATTTATGTTGCAGTAAGTGGAAACACTAAAATAAACAGTATTATCCCCATATGATCCATCTGCAGTGTCAATAAATGATACATTTGCATTATCAGACAGAAACTTAAACACTGTGTGATTTAGATTACAGCCAAAACTTAATTCAACAAATATTGCTCCACCATGTGACAAAGCAGAATTATCAGTGAACTCAACCACTGCCCCATCATCAATCGCAATAGTGCTTAACTCATTAAGGTAAAATGCTGCTCCACTATCAGCACTGTAGTTTTTAAATGAAATGTTTCCTGCCAAGTTAATAGTAGATGTTGACAAGAGCATACAACATACTCCAATATTGTTGGTAAAGTTTGATGTCACAATATCAACTTTAGCTGGGTGGCCATCAACAAAGACAATGCTGTCATCAGCTTTATTGGAATAAAACACACTATTTTTTATTAAAACAACATAAGTGTGATTGTAATAAAAATAATCTGAGTATGAAGAATACTGTTCATCAATATAAAGGGCTGCACCACGAACAGAAGTGTTATTTGAAAAATTACATTTATCAAATGTTATGTAGCTAGGTGGTAAACTACCAATATAAACTGCACCGCCTTTTTCATAATGATATACATTTGACATCACCCTGACCGCTGTCATAGTTACATTATTATTAACAGTACAATTTGATTGTATTGATATTATTCCAGAGAGTAAGCGATATCTAATTCCAACTTTTCTTACAACAGTGTTGTCTGTAATAGAGACATTGTTTAAAACTGATGTACTTGTTTGTATCACATACTCCATAGCTTATATACACAATGGGATTGTCATGTCTGAAATTTGTAGTAAAATTTGATTTACTGATCATAAGTATTGAGTCTTTTATATTTGAAGATATAGATACACCTAAAGCAGCTCCCATGTTGTGACTAAAAACAGAAGATACGATGGAAAATTCCACCTTTCCATGAGTTGAAATTGAAGTCAAGTTTACGTCAAACCCACTTGCTCCAAACCTGTTTGTGTTATTGCACACAAAAACTTCAGTTAACAGTAACGTTATATTGTGATTTGTATAAGCATTGATATTACCCGCCTGAGAGTTGTGAGAGAATTTAGTGCGTGAAATTGTAATATTCCAATCTAAAGGATTAAATAAACCAGAGTTTATTCTCAAACCATATCCCATACCAACGCTAGCATTATATCCAAAATGTCCATTATTGTCAAATACACAGTCATCAATCATTAGATTTACCATGTACTTCCATCGACTACTGATGTACAATCCGCCAATATTATTAACTTATGAATCATCTTCTTTTCTGTTAGATGAAAATTTATAAGATTTAACAATCATGTTATCATATGCATCGGATATGGCAATAGCTATGACTTAAGAATTTTGAAATGTGCAATTGACTATAGAAAAATTAGCAGCATGGTGAAATTCTACTCCTGCAGGTCGATAACGTAGTAGATTACGATGACCACACTTGTCCTATGTGATTCTTTTAATGATCACATTATGACACCAGTCACAGTACACACCACCACTATTGCCACACATAACAGTAGCATCATTACCAGTCATTGTGATGTTTGTGAGATGACCTGATCCCATTGTGACTTACCTGTGTAGTGTAACAGATTCTGATATGATGTTGATTACAGTATTACTAGTTATACTATGTAAAGCAGTGTACAGTGAAGAACATGGACAGTCTCCTTCTATACAACATTTTATCACTACCACCAGTTGTGTTGATGGTGATCACGTTACCATCAACATGTTGGCTGATGAGTAATGTCAAATATATTAGTACCGAGATTGTACCCATCATCCTGGAAATACATGGGCATAATTACATAGTACTAGTGCAATAGAAAATTATTAATTTAAAAATGAAGTAGGGTTCCAGAAGGAAAGAGTAGTGAAACAAGAAATGATGATAGCTATGAGGGAAAATCTCTAGCTACTTGGCATTGTAGCAATGTGGGATAATCCCTACTCAGCATTGTAGGAGCCAAAGTTGGACCACTTTGCTATAATGCCAAGTAGCTAGGGATTTTCTCTCAAAGCTTCCATCATCTCTTGTTTCACTACTTTTTATCACTGGAACACTACTTTATAATATTTTTTTATTGTACTAGTTAACTTATTGGCTAGAGCTAGCTATGAACTAGCATGTGTGGTTGTATTAAAGTATCTTGATCTCACCACTCAGCTATCACACAACACCTTGTTTTCCTATGGATTGTTGTGGTATTGTTTAAGGGGTGTGGCAATTGTTTTAAAAGTGCAGCTTACCTGCTACCAGATATACTACAGTCATTGAGCGCCTCAAATAATTTCATGGTATCTAAATACTCTCAAGTGTCGATATGGAAAATTAATACCTTGGTATGGATTCCATAAAGAAGACAACTATTTAATTGAAGATAAAAGGAATGGCAAACCGCAGAAGGCAGACATTCGTTGGAACTACAAAAGGCACACCCTACCAGTGAGTTTGTTGCTATGGTGAAAAATGGTGGCCATGTGCCGTTTCATATAGCCTCTAGCCTTGCAACTGTGGTCAGGCAGGCATGCAGGCAGGCAGGCAAAATTTTGGTAACTTTTAAAAATATCTGGACGCTACTTTAAAATTCAACAAATATCCGGATGTCTGTAAGTGTTAATGCTGTAGTTGATAGTAAGACTATTGCGTATAGGTGATTTTTGCTGTGTATGATATTTCCATGTTCTTTAGATGCGGTTTTTTTTAGAGGTGTGCATCATTTTAGGGGGCAATCCTACTAAACAGTATGACCATACTGTTTGATTCTATGTACAGTATATGTAAAAGCATTGACAAAAGTACTGCATGGAAAATTTAGTATATAGTAGAGTGGCATAGCACAAAAAAATGGGCATTTCATGTACTTTGCGATACAATTATGAAACTTTCCACACAAACTGTGCTCCTTGTGACATATGCTTTTTTATATAGAGCCATCACAGATTTGATCTTTGGTGACCTTTAGAGCCATGTTTTCACTGAAAATTAAACTTTTTTGTCTTTATCTCCCTGAGGCATTATTTTACAACATAGTATCAAATTAAAGGTGTTGATCTAAGAACTATATCGACTTTTGTTTGAAGTTCGTATCTCATTCCACTACAAAGTTATGATCATTTTTTAGGCAATCACCTATTGACTTCAAGTAAAAGCCAAGTAGTTTGTTTTAGCAGCACCTTTAATTTGAAACTATGCAAAATGATGCCTCAGGGAGATAAAGACAATTTTCAATGCTAAAATGGCTGTAAAGGCCACCAAAGGTCAAATATGCTATGGTTCTATATCCAAAAAATTATGGCACAAGGAGTACAACTTATATGGAAAGTTTCATAATTGTATTAAAAATTGCACAACTATGCTGCTCTACTAATAGACCATGTGCACGCCAAGGTGTGGCACTTTATTACATCATCAAAATAACACATCCACCATTTTTCGAGGGCAACATTCTATGCCTACGAATTTTTTTTAATGCTAATACAAAGGTATCGCTACGAATTTTTTTTAATGCTAATACAAAGGTATCGTGCTAAAAGATAGAGTATCATTGGTATAAAGTAAGTTACTGGGTAGAAGTATTTGCCGCATGGCGAGTTATTCCGCCTAGGGAAGGTTTTTGTAATAGAACGCTCGATACTTTTGCTCTCACTTTTCTCATAAACTATCGTGAAACTTGAAGCCGTAGCAACCTTTTCCCGGTTTTTGCAAGTCCACGCCTTGGCACGCACAAGGCCTATAATACGCAGTCAAGATGTTATATTACAATGAGGTGAAGCACAGAGACACTTCATTTTCCATACATATAGCTAAGATGAGCTTTAACTTTAAATTACTGTATATTGGGGAAAATATATTGATGAATAGTCTATCTTTTCCTCATTCATGAGAAACTGTTTGCTATTTATTGTTTAGGAATAGGACACACACCTACAGCCAGTCAGTCACAATCACTTGCTTGATCATTAAATTGTTGTGACTGTAAATGAGTATCTAATCCAAAACAGCCAAGCTGTAAAACAATACAATACAATACAATAAAAAGTGTGCGGCCCTCAAAAAGGCTATGGTGAAAAAAGATGTGAAATCCAAAGTGGCGGCCAAGAAATGGCTGTGATGGTAAGTTAATGGTAAAAATTTTAATAACAACAATTCAGGTGAATTTTGGTGCCGCTTGGTCAATTGGTACAAAATTCACCTGAATTGTTGTTATTAAAATTTTTACCATTAACCTACCATCACAGCCATTTCTTGGCCGCCACCTTGGATTTCACATCTTTTTTCACCATAGCCTTTTTGAGGGCCGCACACTTTTTTTACAGCTTGGCTGTTTTGGATTAGATTTCACTTCTTTTTGTATTTGTATACCCCAAAGCCGGCCTATGGCCTGCTTTGGGACTTTTTAAATCTATCTTTTTAAAGATGAAGCAGATGTACCTTAAATATTTCTGATTTTATCTGTAAATGTACAAATTATATATATAATACATATATTTATTACAGAACTGTCCATGGTGGTTTCTGTGTAACTGAACACTCTTCAAGGTAACTTCTTCTAGCTGATCTCTCTACAGGGTGATTTGTTTGTAGCTGAACTATCAAGGTAACTTCTTCTAGCTGTTCTCTCTACAGGATGATTTATTTGTAGCTGGATTCTGTACGGGTGATTTTTTTGCTGCTGAGCTCTTTACAGAATGGTTTCTTTGTAGCTGAATTCTCTACAAGGTAACTTCTTCTAACTGATCTCTCTACAGGGAGATTTGTTTGTAGCTGAACTCTCTACAGGTGATTTGTTTGCAGCTGAACTATCTAGATGATGGTTTCTTTGTAGCTGAACTCTCTACAAGGTAATTTCTTCTAGCTGAACTCTCTACATGGTGGTTTCTTTGTAGCTGAACTCTCTACAAGATAACTTCTTCTAACTGATCTTTCTACAGGGCAATTTGTTTGTGGCAGAATGTTCTACAGGGTGATTTCTTTGCAGCTGAACTCTCTACATGGTGGTTTCTTTTTACTGTAGCTGAACTCTCTACAAGGTAATTTCTTCTAGCTGATCTCTCTACAGGGTGATTTGTTTGTAGCTGAATTCTATACAGGTGATTTGTTTGCAGCTGAGCTCTTTACAGAATGGTTTCTTTGTAGCTGAACTCTCTACAAGGTAACTTCTTCCAACTGAACTCTCTACAGGGAGATTTGTTTGCAGCTGAACTCTCTTCATGATGGTTTCTTTGTAGCTGAACTCTCTACAAGGTAACTTCTTCTAGCCGAACTCCCTACATGGTGGTTTCTTTGTAGCCGAACTCTCTACAAGGTGACCTTTTCTAGCTGATCTTTCTACGGGGTGATTTGTTTGTAGCTGATCTCTCTACAGGGTGACTTGTTTGCAGCTGAACTCTCTTCATGATGGTTTCTTTGTAGCTGAACTCTCTACAAGGTAACTTCTTCTAACTGAATTCTCTACAGGGAGATTTGTTTGCAGCTGAACTCTCTACATGGTGGTTTCTTTTTACTGTAGCTGAACTCTCTACAAGGTAATTTCTTCTAGCTGATCTCTCTACAGGGTGATTTGTTTGTAGCTGAATTCTATACAGGTGATTTGTTTGCAGCTGAGCTCTTTACAGAATGGTTTCTTTGTAGCTGAACTCTCTACAAGGTAACTTCTTCTAACTGAACTCTCTACAGGGAGACTTGTTTGCAGCTGAACTCCCTACATGGTGGTTTCTTTGTAGCTGAACTCTCTACAAGGTGACTTCTTCTAGCTGATCTTTCTACAGGGTGATTTGTTTGTAGCTGATTTTTCTACAGGGTGATTTGTTTGCAGCTGAACTCTCTATATGGTGGTTTCTTTGTAGCAGAACTCTCTACAAGGTAATTTCTTCTAGCTGATCTCTCTACAGGGTGATTTGTTTGTAGCTGAATTCTATACAGGTGATTTGTTTGCAGCTGAGCTCTTTACAGAATGGTTTCTTTGTAGCTGAACTCTCTACAAGGTAACTTCTTCTAACTGAACTCTCTACAGGGAGACTTGTTTGCAGCTGAACTCCCTACATGGTGGTTTCTTTGTAGCTGAACTCTCTACAAGGTGACTTCTTCTAGCTGATCTTTCTACAGGGTGATTTGTTTGTAGCTGATCTCTCTACAGGGTGATTTGTTTGTAGCTGAACTCTCTACAAGGTAACTTCTTCTAACCGAACTCTCTACAGGGAGATTTGTTTGCAGCTGAACTCCCTACATGGTGGTTTCTTTGTAGCTGAACTCTCTGCAAGGTGACTTCTTCTAGCTGATCTTTCTACAGGGTGATTTGTTTGTAGCTGATTTTTCTACAGGGTAATTTGTTTGCAGCTGAACTCTCTATATGGTGGTTCCTTTGTAGCTGAACTCTCTACAAGGTGACTTCTTCTAGCTGATCTCTCTACAGGGTGATTTGTTTGCAGCTGAACTTTCTTCATGATGGTTTCTTTGTAGCTGAACTCTCTACAAGGTAACTTCTTCTAACTGAATTCTCTACAGGAAGATTTGTTTGCAGCTGAACTCTCCACATGATGGTTTCTTTAAATTTGTAGCTGAACTCTCTACAAGGTAACTTCTTCTAGCTGATCTCTCTACAAGGTGATTTGTTTGTAGCTGAATTCTGTACAGGTGATTTGTTTGCAGCTGATCTCTTTACAGAATGGTTTCTTTGTAGCTGAACTCTCTACAAGGTAACTTCTTCTAACTGATCTTTCTACAGGGCAATTTGTTTGTGGCAGAATTTTCTACAGGGTGATTTCTTTGCAGCTGAACTCTCTACATGGTGGTTTCTTTTTACTGTAGCTGAACTCTCTACAAGGTAATTTCTTCTAGCTGATCTCTCTACAGGGTGATTTGTTTGTAGCTGAAGTCTGTACAAGTGATTTGTTTGCAGCTGAGCTCTTTACAGAATGGTTTCTTTGTAGCTGAACTCTCTACAAGGTAACTTCTTCTAACTGAACTCTCTACAGGGAGATTTGTTTGTAGCTGAACTCTCTTCATGATGGTTTATTTGTAGCTGAACTCTCTACAAGGTAACTTCTTCTAGCTGAACTCCCTACATGGTGGTTTCTTTGTAGCTGAACTCTCTACAAGGTGATTTCTTCTAGCTGACCTTTCTACAGGGTGATTTGTTTGCAGCTGAACTCTCTACATGGTAGTTTCTTTGTAGCTGAACTCTCTACAAGGTAACTTCTTCTAGCTGAACTCCCTACATGGTGGTTTCTTTGTAGCTGAACTCTCTACAGGTGATTTGTTTGCAGCTGAACTCTCCACATGATGGTTTCTTTAAATTTGTAGCTGAACTCTCTACAAGGTAACTTCTTCTAGCTGATCTCTCTACAGGGTGATTTGTTTGTAGCTGAACTCTCTACAAGGTAACTTCTTCTAGCTAAACTCTACACATGATGGTTTCTTTAAATTTGTAGCTGAACTCTCTATAAGGTAACTTCTTTTAACTGAACTCTCTACAGGGAGATTTGTTTGCAGCTGAACTCTCTTTATGATGGTTTCTTTGTAGCTGAACTCTCCACAAGGTAACTTCTTCTAGCTGAACCTACATGGTGGTTTCTTTGTAGCTGAACTCTCTACAAGGTGACTTCTTCTAGCTGATCTTTCTACAGGGTGATTTGTTTGTAGCTGAATTCTGTACAGGTGATTTGTTTGCAGCTGAGCTCTTTACGGAATGATTTCTATGTAGCTGAACTCTTTACAAGGTAACTTCTTCTAGCTGATGCCTCTACAGGGTCACTAGTTTGTAAATGAATTCTCTACATGGTGGTTTCTTTGTAACTGAACTCTCTACAAGGAAACTTCTCCTAGCTGATTTCTCTACAGGGAGATTTGTTTGTAGCTGAACTCTCTACAGGTGATTTGTTTGCAGCTGAACTCTCTACATGATGGTTTCTTTGTAGCTGAACTCTCTACAAGGTAACTTCTTCTAGCTGATCTCTCTACAGGGCGATTTGTTTGTAGCTGAACTCTCTACATTGTGGTTTCTTTGTAGCTGAACTCTACAAGGTGATTTCTTCTAGCTGAATTATCTCTTTCTATAGTTGCATGAATTCCCTACAAGGTAACTTCTTCTAGCTGATCTCTCTACAGGGTGAATTGTTTGTGGTTGATCTCTCTACAGGGTGACTTGTTTGTAGCTGATCTCTATACAGGTTACTTGTTTCTAACTGATCTCTTGAATTCTCTTCGGGTGACTGCTCTATTATTATGACTGCTCTATTAGGATGACTGCTCTATTGGAGTATCTCGATCTTGCACTTGCTACACCAAGTTGGATTTCGTGTTATAACTCCGTGGCTTTAAGTCTGATTCTTCTACACCATTGAAAAGCCTTTCTAAGATGATAACTCCATCTGTACAGCGATTTTCAAAGCATTATCCCAAGCGGTTTACCTGGTAGGCGTGGCAAGCAGTCGTTTTTTATTAGCTAATCTCGATTGCGTAATTGTTACACACTGTTGGTTTTTTCGTTGTATCTTCCTGGTTTTTAGCTCGATTTCTTTCAAACCACAAAAGGTTTGAGGTTCAATAGTTAACCTATTCACCTACCGATTTTCAGCTTCTTCCCATACGTGGTTTACCCTGTAGGCGTGACAACATATTGGTATTATTTTTCGTGAATAATCGCTCATAACTCTTTGCCTGTTTATCGTATTCTAACCAAAGTTGGTACAGAGATGCGCCTTTATACCCCCCTTCTGTGTGCCAAATTTCAAGGCGATCGGATATGGCGTTCGCGTTTTATAGTAGTTTTTGTAAGTGTGCGAAAAGAGGAAGAAAAATAAGAAGAAAAAAACCCCGAAGAAACTAAGCCAATTTTTGAAGTCGCATATCTCGGGAACGCTTGAAGCGATTTTGCTCAAATTTGGAATGCGGAGTGCTGAAGGTGGAGGGAGTGTCCACAGCAAAAATCATCTTGTTTCATCAAGGCAGCACAGAGCTACGGAGGTGCGAAAATTGCGTTTTCTTTCTTCCTGTCAATATACTCACGGTTGTTACGCGCCGGCTTCTTGGGCCGCACGACACACTACCGTGTGTCTTGATTCATTGTGCACATGACTGTGAGGTGTTGCGTGGTTGGCTGATTTGCAGAAACAAAGCAGGTAGCTAACATTCATCATACCGAGCAAATACTTATAGGCATGCCATAGCGAATTGACTGAAGTACAACATTACAGAATTTTAATAATCTAATAAACAACATGCTCACACAACACACACATACAGTATGTATGCTTATACTCGTTTGTCAAGTTCTCTACATTACAAGAAATAAATATTTGCTGAGTTTTTCTTGTTTAGTTATCTTATTTGTGTTATCCTGTCCTAAAGAAGAGGATGCCACCGAATCCTTTAAAACGATGGATGCAGATTACTTTCTTTGTGCTGAGAAGTGGCTCCTTACATGTTTTTATGTTATCCCAGCTCGAAGAAGAGGATTCTAGCAAATTCAAAGAGGAAGATGCCAGCAAAATGAGCGAATGCAAACACTCAGAAGAAGAAAAGAACTTAGACAGTAACTATGATATAAATCACTTTACTGAGTAGTAAGTTTAACCAGTGATAGCTAGAATTTGTGAAACGGCCAATTTTAAAAACCTAACTATTCTGTACCTGTATGCACTTATCTTGTAGATACGTATACTAACCCCAGCTATGCACTTATAAATAATAGATGTCATAATGTGATGAAGCTCATTCATGTAGTTTACGGGCCAGTTCCTATAGCTCAGGCTCAACCCATCAATGCTAAAAGCATCTGTCTAGTTAAAATATATACCCCAAAGCCAACCATAAACTGGTTTTGAGGTTTCTTTTACACAAATCATTGTTCTTCTTATCTACAGTAGTGAAGATGATATAAGACAAAGCAATACAGACAAATACCTACCAATTCAATACCAAAGTCAATTATACTGATATGATTTTGTGCTTACTTGTTCATGGCTATATAAAGTTATATTATAGTGCCTGTATTTATTTGCAATAGTGCTTTATAACAAATCAAATTCCTTCCAAATTAGGAAGTGTACATGATTGTTAATTTACACAAATCATTGTTCTTCTTATCTTCTACAGACACAAGACAAACTAGTGCTACACCAATACAGAAAAATACTTACCAATCTGATACCATGCAAAGCCAATTTATACTGATATAATTTTGTGCTTGCTTGATCATATAAAGTTGTATTCCAGTGCCTGTATTTATTTTAAATATCAAAGTAAAATATGATGTACTATTTGTCTATTAGGATTTTGCAGTGACTGCTCTATAAAAGTATCTCAATTTTCCATGCAAAATGTGATAAGTTGTAGTTGCTCAATTTTTAACAGAGAAAATCCTGCACTTTTATGCTAAGGTATGATTTCCAGCCTGTTGTCACCAGTTTATTCACACAGAACATATTATGATGATTATGATGACGACAATTGGCGCGAGTAAGTCTTAATAGTACCTGCCAATCTGTACCAAAATGGCTATAATATCGGCTTTGATTCAATGGAATACTATAGAAGTTGCAATAGTATTGTATTACAGAGTTTATTTGATAATGCTCTAATAGAGTGCACATTTTTTTTGAGGATTTCTAATAGAACACACATAGAATGTTCTAGATTTTCCATTGGTAGATCTATGAAACTAGTATTTTAAAAAACAGTTAATTTAAAAATGAAGTAGGGATCTATGCAGCAAAAAGTAGTGAAACAACAGATGAATGATGGTGTTACAGCATAGCTCAGTGGGAAAGTCCCTACTTTGGCATTGAACTAATATGCCAAAGTAGGGACTTTCCCACTGAGCTTTGCTGTAACACCATCATTCATTTCTTGTTTCACTACTTTTTGTGGCATAGATCCCTACTTCATTTTAAAATTAACAGTTTTTAAAAATACTAGTTTGTTTAGTTTTTTGTTGTGGTACAGCTAGCTACAATGTAACTTGTGTTAGTCCACTTGTAATTTTCATTTGCTCAGTGAGAAGTGGAGTTCCCTATATTCTGTGGTTATGGGCAGGCTTCACTGTAGTTTGGGGTTCTCCTTGCTGCGCTCTTCAATAATGTGTATCAGGGGATTGCATTCTAGACCCTGTGTGCCTCCAGCTGTTGACCTTGCTGTTGCTGAGGGGCATCTGTCTCCTTTAGAGCAATAATGTTTTGTATTGTAACTGTTCTATCATACATGACTGTTGTATTAGAGTGACTGTTGTATTAGAGTATATCTCGAGTCAGCCAAGGGGTGAGCAGCTAGCTAGACCAATAAGGAGTGAGGTAATCTTGTTTACTGTAATAAGAAAATAGCTAGATTGTTAAGAGGCGTGGTCTCCGTACTCTTTCGCTATTAGTCCATGTAGATCTTTAATTGATGGGCGTGGTTGTGAACCTATCGCGAACAGGATCCCAATCGCCAACTTGCAGATATCTAGCTAGTATATCTCTTATGGTAGCGCCAGGACTGAAATCCAGCTCTGAAATAATTCTGTGGCATCTAAATATGTTGCTGAAAGAAAGTGTTGATACGGAAAATTAATGCCTCCGTATGGTTTCGTTGAATGAAGAAGACAAGCAGCCTGATTAAAGATAAAAGAAAAAAACAAGATGCAGAGGGCCTACACTCGTCAGAACCCCAAAAGGCACATCCCACTGGTGAGTTTGTTATTGTGGCGTAAAATGGTGGCTGTGCGCTGTTTCATTTAGCCTCTAGCCTTGTGACTGTGGTCAGTGAGGCAGGCAGTGAGACTAAAATTCGAGTTTTGGTGACTTTTAAAAACTCTATATCCGGCCACCTGTAAGTGTTTTGTTATATTAATGCTGTTTTATATGACTAGTACTATTCCATAAAGGTGATTTTTGTCACGTAAAATGTCTTTAGGATGATTTTAAAGGTGGAATTTTGGACAGCACGTGAAATTTTCACCAGGATCCCTACTTAAATGGTATGACCATATTTATGAACTTTACTATTGAGTAGATTTTAGCTAGAATTTTATAAAGTAGAAATTAAGTGAGGTGAACAGTAGTGATAGCAGCAGCTCATTGGTTAAGGATTTGGGTGTTCAGTATGGAGATCCCTAGTTCAAATGCTAGTAGTTTACTTTTTGACATTTTTCATGCACCTTTTTACCCTACGGTGACTGTTCTGTTAGAGTATTTCGACCCCACAATTTACAATTGTTTGGTTTTTGCCTTGTAATTCTATAGCTGTCAATGTGATTTCTTTAAACCACAAAAGGTTTGAGCTATGATGGTTAAAGCTATACGTATGCACACCAGTTTTTAAGTTATTCCTGTAAGCAGTTTACCCTGTAGGCGTGACAACAAGTTGGCTTTTTTAATGAAAATAATCGTCCATAGCTCTATGAATATTATCAGATTTGCATGTACCAAACCTGATACGTAATTGTGCCACAATACATTGTTAAAATGTACCATAGCTCAAGAAAATCAAGCTACGCATTTGCATTTTATAATGGTTTTTGTAAAGTGTGCAAAAAGAATACCCCGAGTCCCCTAAACGAAGAACAACAGAAAAAAGAAAGAAAATCAAGCTGAATTTTGAAGGCTTAAATTCAATCTTGCTCAAATTTGGTATGTGGGGTGCTGAAGGTGGAGGTATTTTGGGATGAAGATGACTAGTACAGAGTGTTTGCACTCAGATCATGTGCATGTTGTTTTGCCATCTGTAAGATGTTAAATATAAACTAGTAGTCTTCTTTAATATGGGGTGATCGATATAGAAAAGAAAGGTTGCACTGTGGTTCATGTACAGAGTTGAAAATGTTTTTGCAAACGAGGGGTCCTTCACTCTAAATCTCTCTCATCAATGAAATTTTGAAATTTAAACTCAGTGTACGCTAATTTCCACCTTACGAATTTTTTTCCTATACATTTCTGACCTTTCGAGTCAGTTACAACTCCAGACCTGTCAAAGCAGTGAACAAAGTGGTTTTGTTCTGTGAATGCTATCCCATTAGGGATCTGTGAGAAGGCTAAAGCCTGTGAATACAGGGAGTCATAAACATGTAACTGAAACGTTGAAGAACGCAGAAAAAAATCCCAGACCCAGTGGTAACTTGATCCCCAGCAACATGCAGTCTAGGCATGTGCCATTTGTTGGTTAGATAACTTGAGTTAAATGATTTGCCAGTAGAAATGCCTCATACAGTTTTGATATCTCCACTAATTATACTCGGTGTGCTCGGTGGGTTGTCACTGGCATGTGGTATTGAAATGTGCTGTGCTGTAATTGAGGCTGTAACAAACCTGCTAGCACACAAACTGAACTAATTCGCTTTAGAAAGGATTCACCAGAGTATAATTATGTACCAAGCTAGTTTACCTGTGATTCACTGGCTCAGCTTATATACCAATGAACCATCAAAAATTTCAAGTTAAATTTCCATCAACTACAAGTGAAGGACCCCTCGTTTGCAAAGCTGAATTATAAATAAGCTATATGGCTATTATGCACTTGTCAAATTCATGCCCCACCCCCGGGGGGATACAGGGGATTTGACAAATCGTGGTGTAAAAATCGGCAGTCAAATCCCCACTATGTCCCCACCCCCTAGCAGGGGATTTGACAACACCTCAAGGATGACTAAGCGCATATTTCATACATGCAACTAGTAATTAACCAGGTATACACCTGTAACTAGTAAAATTATAGCAAGTGCAATTTAAATGCAATCGGTCAGTGAATTGGACAACTGTCAATTGCCCCAGGGGTGGGGACAAGAGCCAATGTAAAATCACTACTTGGGGTGTGGGGACGCCCGGGGGTGGGGTATGAAATTGACAAGTGCATTATCTATGACTACGGTTATACTAGTATGCCATTTTTTGAGACTTTTTCAATGAAATTTAAAACTGAGAAAGTTTTAAAGAATAAAATTGCTTATAACTCTCGTTATAACTACACTATCAGGGCCGGAAGAGGGAAAATTGAGTTGGACAGGCCATTGACTATAATGTTGAAATTGCTACTATATACATGCCAATGAAAGAGGAACTGTTGCACAGTGTGCGAAGCACACTCTGCGAAGTGCGAAGCATGACCATTCTAGGGGGGTCTGGGGGCATGCCCCCACAGGAAATTTTTGAAAATTAGACACTCAGATATGCAATTTTAGTGATATTTCACTGCTAGCTAGCTATATAAATATGCTCAAGCTTATCTGTTGTTCTTCAGACTTTCTATACTATGTATAATTGTAGACCTGACATACAGGGGACACAGCATGAAACTTGCTGTATGGTTCATTTAGCTATAGCTAACAATTAGAAGTTCAAGGGGGGTCTCGGGGTGCAACCCCCAGGAGCTGCAGAATTTTTGCAATTTAAAGGCTTGAAAATGCCTTAAAATTTAAAATTGATGCTAAATTTTAAAGTAAAACTAGCTAGCAACTTGCAACTTTCCCCCAAATTTCACAGGGAACCCATGCAGCATGGCTCTTTAGCTAGGATATAATTACTATACAGTGAATTCACACAGCTACAATAAGCTACACAGCTACAATAAGCTACACAGCTACAAAAATACAGTATACTACTATACTGGTTTGTATGAAGTGAACGGATCATCACGTAAATATACTGGTGGACAGTCACGAGACCAATCAGTATTCGAAAATGGCGCGATGTGGGTGAGACTGAGAGTTTGCTCAGTACCTCGACAGGACGAGTGGGTAGTTGAAGAGGAGTGATTTCTACTCAACATCTCATCCAGATGGCCACCATGTAATGTATGGGTGTACTGCTTCTTGCCGCGGAATGAGTCATCTGCCGGGTTTGTCACTGCCAGCCCTTCGCCCAGTAAAAGAAGCCAAGAGAGACAAGCCAAGGAATGCTAATGATTATTTTATGAAGATTGAATTGTGATATAAGTGTGCTGGTTTAGAATCAAAGAAGGCACCTGCCTTACACGTGATAAATGCCAACTGTCAGCACACGTGATACTGTACGTAGAACCCACAATCATTTCTGTACGAACGATACGAATGCTATGTAAGGTAATTGGAGGTACTATACGTGTAGTTCTGTGCTTTAGTTAGGCTGAGAAACTAGGTAACTACTCGTGTCATGCATTTTCAATAACATCTGTAAAATGTACGTAGCTACATGTAGATGTGATCGTCCAAAGATTGCATGAGAGTAATGTAGTTCGAGCTGGTCAGCTAGTTGGTTCAACTCCAGATTATTGGTCCGGCTCAGGCCTGACCAACCGGACCGTCTCCTCCGGCCTTGACTATACGACGAATTTTGTTTTTTAAATTTTTTTTATGAGATCAAGGCCGGAGAGTACTACCGTTCTAACTAAACTGGCTATCGTAGACACTATAATATAAGCCTAAGCAGTACACGTACAGAAGAACAATCACATTACTACGTTGCTAGTGTAACCAGCTACTAGGTGTATATATACAAACTTACCCGTTTTGGACTAAAGATGACGGCGAGGATGACGGTCCCATCATGTGAAGAACAACTACAGAACTACACACGCGAACGGAAGCTGGTGCAGGTGGTGTATGCTCAGCACGTGATTACACATCACATGTAAAATTATGATTGTGGGAGTGCATAAAAGGACCAATTCTCTTAAGATGGATGCTTAAGGTAACTACTGACAGGGCCGCCCACAGGAAAGGGGGGGGGGGGGGGGGGGGGGGGGGCAACTGGGGAATTTTTCCCCGGGCCCCAGCCTGAAAGGGGCCCCTTGAATACCTGTTTAAAAGATCAATATACTCTAATAGAGCAGTCAGATCTAGATACTCTAATAGAGCAGTCACAGTATTCTTCAGAGGAGCAGTGTAGCAAGCTTATAGAGATATGGTTAGTGAGGGGTAGCTATTGTCATTGTCAGCATGTAATAACCTTTTTTTTGTCTCAACTTACAGCTTGGGTCAGAGTTGTGATTCAGAATGGAAGCCTCCTTGCCCCTGGGGCCCCACTTTAATTCTTTGGCCCGGGCCCCTTAATTTCTCTAGGCGGCCCTGACTACTGAACTTATATTATAGTAGAAAATGTTAATTAGCTATGCATAACTAAATATCTGGCACTGAGGCTAAGTTGTGATTGTCCTAAATGGAACATGTAGTCTATAGTTTAGTTGTGTTTATGATGTGTTAGTTTTTGTATGTCGTGTGTTATTTATTTTTGCAATTCCCTTGCCATGGTTGTATTTTGCACATATCACTGAGTAGTCACATCAGTAACTGCATGAGGTAGTTCTTTGCATTAAAATCTATGCTATTTGTAATTGCCGGTGTGTTTTAACTCAATGGTGTCTCTGTGGGTGGGGCTTCATAGTACTGATACACTCAATGGAAACTCTGCATTTATACTGTTATTTGTGCCACATGTAATCACAAGCTATGATAGTACTTTTTTTTTTTCTAAAAAGCCACATGCATGCAGGTAGCTAGCTAAATAATGTGCATTAAAAAGTCTGCCAATTTTCTTATCTTTCTTTATACAATTTGTGTCACAATAGGGTGAGCTGCTTTTTTTTTTGCTTTTATAAACCACAAGTGCAATTAAAGGTCCTATATATTTACAAAAGTAAATTAACTAGATTCTACGACCACCAATAAATGACTGATCATGCATGGATTATGGCTTATTGACTTTTTGAAACTTATAGGACCATTTTGTTGTGCTTGTGACTGTGTAGAAAAATGGTTCATAGTGATGTACCTCCAAATTAGTGAGATTGTGTGACTCGATACCATAAGTTAGGTTCCTTGGCTTATGGTAAGAGGCTTCGCCTCCAATGTTCACCCTCCAGTGCCTAACTAGTAAAGTAGATAAAAACAAACAAACTACCGTGAAACATCACATAAAATATATAGTAGCTACTCCTCATGGCAATTTTCCATCATAGATTTGACCTTTGGTGGCCTTATGGTCATTTTGCACAGCAAATTATTAACTTTTGTATTTAAATCCCTGAGGCATTTAAAAAAAGGTTATGATTACTTTTATGAGCCTTATCTGAAATTACATCACAGACATAAAAATGTTGTGGAATTTTTGTTAAAATTTCGGTTACTGGAACTTACTGTAAAACCATGCTAGCTGCTAGAGCCCAATATCTTCTTTCTTGGCTGAAATATAATCATCCAAATTTTTTTCTCCTAGTCGCCCATACAAATTTTATGAAAGTCACCCACGCCATTTTTGTGTCTGTGATGTGATTTTGGATAAGGCTTGTTAGCCACACAAATTTACTGCCCTTGAGGTGTAACACAGCATAATTCATACATAAATACTGACTGCATTTGTTCCGTCTATGTTTAGGTGTTGGAACTAATAGTCCAAATATTCTACCTTGGCTCAAACAAAAACAGACCATAGCCCCCAATAGTGAATAACATTAGAGTCATTTATAGATTTGAGGTTAATTTTGTCTCGTTATAAGGAGTTTTTAAAAATAGTTGTTCCAATACTGAATAAAGACGGGGTTAGAATATGTAGTATTGGAACACTATTTTTGCTGTGTAAATTACTCATGGATAGGTAAATCTCATGGCTAATAGCTATAAAAGATCACATCTGGATAGAATTGACTTATTGATAAGACTGAAATTAAAATCCAAGATGCTCCTTTCAACCAGACCTTTATTTTGGAAGGTAGCTTATATTTTATATGCAGATATTATGTAATAGTTATACCACAGGCACAAGTGCTTTGCCTGATATATACGCATGCACCCGAGGGCAAGTTCGTATACAGGCAAAGCACAAGTACCTGTTGTATAACTAATATGTTCTACTTTAGCATGCAGACTTACCTAATTGGCAAAATCATTACTTGTTATACCCTTCTTTTATATAGGGAACCAAGTAAGCTGTGATTGTGGGATTGAATTTTGCCCAACAAACTGTGATTGTGGGATTCAATTTTAATACATCAAACAGTAGTTTGATTTTACTTTTGCTAATATTGTAATTTTAAAAGACTAGTGTTAATTATGTTTCTTTAATTACTACATTTACAAAAGTAAGAAACAAACTACAGTTGATGTATTAAAATTGAATCCCATAATCACAGCTTGCTTGATTCCCTATAGGGGTATACAAGAGAAGAGAGATAACAATATAACATCAAAGAAATCTAATGATTTCTGGATATAGTGTGCACTCCTATTAGGTGTGCAATGTGAATGGCTCAAATTAACAAGATATACTCGCTGCCTTAATGAGATATACACACTGGTACCAGTGTATATATCTCGTTAACATTTTGAGTCAGTTTAATATGTGATATACATACACTTGCTTTCCTTTGATCAGAGGTATGAAGGTGGTACATGTAGAAATATTCACTCAGCGGAAAACAGCTATATTTAGCTGCAATTTGTACCATAATAATATAATAGCAAGACAACGTACTGTTACAGTAACAATGTAGCTCATGTAGCTGGTCACACTGAGCCCAAAGTTGCTCATATGCTGAGATATATCTAGTAGCTGTCACTAAACTGAAATGCAAACCTACTTAGTCCAGGAGCCAAAGTAAAGCTTTCAAGATCGACAATGAAGATTATACTTTTGTGTATTTGGTACTGTTACTGAGAAATTTGAAATTGACAATTCATGTGAAACTATGTGTAAGTTGGTACAACCAGTAAACTGGAACCTGCATGACAGCCAGAAAGTTTAGTTATAGCTGGTCATGCCAGATTAAACTTATGAGCTGCCTAAGACTGTGACGGAACTCAATAAGTGTGTACATAAAGTTCAAATCATATATATGGCTGCTGATAATACATTATAATATTGTATGATTCTGTACAAAACAGCAGTGAATTTGGATTGTGGTGATACGTACCAGGTATCTGGATGTCACCAGCAGATGTTGGACTGCCAGGTCACTATCTATACCCACTAAGTGTGCTACCTCACCAAATATGGTCATGCTCTATACAAAGCAGGATAAATAAAGGATAAATTATTGTCATAACAGTTATTATCTTGACTTAAGGTCAAGAATGATGATGATCCTCTGTGCTCGAGGGGTAGCTAATGTCTTGGGACTCTCGTACAATATCTGAGAAATCCAATTATAAATACATATAAATACATGAAATATTTATTGAAATAATATAGAAATATGTTTTGAAATACTTAAATATTGGGACTCTCGTACACAATTTAGAAGTTTGTGTGGGCGCTGGTGACCTATTGTCTGTGCTATAACAAGTATAGTTCCTTCTACTGGCTACACTGACTACAGCTGCTGTAGATGATACCTGTATGAGATATGGATTAGATATTGATCAACCTGGAGCTTCTTGTAGTGACATATATGAAAAGAACCTCAGCATTCAGGACCAGTCTGGCTACTACCTCATCAAATCTGATTGCATGTTCCTTGCTCATTGTGATAAAGAAGATAATGGTTGGATGAAAGCTGCTGATTTTGATGCTATCAGAGGAGATAAGTGTCCCACTGGATGGACTGATATCATTGTGAATAATATTCGTATGTGTCGATCCTCAAGTGATACAGCTGGCTGTTATTCTAAAACTTTCTCTGTAAATGGAACAAGTTATCGTAAGATTCATGGTAAACTGAGAGGCTATCAAAAGTATTCTACTGATGGTTTCAACATTGGTCATCAATGCTGCATATGTTGATGGAGTATCCATCACTATTTGGAACCCTCATAGGCACGTGTGGACTTATGCTGTGGGAATAAGTGATGATCTAGAGCAATAGAGTGTTTCCCCATGTGCTGCTATCCCTGGTCCAACTCCTCCTTCATTTGTAGGTGAACACTAATATTATGAGTCTGGTAACACTGGAGGATATGAGAATGTTTACTACACTGATGATCTATTATGGGATGGTGCTGGATGTGTTCATCATTGCTGTACTAACTTTGGATACCATGGTTCATCAGAGAGTTTCTTATTGCTCAAGATGATGATGATGTTGAAGTTAGAATCCATACTGATAGTCCATATAGCGATGAAGCTATCAATGTCAAACGGTATATACCATAACGCTAGCACACACTGATTGTCAAAATAATGTCTGTAAACTTCCATATATAAAAGATTTCTGCATAGCTAACGGTATAATATATTTTTGATAGTGTATAAACACATACACATAGAGGTACGTACATTTGCATGTAATGCTCTTTGTATGAAAATAATGCTCTTTTTTGGTATCTTACATTGTAGAGTGGGATTGTGTCAATTTAGGACCAAAGCCCAGAGATTTTGTGTGGTAGGGCCTTTCATGAAATATACAATGGGGGTCATGCACAGTTGCACACTTTTATTTATTGATCTGATGTGATATTTCATGTGTGAAGCACATGCATGCTGCATTTGTAAGCATGCAAATCTAAGTGGTGTGGAAGCATGCTCCCCAGGAAATGGTTTGAAAATAGGTTGGAAAATAGATGATCTGAAACGGCATCTAGTCGCTTTTTTATTACATACAGAATCTCTCTTTATATAATCAAGAATATATCCTGGTAATGTTGTGCTATGCTGTACCAATTGATTCAGCTAGTAACTATTAGCCAATTTAACCAATACACAATAAATTCTGAAAGTGAAAGTTTAGTTCTTTGAAATTTGGAAGCAAATTACTAATGCAAGACATGCATGATGCATGATCAATTAGTGTTATGCATATAATTTACTGGAACTTTTGAGAGACAATTAACATAGCTATAATGGTTTTAGGCCAAGCAGTGTAATTATTGCAGTGAATATATTCTACTGAATACTCTCTTAGTCTAAGAGTGTCACAATGATTGTTCTATTAGAGTTTACTGCAATGACTGCTCTATTAGAGTATTTCAAAATTCAAGTAGCTGAAAAGTGGCCCAGCCAATGCCAGACCATGGGCTCTGGCCCTGCAATTGAATTAGATTTTCATAGCTTGCTAACTTATTGTTTTCTAAGGTGTCTATGTAGTGTAGCATGTATATATACAGAGGTTTATAAAGAAAATCATTGAATGTGTCTTAGATTGACAAGGCAGATTTTTAAGGCCCTGGAAAAGAAGAACAGTCCTTGGTGACAGGCCTTGTAGTTCTGAGTGGACTGATTTGGGCCTGGATCACCATTATATACACTATACAGGAATGGACATTTTAATGATACATTATGGTAGAATTTCTTTTTATCATTTTGCTGGGACAAGCCACTTTAACAATCTGTTCCTTTGCAAGCTAGGTAAAAGGAAAAGGTATGCTAACAGGTGTTTCAACAAACATTGTTATTGTTATTAGCACTTTACAGTGACTAGCACTGAAGGTTTGACAGCAACATGTGCTGCAGCCTTAGGATTACCTACCTAATTGCAAGGACTTAGACTTAGTGACTTATAGCTGAAAAGGTGTAACAGAAAAGGGGCCAAAATAAGGGGAAAAAAACTGTTTACAGTGGTGGCTAAAAATAACAATGGTCACTAATTGATACAACTGTACAGTGTGTGAAGCACACAGCATGTTCCTAGCTAACACATAATTTAATATAGTACTTCAGCACCCCTCCCCCCTATATCTTCCCTTGACTACATATGACAACAGTAAAATATCAACTGTTTGGACAAGGCACAGTTCCAGTACATATGGTACATACATATGCTATGGTACTATACAGCTACATATTATTCTCCAAACCCAGTTTAAATGAAGATTTTTACCTATGCCAGCTGATCTAACAATTGCAACTGAAAGAATGTGATTTGATGACATATGGAAGTCTAGTTAGTACCATTTAATACCTATCACCAGAACCATGTTAACAAAGTAATTGTTAATTCAACAATCAGCACATGCATAGTTACTAAATACATAGTACCTAAACAGTAACATGAGACACAGGCCGAAGCTACAATACAAAGGAGGAGGAATGTATGCATAATATTCCTTCTTGATGGACATAATTGGTAATGGTGAGCACATCAGTTCATGCAATGAATTTGGATTGTAATGGAAAGTGAATGTTGTCATGCTCAATTAATTGTCAGTTCTTTATAGCTTCACCTATACACCAAATATGGCTATAATAACAGTTTAGTAATTATTCATTGATATTCTAGATCTCTTAGTCAGTTAGTCTTACTAATATCCCACATCCCAATAGAGCAAAACACTTCAAGCTCAACATTGCAGCTGTCAGGGCACTACCACTAAATGTACCTACTTCACCAAATATGGTCAAGGCTCCATACCCAGAGCAGCATATATAAAGGATGATTTATTGTCATAACAGTTATCGCTCAAGATCAAGAATGATGATGACCCTCTGTGCTGTAACAAGTATAGTTCTACTAGCTACACTGACTACAGCTGCTATAGATGATACCTGTATGAGATATGGATTAGACATTGGTCATCCTGGAGCTTCTTGTAGTGACATATATGAAAAGAACCCCAGCATTCAGGACCAGTATGGCTACTATCTCATCAAAACTGATCACTTGTTCCTTGCTCATTGTGATAAGGAAGATAATGGTTGGATGAAAGTAGCTGATTTTGATGCTAGCAGAGGAGATAAGTGTCCCACTAGATGGACTGATATCACAGTGAATAATATTCGTATGTGTCGATCCTCAAGTGATGCAGCTGGTTGTTATTCTACAACTTTCCCTGTAAATGGAACAAGTTATCGTAAGATACGTGGTAAACTGAGAGGATATCAAAGGAGATCTCCAGATGGTTTTATAAGTGGTAAAAGCATCAATACTGCATATGTAGATGGGGTATCTATCACTATTGGTAACCCTCGTAGGCATGTGTGGACTTATGCTGTAGGAATCAGTGATGATGTAAATGGAAACAATTGCCCATGTGCTGCTGTCTCTGCGGGTCCAGCTCCTCCTTCATTTGTAGGTGGACACTATTATTGTGAGTCTGGTAACACTGGACCATATGAGGACACTATCTACACAAGTGACCCACTATGGGATGGTGCCGGCTGTGTTCATCCCAACAACAATTGCTGTACTAACGTTGGATTACCATGGTTCATTAGAGAGTTTCCTATTGCTCAAGATGATGACATTGAAGTTAGGATCTGTACTGATAGAGATTATGCTGATGAAGCTGTACTGGTTGATCAACTGAAATTTTATGTGTAATAACACTCGTAACACTACAGAACAAACTTGAACAGAGTACATACATATCCCAGCTGATTTGTGTTTCTGGATACATTTTATGTAGATGCATCATATAGTTATATCACATATTAGCATATATTCATGCATGTTTTATAGCGGTGCTTGTTTGCTGTTTCCTTCATTTTCACATCTACCATTTGTATTGTCAAATTCAGTTTTCATATTATGTATGTTCAGGGACAAGTATTTAACTGGACACCCTGTGCCATAGGGTCAGTTTATAGCCCATTCACAAAAGGGGTGCTGGTAAATAGTTCTGTAGGTGTAGGGATAGGTTAAACATATTTTATAGAACATCTAGAGTAGAGTGTGGAGGATGGGAGTGCCAACTAGGGCTGGTTCTTCTTTTTTTCTTTTGTAAAAAAAAGTATATGTGTGTAGTGGATTGATTATACATTTTCTAATGGAACAAAAGGTTATCTATAACTAATGTAAAGTTACCAAATATGGTGTTTTATCTACAATGTTACCTATCCTTGTAGGTAGGGACCCGCCGATTATGCTGGCATAATTATGAGCATAATAGGTGCCTGAAAGCATTGAGCATAATGCTAGCATAATGGGTAGAATATTTGTATAATAGTATGAATTCTTGCTTATCAAAATAGCTATCACGGAAAGATCGATATACTCTAATAGAACAGTCAGTAACTCTAATAGAACAATCACATAGCTGACTGTTCTATTAGAGTATATCGATCTTTTCTGTGATATGCATTTTGACAAGTAAGTTTGTGCTTCAGCCACTTGTTATTTATCCATAAACTGGAAATTATTAGCAGAGCATGAGAACTGAGGCATAAATAATTGGGCATAATTTGAGCATAATAGGTAAGTATTGAGCATAAATTTAAGCATAATAGGTAAATATTTGAGCAGTGCAGCATAGCATAATAGGTAAAATTATGAGCATAATCGGCGGGTCCCTACTTGTAGGTAATTATACTGTATAGTGTGTTATAAATGCTGCATTGTAATGTGGTTACTACCTCACATCTTTGAATATATCATATACCAATCAGCCTACACATTCCTGTAATGTGTACATGAGTGATGAATCTCATGTACTAATATGGTAATCATTCCATTACACATCTGTGACCCATTTTGGAAAATCAGTCTTAATGTCACATTTGACAACTCAAATATTTGGGTGTTACATAAAAAGCCTGGTCTGAATCCATGTTGACTAACATTAATGATATTGTGGGTGTTTAAATGGTCCATGATAGAATGAAATATGATGTGCTCCATAACTTTATAGCAGACAACAGTTGGCGATATTGGTCAATAATTGGAAGGAGTACTTTTGATCCCTTCCTTGAATACTGAAATAATGTTGGAGGTAAGCCAGTCAGATGGTAAAGTGTCTGAATTAAGTGATTGAGTGAATATCACTTGTAACACTGGAGTTACTTGTTCTGCAAAGGTTTTGAGAGTCCATGTGAATATCATCTGGGCCAGCAGCCTTACTAAATTTGAGGTTCTTTAGCTAGTAGAGTATCAATGTCAATGGTGTTAAATGTTATGTTGGGCGTGGAGCTGGCTGGAAGAAATGTTGTTTATCTTCTCTGGTGAACACTGAGAAAAACTGTTCCCTAAGTGCTTCCACTTTAGATGCCTGTGTAGTTTTCAAGCTGTTTTTAACTTCAAGTGGTGCCACTGACTGGAAAGTTCTATGAGATCTCTGTACTATAGTGACCAAAATCTCTTATCAAATTAAGTGTTGACAATAATTTTCATGTGCTTGCCTTAGAGATATAAATTATAGACAGCATTATGTGAAGTCTTGTACTGAATCCAGTCATTTTGATGCTTTTTAGTTTTCCATTACATTTCAATGTTAGAAGAGGGAAATCTCATAAATAATTTATGCAAATTCAAACTATGTTATATATACAGTGTAGCAGCACTGCAGGTTCAAAATGCCATGTCTTATGATCCTAAAATTGGAGAGATTATTTGTGAAATTCACACCTACAAACTAACACAAAATTGAAATATCTTGCTGATGTATAAATATGTGATTGCCCAGTGTCCCCCCCCCCCCCCCCTACATAGACAATGCAGATAAAAGCTATCATTTGAAAATATCAGATCTTGTGAACTATGTACATATGCAATGCTTTAAAAATTGTACAAGTTAACTTTAGACGTTGAAACCTGATAGTAATTTAAAATTCAGGTTGCTAGGGGTTTAACAGTTATTATTTGTAGCAATGCCTTTTTATTAAATTTGTATAATTATTATTCTAATAGGTTGGTTATCTACTTATATTTTGTTTTGAGGGAAATCTACATGTACTTAAAAATGTGAATTGATTTTTGTTGAAGGTAAAATAGAGCAGGTGTTTGTGGTATAATAATGGAATGGTGATAAAAAGATATCTAAATTTGAAAGTGAAGGTTGATCAACTTGTTATGATTATAGTAAGAACAACAACGTTCAAAGTACAGTAAAATGTTGTTCATAATTCAAATAGATACATTCTCTTGTTTCATTTCAATATGCAATCCTTATACGCAGTATAGTTTGTTTGTGTTTTATTAATTCTCTTTTAGAATGACAGTGGCTGGGATCTTGATCTTCAATGCTACATGATTCATTTGTTGAAGGACATTAGCACTAACATAGCTAGGTGCAATTAAGGGCTTTGATTTTGTTGTACAACATTTCAGTCAATACTGTTGTAAAATTTTGTCCAAATGAAAGAATGGATATTATTTACTTCAGACAGGTGTAATACGTGATGCTACTCATGGTAGCTTGTTTGGCATATCCTACAAACTGTAAGGCTACTGGTAACCACATCAACACTCTGCAACACTACTCACCAACTTGTATTTCACTTCTCATACTCAATTCATATTCCTTCCAGGAAAACATCATCTCCATAAAGACTTACTAGTCCAAGAAGTATTTATTTAACACTACAAGAACCAGCCCACTGGAAATGTATGTCAACAACAATTTATTGCAGGTAATAGAGCTCATGTAAGTACTTTCAATTCTGACATTGTAAAAATGAAGTTTCTAACCACTTAAGAATGTGGACATTCTAACTTGCACATTGCTTTGAACATTGTAAACTGTACATTTTCAGATGCTATGGTATTAAATTGTTTAGTTTCTTGTCAGTCCCTGGCATTGCACTGTATCAAGACACACGATAGTGTGTCGTGCGGCCCAAGAAGCCGGCGCGCCACACCGTGAGTATATTAACAGGAAGAAAGAAAACGCAATTTTCACACCTATGTAGCTCTGTGATCCCTTATCCGATTGGAACCAAATTTGCTAGAGACGTGCCGCCCAGTTAGGGGAGTCTACATACCAAATTTGAAGAAAATCGCTCCAGACATTTCCGAGATACGAGCGAACAAAATTTCGTTTTAATTTCTTCGTTTTCTTCTTCTTCTTCTTCTTCATCTTCATTTCGCACACTTCGCAAAGTTCGCCATAAAACACGAATGCGTGCTCGGATTGGGCTGAAATTTGGCACACTTAAAGGGCTCATTAAGACGGATCTCCGTACCAACTTTGGTAAGAATCCGATGAACATTCACGGAGTTATGACCGATTATTTGCGTAAAATAAGGTCGAAGGTCTGTCACGCCTACAGGGTAAACCCCTTGGAGGAATCAGTTGAAAATTGATATGTAGATGGAGCAACCATCGTAGGAGTGCCTTTATGTGGTTTAAAAGGAATCGAGATAAAGACCATGGAGATATGACACAAAACCCAACCTGTGTCAAAATTACGCGATCGATTTTTATGAATAAAAAAATTATTAGTTTTCGTGTCTACCAGACAAACCGCTTAGAGCAACGAGCTGAAAATCTGTATGTAGCTGGAATAATCATCATAGAAAGTTCTTGCAGTAGTACAGAAGAATCGGATTACAAATTACTGAGTTATGATTCGAAAGGCAACTACGTGCAGCAAATGCGACATCGAGATACTCTAATAGAACAGTCATCCTAATAAAGCATTCAGTTGCATGTATAATTTACTCAGTTATATTACATTGCAAATTATTCTGTAGGGAATTCAGCTACAAACAAGTCACCCTGTAGTCAGATCAGCTAGAAGAAGGTACCTAATAGAGAGTTCATCTACAAAGAAGCCATCATGTAGAGAGTTCAGCTCAAATAAATCACCCTGTAGAGAATTCAGCTACAAACAAATTGCCCTGTAGAGAGATCAGCTAGAAGAAGTTACCTTGTAGAGAGTTCAGTTACAAAGAAACAATCATGCAAAGAGTTTAGCTGCAAACAAATCACCCAGTAGAAAGTTCCGCTATGAACAGATCCACTATAGAGAGTTCAGTTAGAAACAAGTCATCCTGTAGAGAGATCAGCTAGAAGAAGTCACATTGTAGAGAGTTCAGTTACAAAGAAACAATCATGCAAAGAGTTTAGCTGCAAATAAATCACCCTGTAGAGAGTTCAGCTAGAAACAAGTCACCCTGTAGAGAGATCAGCTAGAAACAAGTCACCCTGTAGAGAGTTCAGCTAGAAGAAGTTACATTGTAGAGAGTTCAGCTACAAAGAAACTACCATGTATAGAGTTCAACTGCAAACAAATTGCCCTGTAGAGAATTCAGCTACAAACAAATCACCATGTAGAAAGATCAGCTAGAAGAAGTTACCTTGTAGAGAATTCAGCTACAAACAAATCACCCTGTAGAGGATTCAGCTACAAACAAGTCACAATGTAGAGAGTTCAGCTAGAAGAAGTTACATTGTAGAGAGTTCAGCTACAAAGAAACTACCATGTAGAGAGTTCAGCTGCAAACTAACTGCCCTGTAGAGAATTCAGCTACAAACAAATCACCCTGTAGAAAGATCATCTAGAAGAAGTTACCTTGTAGAGAGTTCATGATTAGCTACAAACAAATCACCCTGTAGAGAGTTCAGCTAGAAACAAGTTACACTGTAGAGAGTTCAGCTAGAAGAAGTTACATTGTAGAGAGTTCAGCTACAAAGAAACTACCATGTAGAGAGTTCAGCTGAAAACAAATTGCCCTGTAGAGAATTCAGCTACAAACAAAGCACCCTGTAGAAAGATCATCTAGAAGAAGTTACCTTGTAGAGAGTTCAGCTACAAACAAATCACCCGTAGAGAGTTCAGCTAGAAACAAGTTACCCTGTAGAGAGTTCAGCTAGAAGAAGTTACATTGTAGAGAGTTCAGCTACAAACAAATTGCCCGGTAGAGAATTCAGCTACAAACAAATCACCCTGTAGAAAGATCATCTAGAAGAAGTTACCTTGTAGAGAGTTCATGATCAGCTACAAACAAATCACCCTGTAGAGAGTTCAGCTAGAAACAAGTTACCCTGTAGAGAGTTCAGCTAGAAGAAGTTACATTGTAGAGAGTTCAGCTACAAAGAAACTACCATGTAGAGAGTTCAGCTGAAAACAAATTGCCCTGTAGAGAATTCAGCTACAAACAAAGCACCCTGTAGAAAGATCATCTAGAAGAAGTTACCTTGTAGAGAGTTCAGCTACAAACAAATCACCCGTAGAGAGTTCAGCTAGAAACAAATTACCCTGTAGAGAGTTCAGCTAGAAGAAGTTACATTGTAGAGAGCTCAGCTACAAAGAAACTACCATGTAGAGAGTTTAGCTGCTAACAAATTGCCCTGTAGAGAATTCAGCTACAAACAAATCACCCTGTAGAAAGATCATCTAGAAGAAGTTACCTTGTAGAGAGTTCAGCTACAAACAAATGACCCTGTAGAGAGTTCAGCTACAAACAAGTTACCCTGTAGAGAGTTCAGCTGGAAGAAGTTACATTGTAGAGAGTTCAGCTACAAAGAAACTACCATGTAGAGAGTTCAGCTGCAAACAAATTGCCCTGTACAGACAAACAAATCACCCTGTAGAAAGATCAGCTAGAAGAAGTTACCTTGTAGAGAGTTCAGCTACAAACAAATCACCCTGTAGAGGGTTCAACTACAAACAAGTCACCCTGTAGAGAGTTCAGCTAGAAGAAGGTACATTGTAGAGAGTTCAGCTACAAAGAAACTACCATGTAGAGAGTTCAGCTGCAAACAAATTGCCCTGTAGAGAATTCAGCTACAAACAAATTACCCTGTAGAAAGATCAGCTAGAAGAAGTTACCTTGTAGAGAATTCAGCTACAAACAAATCAACCTGTAGATAGTTCAGCTAGAAACAAGTTACACTGTAGAGAGATCAGCTAGAAACAAGTCACCCTGTAGAGAGTTCAGCTAGAAGAAGTCACATTGTAGAGAGTTCAGCTACAAAGAAACTACCATGTAGAGAGTTCAGCTGCAAACAAATTGCCCTGTAGAGACAAACAAATCACCCTGTAGAGAGTTTAGCTAGAAACAAGTTACACTGTAGAGAGATCGGCTAGAAACAAGTCACCCTGTAGAGAGTTCAGCTAGAAGAAGTTACATTGTAGAGAGTTCAGCTACAAAGAAACTACCATATAGAGAGTTCAGCTACAAACAAATTGCCCTGTAGAGACAAACAAATCACCCTATAGAAAGATCAGCTAGAAGAAGTTACCTTGTAGAGAGTTCAGCTACAAACAAATCACCCTGTAGAGAGTTCAGCTAGAAACAAGTTACCCTGTTGAGAGTTCAGCTAGAAGAAGTTACATTGTAGAGAGTTCAGCTGCAAAGAAACTACCATGTAGAGAGTTCAGCTGCAAACAAATTGCCCTGTAGAGACAAACAAATCACCCTGTAGAAAGATCATCTAGAAGAAGTTACCTTGTAGAGAGTTCAGCTACAAACAAATCACCCTGTAAAGAGTTCAGCTACAAGCAAGTCATCCGGTAGAGAGATCAGCTAGAAGGATCACCTTGCAGAGAGGTCAGCTACAAAGAAATCATCCTGCTTCATCTTTTCTTCTTCCTGTAGTAAAGAAAAAATGACAGGTTAAAAAGCCCTAAAGCCAGCCATAGGCCGGCTTTGAGGTATACAAATACAAAAAGAAGTGAAATCTAATCCAAACAGCCAAGCTGTAAAAAAAGAGTGTGGCCCTGAGAAAGGCTATGGTGACCGGCACAAAATTCACCCGAATTGTCGTTATTAAAATTTTTACCATTAACCTACCATCACAGCCATTTCTTGGCCGCCACCTTGGATTTCACATCTTTTTTCACCATAGCCTTTCTCAGGGCCGCACTCTTTTTTTACAGCTTGGCTGTTTTGAATTAGATAATTCTTTTAAGAAAGTTATTTTGCTAAACATTACATCAAGCCATTTATTACATAATGCAAAACTGGACTAGAAGTGATAGTTATATGAAAATGTACTATTATCATCACATAAGACATCTCACATTTAACCACACAAATTAGCTTGGATAAACATTCCACAATCAACATAATCAATTTGTTAAACATTGAACTGAATGGAAATAAAGCCATAGAAGTTACTTGTATAAATTCCAAAGGTAGAAATTTCATTACATTTACATACATAAAAAAACTAAATGGAGCAGTAAGCAAAGAGGATATTATTACTATCAACATAATGTGTCTTTAATGATTTTTGTTTTACCTAAAATCGACTTGATACTGTCATCCATTTTCACAAATGTCACTTTGAGTACATAAAAAGTACATTTCAAAGCAGTGGTGTAGCATTGTTTCAAATTTTAAAAGGCAATTCTTATCAAAGTTGTATTTTACTCATCTTATCATCTCATAAGTTGTAGTTTTCCAAACCTGAGTTCAGTTATGATATTCATAGCACGTCTGGACACAGAAGTTGTTTCACCATCCCTCCACTAGTTATACAAATCAGCAACTCCCTCATTTTGTGCAGTCACTGAAACTAAACATACAATATGGTTAGGAGGAGCACAATATTAGTATTAGAAGGACCTGTCATATTTACAAAAATAAAGTCAAATATCAGTAATAAAATGTGTGAAGAAAAATTCTATAACTTATATGAGTACAATAAAATTTTCACTTAATCATACATTAGCTTGCATTGTCACACTTGATTACATTAATATAATGGAGATACTGCACTTATTGTTAGTGAAAATAGCTTTGAAGTGGCGTTTAGTACACAACATAATTATGTTTATGAAACTTGACATTGAAACAGATACACTGTGTTTATTTAATCAGTACATCGCAAAGAAAATGAGCATTGTACACCAAGGTAATCAGCCAGCACTTAAAATGCAACACTACAACTACTCAGTCTTATAAATAGACAACCGCGGTATGCATTTGTCTAACAGAAGATTTCCACTTTCTTATTATGACTGGATAAGTGATTCAGTATTCATTGAATCAGATATTTTTGAAATAAATAAATTATATTGTGCAATATGTCAACAACTCATAGATATTTCAATGGACTAAATCTTCAGGTATTTGCTACTGTAAAGATAGTCAACATTACTGTAACAATTGCTCACCTGACGAGCTGGGACCAGTTTACCCTGGACAAATATATAGCTTAAACTTGTTATATATTTTACATCCTCAGCATTGGTTAAAATTGATACGTAGTTCAGGAAATAGAGCATGTAAAAGTCACAGTATAATTGATTAAACGTAGCTGATTTTTAACACTTGTATCTACTTTAATTACAATATATTACATAAGAAAGGAGGAAGCTGTAACATAATATGTGACCGGATTTGTGAAAAGGTACCTTTTTCACACATAAAATTTGACCCATTTTTTCAAATTTCAAACTTTATAACTTTTGTATCACTGCAAGCACGTATCTGTAATTTTCCATGAGTATGCCTACATTATGTGGCTACATTGTGATACAAAAAGAAAGTCAATCAGTGCAAGGAGTCAACAGTTATGACATTTTGTTTGCTGGTATGTCAAATGTGTGGAAAAGGTACCTTTTCGCAAATCCGGTCACATATATCACTGATGGAATCACACATTGATTTTAAAGTTTTACCTGCAATACTCTCCCGGAGTTATATTTATGCAACATATATGTAAGGTTAAACGTTCTCCATGCCTTATAGGGATTGCGCTAAACGAAATGTTATTTAAAAATCTGTCAGTATGATTCAATTTTAAAGCCAATTGTAGCTTCCACAGACAGTTGCAACATAGATTCTCAAACAATTCTATGTTCAACTAATAGCTGGATAACAGGAACAACAAGTAAAGTTTACAGTCGCACTTATGATGTGTCCACACATTGTCCGTTTGATTACTGTCTACCTCACTACTCGCACCTTGACCTCTCTGATCCTGACTCTCAATGTCAGTTTAATAGGACTGGTATGTTGTGTGCAAGATGTAAGGATTTGTGTTTGTGATCTTTCTTTTTATCTCTAGCTTCACTTTGGCTGATTTAAATATAATTTTCTATGCTAATATTGTGAGTAGTAATGGTGCTATTTGTTTTTCCAATTTACAATCCAATGAATTACACATAAATTATGTGATTATTTCCTTGATTTAGGCAATGAAGTGTGTTTTTACAATGATATGGATGACTATGCAAAGATGCGGCTACAGTTGATATTTCCCTTTTATATACCTCATCTTTATTGCTACATTGCTTATCATAAGTTACAAGTTGATACTGTACTAGAATACAGAGGCTCACTGTACACAGAGCACTACCAGTTCTTGCTACATTATACCTATTGTCCTATACTAAGATAATACGTACTGTATCCAGTGTCTTGTTCTCTTATTCAACAATAACTAGTCTTCCCAGTAAAAACACTACACTGTTGTGGTCAGTTGATACAGAAATTCAACTGTTTGGACTATATAAAGTTCATCATTCTGTTCATTGTGTGTCTTGTTCTATATATTCCTCATATATACTATTACCATTCAATGCAGTCCTAATCAAGACACACGGTAGTGTGTCGTGCGGCCCAAGAAGCCGGCGCGCAACCCCGTGAGTATATTGACAGGAAGAAAGAAAAGGCAATTTTCGCACCTCCGTAGCTCTGTGCTGCCTTGATGAAACAAGACAAATTTTGCTGTGTACATTCCCTCCAACTTCAGTACTCCACATTCCAAATTTGAGCGAAATCGCTTCAGGCAGTCCTGAGATATGCGACTTCAAAAATTGGCTTAGTTTCTTGGTTTTTTTTTTCTTCTTATTTTTCTTCCTCTTTTCGCACACTTACAAAAACTGCTATAAAACGCGAACGCGTTATCCGATTGCCTTGAAATTTGGCACACAGAAGGGGGGTATAAAGGCGCATCTATGTACCAACTTTGGCTGGAATACCATAAACAGGCAAAGAGTTATGAGCAATTATGCACGAAAAATAACACCAATATGTTGTCACGCCTACAGGGTAAACCGCGTATGGGAAGAAGCTGAAAATCGGTGGGTGAATAGGTTAACTATTGAACCTCAAACCTTTTGTGGTTTGAAAGAAATCGAGCTAAAAACCAGGAAGATACAGCGAAAAAATCAACAGTGTGTAACAATTACGCAATCGAGATTAGCTAATTTTTATTATTATTATTATGCTTGCCACGCCTACCAGATAAACCACTTGGGGTAATGCTTTGAAAATCGCTGTACAGATGGAGTTATCATCTTAGAAAGGCTCTTCAATGGTGTAGAAGAATCAGACTTAAAGCCACGGAGTTATAACACGAAATCCAACTTGGTGTAGCAAGTGCGAGATCGAGATACTCTAATAGAGCAGTCATCCTAATAGAGCAGTCACCCTGAACAGAATTCAAGAGATCAGTTAGAAATAAGTAACCTGTATAGAGATCAGCTACAAACAAATCACCCTGTAGAGAGTTCAGCTACAAACAATTCACCCTGTTCAGACATCAGTTAGAAGAAGTTTTCTTGTAGAGAGTTCAGTTACAAACAAATCACCCTGTTGAAAGATCAGCTAGAAGATGTCACCTTGTAGATAGTTCAGTTACAAAGAAACCACCATGTAGAGAATTCAGCTACAAACTAGTGACCCTGTAGATACATCAGCTAGAAGAAGTTACCTTGTAGAGAGTTCAGCTACAAAGAAACCATTCTGTAAAGAGCTCAGCTGCAAACAAATCACCTATACAGAATTCAGCTACAAACAAATCACCCTGTAGAGAGATCAGCTAGAAGAAGTTACCTTGTAGATAGTGTTACAGGACGGATTAGACAGAGCACGATGACGACCAAACGACTTAATAACTCTAATTATTTGGACTCTCCACGCATGCGCATTGTACAGACATATATTAATTCTAATATAACACTCCCCCCCTACAAAAAGGATGATGCCTGTGACTTACAAGAACAAAAGTGAAATGACCAATAAAACCTAATAAATACAACATGGGAGTGAATGCACAGGAGTCCAGTTCAACTAAACAGTGGCTCTTGACAGAGCATCAGCGATTACATTATCACGCCCTTTTATATGGCGGATCTTTAAATTGTATTCTTGAAACGCAAGACTCCACCGGAGTAGTCTCTGGTTCTTGTTTTTCATTTTCTCAATGAACACAAGAGGATTGTGGTCAGTATAAACTTCAACTGGAGCTATGGTGGTGCCCAAATACACATCGAAATGTTGTAACGCTAATAAAAGAGCCAATGTCTCTTTCTCTGTGGTCGAATAATTAACTTGGTGTTTGTTAAACTTGTACGAAAAGTAACATACTGGGTGATCAATGCTACAACGTCCTTCTTGTAATAAAACTGCACCAATGCCAATGTCACTGGCGTCAACTTGAAGTTTAAAAGGCTTCTTAAAATCAGGGGCCTTTAACACAGGTGCAGACAACAACAAAGATTTAATCTTCTCAAAAGCATGCTGACATTCTGTACTCCATACAAACTTCTTCTGTTTCTGCAGTAAAGTGGTAAGTGGTTCAGCAATGGTGGAGAAGTTATAGCAGAACTTGCGGTAGTATCCTGCCATTCCTAAGAACCGCATTATTTCACGCTTGTCTACTGGGGTAGGGAATTTCAAAATGGCCTCTACTTTCGATACTACCGGAGCAACTTCTCCCTGGCCAACGATGTGCCCCAAAAACTTAACTCGTGCTCTACAGAACTCACTCTTGGACAGATTGACTGTAAGGTGAGCACCCCGCAACCTGCTAAAGAACTTCTGCAATAACTGTATATGATCTTCCCAGCTGTCACTATATATCACCAGGTCATCTATATAAGCATCACAGCCCTCCAGCCCATGAATTACACCATTCGCTGGAAGGTGGCTGGTGCATTTTTCATGCCAAAGGGCATGACACAGTATTGGAATAAACCGTCCGGGGTTGCAAACGCTGACAACTCTTGAGCTCGCCTGGTTAATGGCACTTGCCAGTACCCCTTCAGTAAATCAAATGTGCTAACATATTTAGCATGACCAATTCTGTCAATACAGTCATCCACCCTGGGAATTGGGTAGGAATCCGTCTTAGAAACTCCATTCAACTTACGAAAGTCAGTGCAAAATCTATATGTGCCATCCGACTTTGGCACGAGAACGCAAGGAGAGCTCCACTGACTTTGGTGGCTAGGCTCAATAATTCCATTTCGTAGCATATACTCTATTTCATTCCTCATTAATTTTAACTTCACTGGGTTAACCCTGTAAGGGTGCTGCTTAATAGGGGATGTTTCTCCCACATCAACATCATGTACTGTAACTGTGGTCTTCCCTGGTACATCAGGAAACAAATCAGTAAACTCACATAACAGCTTCGTTAACACCTCCTTTTCCTGTAGTGGCAGGTGGCTCAGCTTCTGCTCTAAATTCAACAGCACATCCGAATTTTTCAACCTTAGGCTCCTTCCTATCTCCTCATCCTCCAGTGTCCTACCATTCAGCTCCTTCCTACCAACACTAACACAATTCGAAACAACAGACACTGGATCGTTGTTACCTTCTCTACCATGGTATGGCTTGAGCATGTTCACATGACATAGTCTCTTCTCCTTCCGCCAGCCAGGAGTCTGAATCAAATAGTCAACATCGTTCACCTTCTGTTCTACGGTGTACGGACCACAATAACGTGCCTGTAATGGCTGACGATGTATAGGTAGGAGGACTAGTACTTGATCTCCTGGTTGAAAGGTGCGGGATCTGGCTTTTTTGTCATACCACTGTTTCATTCGACTCTGTGAGGATCTCAAGTTTTTCTGTGCTAACTTATTAGCCACCTTAAGTCTCTCGCGCACATCAGTAATGTGCGTGATAACACTGTGTGACGAATCATTGTCACTGTTTAGCCAAGATTCCTTAAGCAGTTTAAGCGGACCTCTAAGGAAATGACCAAAAACTAATTCAAATGGGGAAAACCCTAAGGATTCCTGTGCTGACTCTCTGGCTGCAAACAACAGCAAAGGGATACCCTCATCCCAGTCATGCTTCTGTGTCATACAATAGGCTCTCATCATTGACTTCAAGGTTTGGTGAAACCTTTCCAGTGCCCCCTGGCTTTGTGGGTGATATGCTGTGGATTTGACTTGGTGAATACCCAGTTGGACCATAACACTCTGGAACAACCCAGACATAAAGTTAGACCCTTGGTCTGACTGCACCACTTTCGGAAGCCCTACAAACGTAAAGAATTTTATTAAAGCCTTTACAATCTTATCTGCTTTAATATTACGCAACGGAATGGCTTCCGGGAACCGAGTTGAAGCACACATAATGGTAAGGAGGTATTGATTTCCTGCACGAGTCTTGGGCAACAGCCCCACACAATCCACAATAATACGACTAAAGGGTTCCTCCATAGCGGGTATAGGAATAAGGGGAGACACTGGTGGGTGCTGATTGGGTTTCCCTGTGAGCTGACAGACATGACATGTTTTACAAAACTTCTTAACGTCACCATGCAACCCAGGCCAATAGAAGTGATCTAACACTTTACGATACGTTTTCGCAATACCAAGGTGACCTGCTAAAGGTGTATCGTGAGCCAAAACTAAAATGTCTTTCCTATAGGGTGGTGGGACCACAACCTGGTAAACCACACTCCATTCGTTAGATGCCGGAACATTCGGCGGTCGCCACTTCTTCATCACAACATTACCACTATTCAAAAAATAACACACTGGAACTTTCTCCGCTTCTCTCTCACTTAATGCCCCCTTCTTAATGTTCATAATCTCAAAGTCTCTCTCTTGCTCTGCAACTAACCTCGAGGGAGACAACCCTAGTGGGTGATTACAACCTGGTTGACTGTTCATTTCTGGCACACCGTGTGAGGAAGGGGTTCCAGAATTAATAACCACTGACTCTTCTCTACAGCCATTGGAAAATTCCTCTGGTCTGTTGTTCTCATCCGCAGCCTTCTCAGCCGCTTTTGCCATTGCTCGGGTTACAGCACATGAAGGAAAGAAGCAACTGAATTGCTCTTCTTCTGTAATTGAACAAGGAACCTCCGACACTCGTGGTTCACCTGTGACCTTGTCCCCCGCCAAATCATTGCCCAGTATCATTGACACTCCTTTAACAGGTAGGGAGGGGCGTAAACCTACAGCAACAACACCTGAAACTATGTCAGACTGTAGGCTAACCACATGTAAGGGTACACTGATAACTCCCATCTCTACTCCTTGCAATAGCACACTAATTCCAGCTGAGGTCTGGTCAGAAAATGGTAACACACTGTCCAACAATAGTGACTGTGTGGCTCCAGTGTCCCTTAACACATTAATTGGAACTTTCTTGGTACCTCCCTCCAAACACACAAACCCTCTCGACACAAACGGTAACAATACCTCATCTGCTGTACCTCCTACAGACTCTGATGTTCCTTGATTCCTGGTTTCATTAACTGAATCAGTTACGTCCACCATCTTCGGTATAATTAGTGAATCAGATTCTACTCTGTGATTCTTCCTCTCCAAGGCTCTACATTCCGACATCACATGACCCTTTTTCTTACAGTAGTAGCAGGTTGGGCCCGTTGTGAACCGTTGACTACGTTGCACTGGAGGATCACTCGCACGGCCAGAAGCTTGAGAACCACCACCACCAGACAGAGGGTTACTAGAGTATCCTCTGTTACCAGCATGAGGTGGTAAGTCTCGAGACTGGTGTCTGAACACAGGCTTATGGGTCAAGGTATAATCATCAGCCAGTACCGCGGCTTGGTGAAGGTTTTCACCTTTCTGTTCATCTATATAAGTTTTCAGTTCTGTAGGCAGGCAATTCTTGAATTCCTCAACCAGTACCACCTGGCGTAACTGAACATAGTTCTTATCAACATTCTTAGATAGACACCATTGGTCGAACAACATTTCTTTTTCCCTTCCAAACTCTACGTAGGTTTGTTTATCTGTTTTCTTAGAGTCTCTAAATCGTTGCCGATAGGCTTCCGGGACCAGCTCGTAGGCTTTCAAAATACTTGTCTTCACAGTTTCATATTCAGAGCTCTCCTCTATTGACAAAGCTGAATAAACAGCTCGGGCCTTTCCCACGAGGCCACTTTGTAGGAGCAGCGTCCATGAATCTTTCGGCCACTTTAAACTCTGTGCCACCTTCTCAAAATGTAGAAAAAACTTATCTACCTCCGTTTCAGAAAAGCTAGGGACAAATTTCATATGTCTGCTTACATCAAAAATATCTCTGCTGCCTGTTTCCCGTGAACTAGTTGGGGGTGACACTGCCGCCGATTTCGACACTTCTAGCTCCTTCAGTCTCAATTGGACTTCCAACTCTTTCTCCCTCAGTTGTAACTCTTTTACTTTCAGCTCCGCTTCTCTTTCCTTAGCTCTCGCTTCTAATTCCAACCGACGAATTGCTATGGCGGACGGCTCTTCTATCTCGTCATCCGAAATAAGTTCTTCTTCGTGTAAATACTTTACAATAATCTGCCGAATCTCACCCTTCTTCGCGCCATTCGCAACAGTAAGTTTGTAGTGTCCCGCCAATTGCGTCAGCTCTGCTCGTTTCAACTTCGACAACACAGTAAGTGATGGCTCCTTAACGAATGATTCAATGTCCAGAGACATCCCAGTACAATCACAATGTTTGTAGAAAATTGGTCCCAATTAGTGCTCACTACCAAATAAATGCAGCACCTTTCCTCGACGAGTCCTGCCACGAAAACAACAAGGAAACAACAAGGTCGCTTATTAACAAATGATCGTCACCTTATCAGGTACCATTAACCCGGTACCAAGGATTAAGGCTTAGCGGTTTTCGAACCGCAGGAAGAGATACAGCACCAAACACTCGAAGACCACAGGAACAGTCGATTAACAAGTATCTCTCCTTTTCCGCTCCCGGACAAGCCCCCAAATCTGTTACAGGACGGATTAGACAGAGCACGATGACGACCAAACGACTTAATAACTCTTATTATTTGGACTCTCCACGCATGCGCATTGTACAGACATATATTAATTCTAATATAACAATAGTTCAGCTACAAACAAATCATACTGTAGAGAGATCAACTAGAAGAAGTTACCTTGTAGATAGTTCAGCTACAAACAATTCACCCTGTACAGAGCTCAGTTAAAAGAGGTTTCCTTGTAGAGAGTTCAGCTACAGACAGATCACCCTGTAGAGAGATCAGTTAGAAGAAGTTACCTTGTAGATCGTTCAGCTACAAACAATTCACCCTGTAAAGAGATCAGCTAGAAGAAGTTACCTTGTAGATAGTTCAGCTACAAAGAAACCATCATGTAGAGAATTCAACCGCAAACAAATCATGTGTAGAGTTCAGCTACAAACAAATCTCCCTGTAGAGAGATCAGCTAGAAGAAGTTTCCTTGTAGAGAGTTCTGCTACAAACAAATCACCCTGTAGAAAGATCAGCTAGAAGAAATCGCCTTGTAGAGAGTTCAGCTTCAAAGAAACAATCATGTGAGAGTTCAGGTACAAACAAATTGTCCTGTAGAGAGATCAGCTACAAAGAAACCATCATGTAGATAGTTCAGGTACAAACAAATCACCCTGTAGAAAGATCAGCTATAGAAGAAATCACCTTGTAGAGAGTTCAGCTACAAAGAAACTATCATGTAGAGAGTTCAACTACAAACAAATCACCCTGTAGAAAGATCAGCTATAGAAGAAATCACCTTGTAGAGAGTTCAGCTACAAAGAAACTATCATGTAGAGAGTTCAGCTACAAACAAATCGGCCTGTAGAGAGATCAGCTAGAAGAAATTACCTTGTAGAGAGTTCAGCTACAAAGAAACCATCATGTAGAGAGTTCAGCTGCAAACAAATCACCTGTAGACAGTTAAGCTACAAACAAATCTCCCTGTAGAGAGATCAGCTAGAAGAAGTCACCTTGCAGGGAGTTCAGTTACAAAGAAATAAACCATGTAGAGAGTTCAGCTGCAAACAAATCACCTGTAGAGAGTTCAGCTAGAAACAAGTCACCCTGTAGAGAGATCAGCTAGAAACAAGTCACCTTGTAGAGAGTTCAGCTAGAAGAAGTCACACTGTAGAGCTACAAAGAAACTACCATGTAGAGTTCAGCTGCAAACAAATCACCCTGTAGAGAACTCAGCTACAAACAAATCGCCCTGTAGAAAGATTAGCTAGAAGAAGATACCTTATAGGGAGTTCAGCTATGAACAGATCACCCTGTAGAGAGTTCAGCTACAAACAAATCACCCTGTAGAGAGTTCAGTTACAAAGAAACCACCATGTAGAGAGTTCAGCTGCAACAAAAATCAATCACTCTGTTGAGAGTTCAGCTAGAAGAAGTCACCTTGTAGAGAGTTAAGGTGCAAATAAATCACCCTGTAGAGAATTCAGCTACAAACAAATCACCCTGTAGAAAGATCAGCTAGAAGAAGTTACCTTGTAGAGAGTTCAGCTACAAAGAAACCAACATGTAGAGAGTTCAGCTGCAAACAAATCACCTGTAGAGAGTTCAGCTAGAAGAAGTCACATTGTAGAGAGTTCAGCTACAAAGAAACTACCACGTAGAGAGTTCAGCTGCAAACAAATCATCCTGTAGAGAGTTCAGCTAGAAGAAGTCGCCTTTTAGAGAGTTCAGCTACAAAGCAACCACCATGTAAAGAGTTCAGCTGCAAAAAACTCAATCACCTTGTAGAAAGATCGGCTAGAAGAAGTTACTTTGTAGAGAGTTCAGCTACAAAGAAACCACCATGTAGAGAGTTCAGCTGCAAACAAATCACCTGTAGAAAGTTCAGCTAGAAACAAGTCACCCTGTAGAGAGTTCAGCTACAGTTCTCCTTACCATAAACTTCCAAAACTTTCCAGCTAAATAACTCCAAATTTTCCTATAACACTGCCTTAGCAACCCATACATTTTTTGCATAATTTTTGATGGGCTATCGATTGGTGTAGTTTTAAAAAAAACCACCCGTTGCCACGTTATTCTATTTAATGCACACCTCACGCTATTATTGTTGAATGATAGAAACGTGTCTAAGTTCGCTCTACAGGTGATTGTTGTTTATTTGATGATTGTTATTGATGCCACCTAAGTCAAAAAGAAGTTTACAGCTGGGAGTAGCCAGAGCACACCGCCAGAAGAAATGTAAAACACAAGAATGCTCCTCCAAATCGAATGAAGGTATTTCTGAAGATAAAACAAGTTCTATTATTGAGGAACATATAACAGACCCTGCTCTTGAATTTTCTAGTACTTTAAACTCTAGTGACATGTCAGAAAATGAGACCACAGAAGTCAGTACTGTTTCAACTGAAAGCGTTGTGCCTGCAACTGGAGATCATAGTGAAACAGCTGAAGAGATTGTACCCACTTTCAGTGATTATGATTCCCAAGATGACGAAGACTACACTTCACCAGCTGAAACTGCAACAGCTAGAGGATGAATTAATCCATGGCCATGCAAAAGACTGGGTAAATTCACTTGACAGAGACGATCTAATGTCACTGTCTCTGTTGCTGCACTATCTAATAGTAAACATTTTAGGCCTTCAGCTAACGTTTGCTGCTACAGTGATAGGTGATTTAGTTGGAAAAAGTGAACGAACTGTTCGTGAATGGAGGGGAACCTTTTTATGCAATGATGGATCATTTCCAGGTTCACTGCAAGGAAAGTACCAGCAGACTGGAGTCTTGGGACAAAATGAGGAGTTAAACAAGCATGTGAGAAAGTATGTCAGGGGAAAACGCTAATGTAAAAGGTAAACCCAACATGACCATTGCTTCATTTTGCCAGTGGGTAAATAACGAACTTTTACCCAATAGTGTGCTCGAGCCTGGATTTCCTCGCAAAATAAGTGTTGATACTGCAAGAAGATGGCTGCACCATCTTGATTTTAAAGTGTTAGATAGAAAGAAAGGTGTTTATATTGACGGCCACGAGAGAGAGGACGTAGTTGCTTGTCGTAAAAAGTTCATTCAGAAAATGGTATCAATTGGAATTATAAACAAAGATAATGCCCCCACACCTCAAGCTGCCCAGTGCCTACCAGAAGATTTAAGATGTCCACCTGAAGAGCAATTACAGAAAACTATTGTGTTATTCCATGATGAATCCATATTTTCAGCTAATGAAGACCAAGGGACACAATGGGGTGAAAAGGATAATTTTGCAATTAAGCCTAAAAGCAAAGGTTCCGGTATAATGGTATCAGACTTTATTGATGAGTTTAATGGTTACCTTCATCTTAGTGACACAGAATTTTCTCTGGCTGAACACACATATGGGAACAACATTAAAAAAGAAGCTCGTCAATTTTTGGAATATGGAGAGAGTCGAGAAGGTTATTGGACCTCAGACAAATTCCTCACTCAAATGGAACATGCAATAAAAATAGCTGATATTAAGTATCCGAAAGATGTAGGATATCGTGTGGTATGGGTATTTGACAACAGCAGTTGTCACAATGCCTACGCCGATGATGCATTAAATGCGAACAATATGAATGCCAAGCCTGGGGGAAAGCAGCCATGCTTACGTGACACAGAATGGGATGAGAGACCCCAGTGAATGGTCTTTAATATTGGTATTCCAAAGGGCCTTATTCAAGTACTAACTGAAAGAGGCAAATACAAAAAATCAATGAAACTTGAAAACATGAGGAAAGAAATCTCGACTCATCCTGACTTCATGAATGAAATGACCAAACTAGAACATTTTCTACATGATCGTGGACACATTTGCATCATGTTACCAAAGTTTCATTGCGAGCTTAACCCCATAGAAAGATGTTGGGGTCAAGCAAAGCGATATACACGAAGCTTTACAAATTACACTTTACCACGATTACGTACTAATGTTCCCAATGGACTTGATTCGGTGATGCTCGAGAATATCAAAAACTATTTCCGCAAGGTAAAGCAGTACATGTTTGCATACCTAGAAGGCTACACAGCAGGTCCAGACTTAGAAAAGAAAGTAAAAGTATACAAGGAAGTATATAAGTCACACCGAAAGATAGGTGTAAACAGCTGACAAAATCCATTTTTCCATGCATACATTATATCCCAAAGTAAACAATCTATCCTAAAACCCTTCTGTAATTTTATTCCATGATAATTGTATGTACTGTACAGTAAAAACTACTATGATAGCTATAAATATGTGTGGGTACATACATTTTTGGTAATAACCATATAATTGTTTATGGAAATTGAACTAAAGCAGCAATGAACAAAATGCTGTGTAGAAAGTTTTCATTACACATGATAATCACATAAAAGGTGCAAAAGGTATGGCATCAGTCACTATCAATAGGTACATACATTTTAAAGAAACATGGCAGTGAAATGAAGTTATCTACCACATTCTCATTAAAATCACTGAATTGCTTGTCACTGTTAGTGCACTGTAGAGCATAGATTGAGTAATGTTACCTGAAAAGTTCATTACAATTGCACTATGTATCACTGAGTTATGAATTTTAAAAATCGTGATACCATTTTGGAAGTTTATGGTAAGGAGAACTATAGAAGAAGTCACATTGTAGAGAGTTCAGCTACAATGAAACTCCCATGTAGAGAGTTCAGCTGCAAACAAATCACCCTGTAGAGAACTCAGCTACAAACAAATATGCAGTGTAAAAAGATCAGCTAGAAGAAGTTACCTTGTAGAGAGTTCAGCTACAACGAAACCACCATGTAGAGAGTTCAGCTACAAACAAATCACCTGTAGAGAGTTCAGCTAGAAACAAGTCCCCTGTAGAGAGATCAGCTAGAAACAAGTCACCTTGTAAAGAGTTCAGCTAGAAGAAGTCACATTGTAGAGAGTTCAGTTACAAAGAAACCACCATTTAGAGAGTTCAGCTGCAAACAAATCACCCAGTAGAAAGTTCAGCTATGAACAGATCACCCTGTTGAGAGTTCAGTTAGAAACAAGGAATCCTGTATAGAGATCACCTAGAAGTATCGCCTTGTAGAGAGTTCAGGTACAAATAAATCACCTGTAGAGAGTTCAGCTACAAACAAATCACCCTGTAGAGAGATCAGCTAGAAGAAGTCACCTTGTAGAGAGTTCAGCTATAAAGAAACCACCATGTAGACAATTCAGCTGCAAACAAACACCCTGTAGAGAACTCAGCTACAAACAAATCGCCCTGTAGAAAGATCAGCTAGAAGAAGTTACCTTGTAGGGATTTCAGCTACAAACAAATCACCCTGTAGAGAGTTCAGCTACAAAGAAACCATTCTGTAAAGAGCTCAGCTGCAAACAAATCACTTGTACAGAATTCAGCTACAAACAAATCACCCTATAGAGAGATCAGCTAGAAGAAATTACCTTGTAGATAGTTCAGCTACAAACAAATCACCCTGTAGAAAGATCAGTTAGAAGAAATTACCTTGTAGAGAGTTCAGCTACAAAGAAACCACCATGTAGAGAGTTCAGCTGCAAAGAAATCACCCTTTAGAAAATTCTGCCAGAAACAAATTGCCCTGTAGAAAGATCAGTTAGAAGAAGTTACCTTTTAGAGAGTTCAGCTACAAAGAAACCATTCTGTAAAGAGCTCAGCTGCAAACAAATCACCTATACAGAATTCAGCTACAAACACATCACCCTGTAGAGAGATCAGCTAGAAGAAGTTACCTTGTAGATCGTTCAGCTACAAACAATTCACCCTGTAGAGAGAGCAATTAGAAGAAGTCACCTTGTAGAGTGTTCAGTTACAAAGAAACCACCATGGAGATTTCTGTAATCAATATATGTGACCGGATTTGTGAAAAGGGGTCTTCCACACACATCCAATTCCATAAACGTTGGAGACCATAACTCAGTGTTCAAGTAACATATTAACCTTTCACCATGTATTCAGCTATAGTGGTGCTCACCACTGTCTAAATTTCAAGGCAATAGCTCTTTCCAATCTGAAGTTATCAATTGTCAAAGTTGGCAAATTGGATGTGTGTGGAAGACCCCTTTTCGCAAATCCGATCACATATGTATTATACAGCATATATAATTTGTACATTTACTGATAAAATATTTAAAGTACATCTACTTCATCTTTTCTTCTTCCTGTAGTAAAGAAAAAAACATAGGTTAAAAAAGTCCCAAAGCTGGCCATAGGCCGGCTTTGGGGTATACAATTACAAAAAGAAATGATATCTAATCCAAAACAGCCAAGCTGTAAAAAAAGTGTGCGGCCCTCAGAAAGGCTATGGTGAAAAAAGATGTGAAATCCAAGGTGGCGGCCAAGAAATGGCTGTGATGGTAGGTTAATGGTAAAAATTTTAATAATGACAATTTAGGTAAATTTTGTGAAGCGGCACAAAAATTCACCTGAATTGTCGTTATTAAAATTTTTACCATTAACCTACCATCACAGCCATTTCTTGGCCGCCACCTTGGATTTCACATCTTTTTTCACCATAGCCTTTTTGAGGGCTGCACACTTTTTTTACAGCTTGGCTGTTTTGGATTAGATAATATTTACAAGGACTTTGTCACAATTTAAATTTATAAATCAATTTAAGCCATTACTGGATGTCTATCAAGGGCCATATAAGGACAGATTCTATTATTGGACTGGTTCACAACTGCTGTTAAGAGCAGTATTTTTTGGAATATCAACTCTTAATAGGAGCACTAATATAATGATAGATACAGTGTTCTTATGCTTGGAGTAGTGGAGTGTATACACAAAACAAGTTTCCTATTGAAAAGCAAAACAAAGAACCATCAAGAATTGATTCTACTTCTTACAATTTACACCACTTCTAACTCAGTTGCAGTTAACATGCTGGTTGGTATTGCGCTGACACAGTTTGTGGCATTTACAGTTTACCAAAGTGCATTGTTTGGAAAAGTCGAAGAAGCAATTTGCATATTTTTGTTAAGTGAATTAATCCTTGCATGGTTTTTTGATTTTGCCCTCACACATGCACCTGAAGAATCTCAACAAACCTTACAAATACGCAGCACAGTTCTTGATGTTGCACATGACTACAAAGAATTTGAAGAACTGCTAATTGGATTGGATGAATAATTATTATCTTAGATAGTCAATTCACATATAACCTTCTGCACATGCCAACTAATCATAGTACATTGAACATTTTGATATTAGGAAAGTGTACATACACTACATTTTACTTGCAATGATTTAAGTAGTGATTTGCATAGAGATGATCAGGTAGTGATACCTCAATTACATTCAATAATAACCCCAATGATATGATCATAATGATCCATGTCCTTCATACTCTCATGCTGTGTAAATGCCATGTGGACATCATGCTGTGGGCATCATACCATCATTTTGATTCTTTATTAAACTGAACATACTTGTAAGATCTTACCATTGATTGATTGTTCTATTAGAGTGTTTGGTTGTTCTGTTAAAAAAATGTATAATACAAAAAGGATATAAATGTAGGTAAAAAAAAAAAAAAAAACTACACCTCACCATATAACAAGCCATATCACAATACTGGAATTATGGAATCTTTGCATTCTATAGTTTGTAGTATAAACATTTTTGATTAAAAAAGGGAATTCTGCGTCATTGTAGACCATTGCTTACTTACATCAATATGCTCAAAATTGTGATGGTATTATCACTTGTAAATTACACAAATGCACTAATGCTTGCACACAATGTAGAACATCCAATGACTTTTTACTGATGTATGTATCTCTTGAAATTTGCTAGACACCTAGTGGAAATACTGTAATCTGTTATAGTTGCACAACAAAGATGAAAGTTATACACACTAAGTAATATTCTTGCAAATCATACATTCTACACAATTTTATTAAGACAAGCTTAAGTGCTTGCGGATGTGTTTGACAACTGGATGAAGGGAAAGGGAGACATAGCAATACCTAGGGCCTAACAGTAATCCATCTCTGAGGACTCATTGCTGAAGCAATGGGAAATTGATCTTGCTTCCCAGATGCATATTGTGACATATCAATGTAATGTAAAGCACTGCAATATGTGTCAAATCAATGCTACACTGTTCTGTATGTCATTGAGCTGTGGTGGGAAAGCAAATCATGGTGATAGTATGTCAGCTCATGCTACTGGTTGTTGCAAAAACTAGAAGGGTAAAAGAAGCTATTCCAGACACATAAGCCATATGCCATATTTCATGTACATATGCCATAAGCCAGCATGTTAAACACAAAAAATCTCTACTTGGACACAATAGATAACAATAATTGGATATGGTAGAAACAAAAAGGTAGTTTTTCCATAAATTAGAGGCAGATAAGTACTGAGAGTGCTTCTGTATAAATGTTTATTTGAGTACAAAATAATAGAGATCTCTGTGTGTATAACATGCTGGCTTGTTTGACTCATTTTCTTACATTTGCAATGATCTCTGTTCCCATGTTTTAATTATTTTACAATAGTTTGTTTACTTTTAATAAATATGGATACATAACATGATAATTAGAGGCGCTGGTGGTGCTTGAGATTACTCAGTGTCAAGTCAGTCATCATGTATTAGTTAGCTAATACTATCAGTGTTATCAAACACAAATGTATTGTTTCATTACTACTGAATGTGTACTTACTACACAGCTTTGCTATAGGCAACGTATATCCTGCTGTGCACTTGTGTGCAGCTGTAATATGGCTTCAGTAGGTGATCACAATGAGTCATGTACCCAGTGGTACACAACAACATTGCTGCTCTTAATATATTGTCGTTAATAAAATCTAATCCAAAACAGCCAAGCTGTAAAAAAAGTGTGCGGCCCTCAGAAAGGCTATGGTGAAAAAAGATGTGAAATCCAAGGTGGCGGCCAAGAAATGGCTGTGATGGTAGGTTAGTGGTAAAAATTTTAATAATGACAATTCAGGTGAATTTTTGTGCCGCTTCACAAAAATTCACCTGAATTGTCGTTATTAAAATTTTTACCACTAACCTACCATCACAGCCATTTCTTGGCCGCCACCTTGGATTTCACATCTTTTTTCACCATAGCCTTTCTGAGGGCCGCACACTATTTTTACAGCTTGGCTGTTTTGGATTAGATTTCATTTCTTTTTGTATTTGTATACCCCAAAGCCGGCCTATGGCCAGCTTTGGGACTTTTTTAACCTATGTTTTTTTCTTTCCTACAGGAAGAAGAAAAGATGAAGTAGATGTACTTTAAATATTTTATCAGTAAATGTACAAATTATATATACTGTATAATACATATGTGACCGGATTTGCGAAAAGGGGTCCAATTTGCCAACTTTGACAATTGATAACTTCAGATTGGAAAGAGCTATTGCCTTGATATTTGGGCAGTGGTGAGCACCACTATAGCTGAATACATGGTGAAATGTTCAGGTTAATATGTTACTTGAACACTGAGTTATGGTCTCCAACATTTACGGAATTGGATGTGTATGGAAGACCCCTTTTCGCAAATCCGGTCACATATATTGATTACAGAAATCTCCATGGTGGTTTCTTTGTAACTGAACACTCTACAAGGTGACTTCTTCTAATTGCTCTCTCTACAGGGTGAATTGTTTGTAGCTGAACGATCTACAAGGTAACTTCTTCTAGCTGATCTCTCTACAGGGTGATGTGTTTGTAGCTGAATTTTGTATAGGTGATTTGTTTGCAGCTGAGCTCTTTACAGAATGGTTTCTTTGTAGCTGAACTCTCTAAAAGGTAACTTCTTCTAACTGATCTTTCTACAGGGCAATTTGTTTCTGGCAGAATTTTCTACAGGGTGATTTCTTTGCAGCTGAACTCTCTACATGGTGGTTTCTTTGTAGCTGAACTCTCTACAAGGTAATTTCTTCTAGCTGATCTCTCTACAGGGAGATTTGTTTGTAGCTGAACTATCTACAAGGTAACTTCTTATAGCTGATCTCTACAGGGTGATTTGTTCGTAGTTGAATTCTGTACAGGTGATTTGTTTGCAGCTGAGCTCTTTACAAAATGGTTTCTTTGTAGCTGAACTTTCTCCAAGGTAACTTCTTCTAACTGATCTTTCTACAGGGTGATTTGTTTGTAGCTGAACTATCTACAAGGTAATTTCTTCTAGCTGATCTCTCTACAGGGCGATTTGTTTGTAGCTGAATTCTGTACAAGTGATTTGTTTGCAGCTGAGCTCTTTACAGAATAGTTTCTTTGTAGCTGAACTCTCTACAGGGTGATTTGTTTGTAGCTGAACTCTCTACAGGTGATTTGTTTGTAGCTGAACTCTACAAGGCGATACTTCTAGGTGATCTCTCTACAGGATTCCTTGTTTCTAACTGAACTCTCAACAGGGTGATCTGTTCATAGCTGAACTTTCTACTGGGTGATTTGTTTGCAGCTGAACTCTCTAAATGGTGGTTTCTTTGTAGCTGAACTCTCTACAATGTGACTTCTTCTAGCTGAACTCTCTACAAGGTGACTTGTTTCTAGCTGATCTCTCTACAGGGTGACTTGTTTCTAGCTGAACTCTCTACAGGTGATTTGTTTGTAGCTGAACTCTCTACATGGTGGTTTCGTTGTAGCTGAACTCTCTACAAGGTAACTTCTTCTAGCTGATCTTTTTCACTGCATATTTGTTTGTAGCTGAGTTCTCTACAGGGTGATTTGTTTGCAGCTGAACTCTCTACATGGGAGTTTCATTGTAGCTGAACTCTCTACAATGTGACTTCTTCTAGCTGAACTCTCTACAGGGTGACTTGTTTCTAGCTGAACTCTCTACAGGTGATTTGTTTGCAGCTGAACTCTCTACATGGTGGTTTCTTTGTAGCTGAACTCTCTACAAGGTAACTTCTTCTAGCCGATCTTTCTACAAGGTGATTAAGTTTTTGCAGCTGAACTCTTTACATGGTGGTTGCTTTGTAGCTGAACTCTCTAAAAGGTGACTTCTTCTAGCTGAACTCTCTACAGGATGATTTGTTTGCAGCTGGATTCTCTATGTGGTAGTTTCTTTGTAGCTGAACTCTCTACAATGTGACTTTTTCTAGCTGAACTCTCTACAGGGTGACTTGTTTTTAGCTGATCTCTCTACAGGGTGACTTGTTTCTAGCTGAACTCTCTACAGGTGATTTGTTTGCAGCTGAACTCTCTACATGGTGGTTTCTTTGTAGCTGAACTCTCTACAAGGTAACTTCTTCTAGCTGATCTTTCTACAGGGTGATTTGTTTGTAGCTGAATTCTCTACAGGGTGATTTATTTGCAGCTTAACTCTCTACAAGGTGACTTCTTCTAGCTGAACTCTCTACAGAGTGATTGATTTTTTTTGCAGCTGAACTCTCTACATGGTGGTTTCTTTGTAGCTGAACTCTCTACAAGGTAACTTCTTCTAGCTGATCTTTCTACAGGGTGATTTGTTTGTAGCTGAATTCTCTACAGGGTGATTTATTTGCAGCTTAACTCTCTACAAGGTGACTTCTTCTAGCTGAACTGTCTACAGAGTGATTGATTTTTTTTGCAGCTGAACTCTCTACATGGTGGTTTCTTTGTAACTTAACTCTCTACAGGGTGATTTGTTTGTAGCTGAACTCTCTACAGGGTGATCTGTTCATAGCTGAACTCCCTATAAGGTAACTTCTTCTAGCTAATCTTTCTACAGGGCGATTTGTTTGTAGCTGAGTTCTCTACAGGGTGATTTGTTTGCAGCTGAACTCTACATGGTAGCTTCTTTGTAGCTCTACAATGTTACTTCTTCTAGCTGAACTCTCTACAAGGTGACTTGTTTCTAGCTGATCTCTCTACAGGGTGACTTGTTTCTAGCTGAACTCTCTACAGGTGATTTGTTTGCAGCTGAACTCTCTACATGATTGTTTCTTTGTAGCTGAACTCTCTACAAGGTAATTTCTTCTAGCTGATCTCTCTACAGGCCGATTTGTTTGTAGCTGAACTCTCTACATGATGGTTTCTTTGTAGCTGAACTCTCTACAAGGTGATTTCTTCTATAGCTGATCTTTCTACAGGGTGATTTGTTTGTAGTTAAACTCTCTACACGATAGATTCTTTGTAGCTGAACTCTCTACAAGGTGATTTCTTCTATAGCTGATCTTTCTACAGGGTGATTTGTTTGTACCTGAACTATCTACATGATGGTTTCTTTGTAGCTGAACTCTCTACAAGGTAACTTCTTCTAGCTGATCTCTCTACAGGACAATTTGTTTGTACCTGAACTCTCACATGATTGTTTCTTTGAAGCTGAACTCTCTACGAGGTGATTTCTTCTAGCTGATCTTTCTACAGGGTGATTTGTTTGTAGCAGAACTCTCTACAAGGAAACTTCTTCTAGCTGATCTCTCTACAGGGAGATTTGTTTGTAGCTGAACTCTCTATACATGATTAGTTTGCGGCTGAATTCTCTACATGATGGTTTCTTTGTAGCTGAACTCTCTACAAGGTAACTTCTTCTAGCTGATCTCTTTACAGGGTGAATTGTTTGTAGCAGAACGATCTACAAGGTAACTTCTTCTTACTTATCTCTCTACAGGGTGATTTGTTTGTAGCTGAACTTTTTACAAGGAAACCTCTTTTAACTGAGCTCTGTACAGGATGAATTGTTTGTAGCTGAACTATCTACAAGGTAACTTCTTCTAGCTGATCTCTCTACAGGATGATTTGTTTGTAGCTGAACTATCTACAAGGTAACTTCTTCTAGCTGATCTCTCTACAGGGTGATTTGTTTGTAGCTGAATTCTGTATAGGTGATTTGTTTGCAGCTGAGCTCTTTACAGAATGGTTTCTTTGTAGCTGAACTCTCTACAAGGTAACTTCTTCTAGCTGATGTATCTACAGGGTCACTAGTTTGTAGCTGAATTCTCTACATGGTGGTTTCTTTGTAACTGAACTATCTACAAGGTGACATCTTCTAGCTGATCTTTCAACAGGGTGATTTGTTTGTATCTGAACTCTCTACAAGAAATCTTCTTCTAACTGATGTTTTAACAGGGTGAATTGTTTGTAGCTGAACTCTCTACAGGGTGATTTGTTTGTAGCTGATCTCTATACAGGTTACTTATTTCTAACTGATCTCTTGAATTCTGTTCAGGGTGACTGCTCTATTAGGATGACTGCTCTATTAGAGTATCTCGATCTCGCACTTGCTACACCAAGTTGGATTTCGTGTTATAACTCCGTGGCTTTAAGTCTGATTCTTCTACACCATTGAAGAGCCTTTCTAAGATGATAACTCCATCTGTACAGCGATTTTGAAAGCATTACCCCAAGCGGTTTACCTGGTAGGCGTGGCAAGCATAATAATAATAATAATAAAAAAATAAAAATATTAAAAATTAGCTAATCTCGATTGCGTAATTGTTAAACACTGTTGATTTTTTCGCTGTATCTTCCTGGTTTTTAGCTCGATTTCTTTCAAACCACAAAAGGTTTGAGGTTCAATAGTTAACCTATTCACCCACCGATTTTCAGCTTCTTCCCATACGCGGTTTACCCTGTAGGCGTGACAACATATTGGTGTTATTTATCGTGCATAATCGCTCATAACTCTTTGTCTGTTTATGGTATTCCAGCCAAAGTTGGTACCGCGATGCGCCTTTATACCCCCTTCTGTGTGCCAAATTTCAAGGCAATCGGATAACGCGTTCGAGTTTTATAGCAGTTTTTGTAAGTGTGCGACAAGAAAAAGAAAAATAAGAAGGAAAAAAACGAAGAAACTCAGCCAATGTTTGAAGTCGCATATCTCGGGAACGCGCGACGCGATTTCGCTCAAATTTGGAATGTAGAGTGCTGCAGTTGGGGGGCATGTCCACAGCAAAAATCGTCTTGTTTCATCAAGGAAGCACAGAGCTACGGAGGTGCGAAAATTGCGTTTTCTTTCTTCCTGTCAATATACTCACGGGTGTTACGCGCCGGCTTCTTGGGCCGCACGACAAACTACCGTGTGTCTTGATCTAATCCAAAACAGCCAAGCTGTAAAAAAAGAGTGCATCCGGCCCCCAAAAAGGCTATGGTGAAAAAAGATGTGAAATCCAAGGTGGCGGCCAAGAAATGGCTGTGATGGTAGGTTAATGGTAAAAATTTTAATAACAACAATTCAGGTGAATTTTGGTGCCGCTTGGTCTTGACACAAAATTCACCTGAATTGTTGTTATTAAAAGTTTTACCATTAACCTACCATCACAGCCATTTCTTGGCCGCCACCTTGGATTTCACATCTTTTTTCACCATAGCCTTTCTCAGGGCCGCACTCTTTTTTTACAGCTTGGCTGTTTTGGGTTAGATTTCACTTCTTTTTGTATTTGTATACCCGTAGGCCGGCTTTGAGGTTTTTTAACCAATCTTTTTTTCTTTACCACAGGAAGAAGAAAAAGATGGAACAAATGTTGAATACTTTAAATATTTCTGATTTTATCAGTAAATGTACATTTTATATATGTAATACATATATTTATTACAGAACTCTCCATGGTGATTTCCTTGTAACTGAACACTCTACAAGGTAACTTCTTCTAGCTGATCTCTGAACAGGGTGAATTGTTTGTAGCTGAACTCTCTACAAGGAAACCTCTTCTAACTGAGCTCTGTACAGGGTGAATTGTTTGTAGCTGAACTATCTACAAGGTAACTTCTTCTAGCTGAACTCTCTACAGGGTGATTTGTTTGTAGCTGAATTCTGTATAGGTGATTTGTTTGTAGCTGAGCTCTTTACAGAATGGTTTCTTTGTAGCTGAACTCTCTACAAGGTAACTTCTTCTAGCTGATGTACCTACAGGGTCACTAGTTTGTAGCTGAATTCTCTACATGGTGGTTTCTTTGTAACTGAACTATCTACAAGGTGACTTCTTCTAACTGATCTTTCTACAGGGTGATTTGTTTGTAACTGAACTCTCGACAAGAAAACTTCTTCTAACTGATCTCTGAACAGGGTGAATTGTTTGTAGCTGAACTCTCTACAAGGTAACTTCTTCCAGCTGATGTCTCTACAAGGTCACTAGTTTGTAACTGAACTCTCTACATGGTGGTTTCTTTGTAACTGAACTCCCTACAAGGTGACTTCTTCCAGCTTAACTCTCTACAGGGCAAGTTGTTTGTAGCTGAACTCTCACATGATTGTTTCTTTGTAGCTGAACTCTCTACAGGTGATTTGTTTGCAGCTGAAAACTCTACATGGTGGTTTCTTTGTAGCTGAACTCTCTACAAGGTGACTTCTTCTAGCTGATCTCTCTACAGGGCAATTTGTTTGTAGCTGAACTCTCACATGATTGTTTCTTTGTAGCTGAACTCTCTACAAGGTGATTTCTTCTAGCTGATCTTTCTACATGGTGATTTGTTTGTAGTTGAATTCTCTACGGGAAACTTCTTGTAGCTGATCTCTCTACAGGGAGATTTGTTTGTAGCTGAACTCTCTACAGGTGATTTGTTTGCGGCTGAATTCTCTACATGATGGTTTCTTTATAGCTGAACTCTCTACAAGGTAACTTCTTCTAGCTGATCTCTCTACAGAACGATTTGTTTGTAGCTGAACTCTCTACATGGTGGTTTCTTTGTAGCTGAACTCTACAAGGTGATTTCTTCTAGATGAACTATCTCTTTTCGTAGTTGAACTCCCTACAAGGTAACTTCTTCTAGCTGATCTTTCTACAGGGTTAATTGTTTGTAGCTGAACTCTCTACAGGGTGATTTGTTTTTAGCTGATCTCTATACAGGTTACTTGTTTCTAACTGATCTCTTGAATTCTGTTCAGGGTGACTGCTCTATTAGGATGACTGCTCTATTAGGATGACTGTTCTATTAGAGTATCTCGATCTCGCACTTGCTACACCAAGTTGGATTTCGTGTTATACCTCCGTGGCTTTAAGTCTGATTCTTCTACACCATTGAAGAGCCTTTCTAAGATGATTACTCCATCTGTACAGCGAATTTCAAAGCATTACCCCAAGCGGTTTATCTGGTAGGCGTGGCAAGTAGTCGTTTTTATTAGCTAATCTCGGTTGCGTAATTGTTACACACTGTTGTTTTTTTCGTTGTATCTTCCTGGTTTTTAGCTCGATTTCTTTCAAACCACAAAAGGTTTTAGGTTCAATAGTTAACCTATTCACCCACCGATTTTCAGCTTCTTCCCATACGCGGTTTACCCTGTAGGCGTGACAACATATTGGTGTTATTTTTCTTGAATAATCGCTCATACATCTTTGCCTGTTTATGGTAGATTATTCCAGCCAAAGTTGGTACAGAGATGCGCCCTTATACCCCCCTTCTGTGTGCCACATTTCAAGGCAATCAGATAAGGCGTTCGCATTTATAGCAGTTTTTGTATGTGTGCGAAAAGAGGAAGAAAAATAATAAGAAAAAAAATGAAGAAACTAAGCCAATTTTTGAAGTCGCATATCTCGGGAACGCCTGAAGCGATTTCGCTCAAATTTGGAATGTGGAGTACTGAAGATGGAGGGAGGGTCCACAGCAAAAATCGTCTTCTTTCATTAAGGCAGCACAGAGCTACGGAGGTGCGAAAATTTCGTTTTCTTTCTTCCTGTCAATATACTCACGGGTGTTGCGCGCTGGCTTCTTGGGCCGCACGACACACTACCGTGTGTGTTGATTCCTGATACATCCCCACTCCAAAAAGGAGAAATCCTATAATAAACACAAACCTATAGCTATTATATAAATGCGTCTAAGCCTCTTATTTATTTCCTGTATATACATTTGCCTTGAACCATAAGATGTATAACTTAATTGACTGATTATTTATTTACTTATTTAAACTCACAATACTTGACAGAGCCGATCTTCCATACTGGAATACATAAAAGACACAACACTTACACACATAGCAACACCATACATACAAAAATACAGGAAACACACATATACTAACTATATAAGAACTTTATTTTCAAGACAAGTCAGTGCTGGAGTAGACCATCATGAAAATTACTAATTATCATCAAATAAACTAGATGGCAAAGAACTCCACTACATTGTAGCTTGGTGTTGAAACTAAAGTTCTTCTTAAGCTTGTAATGAAAAATGACATGGTGAGCACCTAGTTCTGTATGAATGTTTATGACCAAAGTGTATTGGTGGCTGCAACAAAATACTCTCATCAAGATATTGACCAAACATGGTGAGAATAGTTCGGCACTGTATAAACTTGAGTATGGAAAGCCACCCAAGGTATGCTCTACACTGTGATACATGGCCATACTTCCATAAAAACCACAAGTTAGACACACAGCTCTATTTTGCATACACTGCAAATGAGACATAGAGTCCTTGTAATTGTCAGGTCTCCACACAGGTGATGCATAAGTGTATCGTGAAGAAACCAAGCAGGGGCGTATATAGAATTTTTCCAAGATGGTTCTCAGATTTGGTAGTGAATTAATGCAGGGGTCTGGGGGCACAGCCACTGACGAATTTTGCACATTAAAGTGCTTCAAAATTTACTATAGTTTATGCTCTATGAATAATGCTATTTATTATGCTTAGTTAAATTTAGTTTGCTGGTTCCCTTTAAGTCCATGGTTTATTGGTTAAGTCAGGAGTACTGTAGTGATCCAAAATCCTAATTCAAACTCAACAATTTTGATTTAGGTGCTGAAAGTTTCAAGCTAGCTATAAATTGCAATCCATTATTAATGTATTCCTCTTTTAGAATACGCCTGACTGCTCTATTAGAGTATCTCAATTTGAATTAATGTTTTTTTCCTTGTAGATACATCTTGTTCTCCCTTAATCCCTTTTTGAGTAGGTTTCCTAATACACTGTAGTTACACTGCTCTGTTCTATTCCCATTTTTATGTATCTTTGTGCAGTCACACTATGATGGTTTGGTGCTCCTACTGCACTGGTGAAGTCTACAAGTTCAAATTTTCAAAGGGGTTTCCAGAACCCCAGGTAACCCCCCTAAATATGCCCCTGCCAAGATTCTATCAACATCTTCACTATGGTGGTAAGGCAAATACTTAACATGTGAATCGATTAACATCAGATAATATGAAATTTTTCCACAAATCTTTGAAACATGTGAGGACCAATTCAGACAGCTGTCAAAAGTTACTCCCAACAAAGGAAATTATTTCTGCTTATCAACGAATGATAGAGGAGTATCATCATGTAAAATCAGAGGTTGGGGAAAAGAAGGTGGCTTAATCCTGAACCACATTATACTAGATTTTTTAAGGTTATAAGCTTCATTTTACTGGTGGTAATCCATTGTGACAAATCACATAAATCATCTTGAAGCATCTGAGCAGCAGCACCAGCAGAGTCACCAGAACAAATCAAGCACTGAGGTGCCATCAGCAAACTGAAGCAAACAACCATGTGACACTTACAGGGGCATGTCATTTACACAGTGTTGGGAGTAACGCGTTACTTATGTAATGCATTACGTAATATTACTTTTGTGGTAAATAAGTAATATTATATAGTTATACAACGGCCACGAGTGCTCTGCCTGATATAAACGCACGAGCCTGAGGGCCGTCATGCCCGAAGGCAAGTGGGTTTATACAGGCAGAGCACGAGTGCACGTTGTATAACTGTTATGTACCACTCACCTAATAGGTGGGGAGAGTTTCACAAGACAGCTGTAACACTTATAAAGGCCAGGTTTCTAACTTCGATTGTGGGTAACCAAGCCGGACGTTGCGATGACGTTCCCCCTGCAGTACTGCAGCCACCTGAGATATTGAAAGCTATAGTACGCTATGGGTACTCTGTTTATATCACTAACCTGCATTCGCTGTTCGACTCTCATCATGTAGTGCTCAGCATGCCAGTGTGCCATATAGACTAAGCACCAGACTAATCACCATAGTGATTCTCTCAAGCGAAAAAAAAGCAGCTAAATAGACGGTTTAAGTAAACAAAACCTAACTACTAAACGATACTAGTCTAATTCTTACTATTCACACTGGCTAAACTCGAATCTGGTGGCATGACAAAACTGGTTCCCACAATCGAACGTAAAGGTTAGTATTATTTAGAATATATTTGTTTTATTGAGTCATTGTCGAAGTGGACTACAGTTTAATCTGGGCTAAGATGGTACCAGACTAGTAAGGTGTATAAGTACGTTTATATATATGTAGACTAGAGTTGTGGCCACCCGCGTTGGCTTTTTCGATCGCCATTGGCTGCTTGTAAACATTATACGTATTGGTGACGTTATGGCCCACAATCGACCTTTACATGTAGGGCTATAAAAGAATTCGAGTGATCTGTGAAGTGTCTTTCCACCTATTAGGTGAGGTGTCGTAGTGGTCTTCGCCACCGGCACTTGTGCTATGCTGCACAAAACCGCAGCCAGTGCAATATCTGTATATTGCACTGCGGTCGGTGCATTATAACTTATAATGCACTCGTTGTGGTCTACAAAACCGCAACCAGTGCGTTATAAGTTATAATGCACTCGCTGCGGTCTGCAGCAGTGCAATATACAAATTATGGCACTGGCGGTGCCTTTGAACTGCCCACGCAGAGTGGTACATAACAAAATACGCTATAAAAACAGGTAATATAACTCAAGTTACTTTACTTACAAATGTAACGCGTTACCTAATGAATCTAATATATTACGTAATATTATTACTACAAGTAATGAAGTTACTAGTCTAGTTAGTAATTCACTGAGTAACGCCTAGCCACAACAAAGTAATGAAGCCTACTGAATGAAGCTTATTCACCAGCTTCTTACTTGTAACCAAGATTTGCACATTGTCCAACAACGCAATCATGTCACATGATAAGGTGGTAGTTTCACAAGTGACAGCTTAAGGCTGTGGACACAAAGTAATGTAATATGTAATATTATTATAGTTACTTTATTTTAAGGGTAATATGTAACTGTAGCTAAATGGTTCAGTTGCAAGTAATATATAACTAGTTACTTTAAAAAGTAACTTGCCCAACACTGTATATAATCCTGGAGCTGCACTTGAGTCTAGTCCACATTTGCTGGTAGTGTTCAGGTCTCACTTCTAAATTGTTAAGAGGTTGGCATCTCTGGTACTGTCCACCCAGTACATGGTACCCCTGAGTCTAGTCCCTGTACTTATGTTGTATATTGCCTTAACAAACTAAGACGTCTCTCCCCCTCTATAACGCTGAATGGCTAAGGCTGAAACCATCAGCAGATCACGTGAGTAGTCTGCATTGGGAGGAAGAGGACGTACACTAGTACAGTAGTGGTATTATCCAGGATCTGTGTGTTGACTCTGCAGAGGTCTAGAGGGGTCCGTAATCTTGCCTGAGCCGGCAGTGACCGCCAGTTTGTTTTATTAATACTTCGAAATTCATTTCATGTTTCTCATCACGTAAGTATTCAATTATATAGTTGTATCTTTCTGTTAAAGTTTGATAATATATACCCTGTCCTGTACTCGGGTACAAACATATTGTTTGGAACGTGCGCTCGGAATCACTGAAGAGTCATATGATTATAGTCTATCCCAGCCAGCCTGTAGAGTATCAAGTGGTGGTGCTAAGTTATGGGACACTTAACTTCAAAGCATTGCTATCACCTAAAACTGTAACCCTGGAATTTCACACTACTAATAGGGAAAGGTGTACCCATGAACTACACTATCCAAAAAATTTCCTCCTACCTTGCGGTGGTCACTTCAAGGGGTGGTCACTATCAATAGTCTTGTAGAACTATCTGAAACTGGGATCAAGGTTTTTGATTGACAAAAATATACCTTGATCACTTGATTTTGTCTTAAAAACATCCTTGATTGCTTCACATATTTTTGTAAATTCTCGTTTTGTTTGCGAGCTAGCTTAATCATTACTTTCTAAGACGTCTTGTTCACTTGATTCAGTACTAATTTGCCTCTTGATCGCTTGATTTGGTTTGATCCCGGTTGCAGATGGTTCTTCAAGACTATTGGTAGTAATTACCCCTTGCACTTGTAGTATGATCATTTTTCTGGAATGCTGCAGGTGTGTGTGTATTATGAGACATGGCGGTATTATGAGACGTTGTGCTTGTTAGTTGGCTATTTCTTATTTGATTATTGTATTGAAAGAGTAGCAGGGACGCTGTAGACAGTTAAAACAGATTAGTTGACTTGTACATACACTTCATATCTTCGTACTCTTTATTGCATGGTGAAGACAATCGTTGATAATCTTCCAATGTGATATATTATCCCCTAATTGGATTTGTGGTTGACTATCTATGATGAACCTGAATATGTTTTATCTCTTTACTCCTAAATCTGTGAAATTTAACCCACTAAACTTGTTTACGCTATGTGACTCTTATTACTCCCTGTCCCACATCTACTCTATTTCTTCTTTTGTGACAGTTGGTAACATGTCATCAGCTACAACCTCTGTTAATGGATCATGAATATCATTATTGCACCTCAGTTATGATAAATAGTGTATTCATGTGATTGCTTTTTCTTCTTAGAGCTCAGTAAGATTTGAGGTTGAGCTTGTTAGCTTTGAGGCAACCAACTCGATTACTGGTCCGTCAAAAAGTTTGGACTACTGTGTGACTAGCTATTGGCTATGTTACCAGACTGTCTTTTTTCCTGACCAAATGACAAGAAAAATATAGGCTGGCTGGCGAGACTAATGCGACTAGGGACCTAGATGAAGTCTACTGAAAGCCTGTATAACCAGGCGTGTGATCAGGAAAAGCATATCTCTTATAGCCTTGAGGCTTTGTTAAGTGAATAAAAACACTATAAAATGTGACTGGATTTTGGAAAATCACCCTTATGGGTGCATTGTTGATTCAGAGAAAAATGTATTTTAATAACTTGAAGCTTTGTTACTCACCAGCCTTGGAAGCTACACGTATGGATTTTTCACCAAAGATGGAGCAATTCACAACCTTTAAGAGCACCTGGTGGCCAAGGTAATCCTTGTAGAGTTTCCCTCCATCTTAGATTTTTTCACCAGTGTTGCTGTATCATGAGTCCTCAAAAAGAGGCAGAGGGTGGGAAGTGCAGGAAATAGACTGTAATCTCACAAAACTGACTTACATCACACAATCAGCTCCCTGCTCATCTGTCCAGAGTGTGTATGAACCCCCCTAAGCACTTCCTTGTTGTTCACAGACCTGTACAGACATCTGGCAACGTTATACAGGCCGCCAGAAAACAGTTTACCGAATGCAGACCCGACAAGTTGAAGGCAAGTTTGATATGGAGATTGTTAGCCTGATAGTGCAGCAACTTCATGTTGGTGTTATCTCATTTTTGGCTCTTGCGCCCATATGGTTGATTTTGCTAAATCCAGTCACAAATATATTCTATGTGTAACGTGTTGTTTAAAACAGTTTATATGACAAGCACTTCCTAGCAGTGCATAGCAACGTAATTTAAGAATTTTGAAATATATATTTTTATTAAGGCTTTTCAGTGCCAAAATGTACAGAGGTGTGCATGTATTATTGATTTGATAATGCACTGATGGCTCACTGGCATCCTGTGCCCGTGCCCAAAAACAAAAAGAATTATAATAATTCTATTTATGTAAGAATTACAGTAAGTAAACCTATTGATTATAAGTTACTAATATAGCTACAGGTGATAAAAGTTCATGACAGGTTGACTATTGATACAAATGCCACAAGGACAAAGGTAATGGAATTTATGTGGGTCATCAGAACTGAAGTGTGCAATAAAATGATTCCAGAAGAGGTTTTTAATATGTCTTTTAATAGTGTCTGCAGGTAAACTAATATATATACTGAAATTCAAAATTACAAAATAAAAAGCCTAAAATAATAACATATAGTATGTAGTTTCAGATGTGTTCCCTGCATGGTGCCTGGCTTTTAGAAGTAGCACATCAACTTGTTTTACAAATATTCCGAATTTCCAAACTGAGACTCCAGATTCCAAATTAGCATTCCACTTCAAAATTTACATGGCTAGCTATGTTACCATCTTTATGCGCTTGGCTAGCTACCAGGGTCACTGGATCATCGGCAAGGTCAAAAATGCGTGCTTAATTAACCCTCTCACCGTCACAACCGCCATATGGTGTTTTTGATTTATAATGCCCTAGCATCATATTCTAAATGCTCAGTAACATCAGTCAAGCATTTTAATATCCCCTGTGCTTATCCTGTAATGGACACACCCTTAAGTGAACGGGAACAGGGATAACCAGTCTCTCATGCACTATCGTGCAGTTAGAATATGCAATCCCATACTTTCAGAATGTTGATAACAAGCATTACAGATGATTCTTTGAAGTGATAATAGCACTACTAATAAAGATAAACAGTATGGAAAAGGATTATATAGGTTGGAGTGGCGTGTTGCTACTTTTGTATGCCTTGAAACAGTGACCTCATGTCTGTATGCGCATGCATACTTGCTCAAATGCTGGAAAACCACACTTAAAGATAATCGCTTCAACTATAAACAGATTAGCGATGTTTGTTGTATTATTATAAACAGTGCTAGCCTGTAAAGTTGTGAAATTTCACATTTGGTTTTGCTTAGGTCAATTTTGCACTTTAAAGTTATATAATGGCTTTGTGGTTGCTCTTGTGTAAACACCAACTTGATAATCGAATTCCTTGTTCTATAGCGAGTAAAATAATATATAGTTTTTATGGGATTATATGGTATGGTGTGTAAGTTACAGCAGTTTAGAAGCAGTATTTGGCGGTGAGTGGGTCAAGTTAAGTTTCTGAAAGGATTGCTGCAACAATTTTGTGTAGTAAGCCACGAATCCATGCATGTCAATGATTTCACCATGATGCTTGTATGTCTTCGTCAATTAAAGGACACCTATTTCTATAGATCCTATCAACAACACCATATTGACCATAGGCAATCAAAATTTTGACTGATGGCTGGTACAAAATATCTCCACAGCCCTATGGATAGTGCTGTTAAACCTTACTTGGTAAACCTATTAACCGGTCAGTTATTCCAGTTATCAGGTTTTTTCGCATATCCAGGTAATCGATCTCTAAGAAATTCGCTCAAAAATGTACATATGTTTTGGGTTTTTCTCGTACTTTAATTTGATATCAAGACACACGATAGTGTGTCGTGCGGCCCAAGAAGCCGGCGCGCCACACCGTGAGTATATTAACAGGAAGAAAGAAAACGCAATTTTCACACCAATGTAGCTCTGTGATCCCTTATCCGATTGGAACAAAATTTGCTACAGACGTGCCGCCCAGTTAGGGGAGTCTACGTACCAAATTTGAAGAAAATCGCTCCAGACATTTCCGAGATACGAGCGAACAAAATTTCATTTTAATTTCTTCGTTTTTTTTTCTTCTTCATCTTATTCATTTCGCACACTTCGCAAAATTCGCCATAAAACACGAATGCGTGCTTGGATTGGGCTGAAATTTGGCACACTTAAAGGGCTCATTAAGACGGATCTCCGTACCAACTTTGGTAGGAATCCGATGAACATTCACGGAGTTATGACCGATTATTTGCGTAAAATAAGGTCGAAGGTCTGTCACGCCTACAGGGTAAACCCCTTGGAGGAATCAGTTGAAAATTGATATGTAGATGGAGCAACCATCGTAGAAGTGCCTTTTTGTGGTTTGAAAGGAATCAAGATAAAGACCATGGAGATATGACACAAAACCCAACCTGTGTCAAAATTATGCGATCGATTTTTATAAATAAAAAATTATTAATTTTCGTGTCTACCAGACACACCGCTTAGAGCAACGAGCTGAAAATCTGTATGTAGCTGGAATAATCATCATAGAAAGTTCTTGCAGTAGTACAGAAGAATCGGATTACAAATCACTGAGTTATGATTCGAAAGGCAACTACGTGCAGCAAATGCGAGATCGAGATACTCTAATAGAACAGTCACCCTAATAAAGCATTCAGTTGCATGTATAATTTACTCAGTTATATTACATTGCAAATTATTCTGTAGGGAATTCAGCTACAAACAAGTCACCCTGTAGTCAGATCAGCTAGAAACAAGTCACCCGTAGAGAGTTCAGCTAGAAGAAGTTACATTGTAGAGAGTTCAGCTACAAAGAAACTACCATGTAGAGAGTTCAGCTGCAAACAAATTGTCCTGTAGAGAATTCAGCTACAAACAAATCACCCTGTAGAAAGATCAGCTAGAAGAAGTTACCTTGTAGAGAATTCAGCTACAAACAAATCACCCTGTAGAGAGTTCAGCTAGAAACAAGTTACACTGTAGAGAGATCAGCTAGAAACAAGTCACCCTGTAGAGAGTTCAGCTAGAAGAAGTTACATTGTAGAGAGTTCAGCTACAAAGAAACTACCATGTACAGAGTTCAACTGCAAACAAATTGCCTTGTACAGAATTCAGCTAGAAGAAGTTACCTTGTAGAGAGTTCAGCTAGAAACAAATCACCCTGTAGAGAGTTCAGCTAGAAACAAGTCACCATGTAGAGAGTTCGGCTAGAAGAAGTTACATTGTAGAGAGTTCAGCTAGAAGAAGTTACATTGTAGAGAGTTCAGCTACATATTAAAGAAACTACCATGTATAGAGTTCAGCTGCAAACAAATTGCCCTGTACAGAATTCAGCTACAAACAAATCACCCTGTAGAAAGATCAGCTAGAAGAAGTTACCTTGTAGAGAGTTCAGCTACAAACAAATCACCCTGTAGAGAGTTCAGCTAGAAACAAGTCACCCTGTAGAGAGATCAGCTAGAAACAAGCCACCTGTAGAGAGTTCAGCTAGAAGAAGTTACATTGTAGAGAGTTCAGCTACATATTAAAGAAACTACCATGTATAGAGTTCAGCTGCAAACAAATTGCCCTGTACAGAATTCAGCTACAAACAAATCACCCTGTAGAAAGATCAGCTAGAAGAAGTTACCTTGTAGAGAGTTCAGCTACAAACAAATCACCCTGTAGAGAGTTCAGCTAGAAACAAGTCACCCTGTAGAGAGATCAGCTAGAAACAAGCCACCTGTAGAGAGTTCAGCTAGAAGAAGTTACATTGTAGAGAGTTCAGCAGTTTAGCTGCAAACAAATCACCCTGTAGAGAATTCAGCTACAAACAAATTACCCTGTAGAAAGATCAGCTAGAAGAAATTACCTTGTAGAGAGTTCAGCTACAAACAAATCACCCTGTAGAGAATTCAGCTACAAACAAGTCATCCGGTAGAGAGATCAGCTAGAAGGATCACCTTGCAGAGAGGTCAGCTACAAAGAAATCATCCTGCTTCATCTTTTCTTCTTCCTGTAGTAAAGAAAAAATGACAGGTTAAAATCCCTAAAGCCGGCCATAGGCCGGCTTTGGGGTATACAAATACAAAAAGAAGTGAAATCTAATCCAAAACAGCCAAGCTGTAAAAAAAGAGTGCGGCCCTGAGAAAGGCTATGGTGAAAAAAGATGTGAAATCCAATGTGGCGGCCAAGAAATGGCTGTGATGATAGGTTAATGGTAAAAATTTTAATAACAACAATTCAGGTGAATTTGGTGCCGCTTGGTCTTGGCACAAAATTCACCTGAATTGTCGTTATTAAAATTTTTACCATTAACCTACCATCACAGCCATTTCTTGGCCGCCACATTGGATTTCACATCTTTTTTCACCATAGCCTTTCTCAGGGCCGCACTCTTTTTTTACAGCTTGGCTGTTTTGGATTAGATCATAAATTAATTGTAGTAGAATTCACTTCAGTGGCAGATCTAGGAGTTTATAAAAGGGGTTTCCAGTTTAGAAGTTGGACATATACACGGACATGGGTCAGTAAACTGGAATAACGCCTAGCCACAACGCGTTACTAACGCGTTATGTAATATTATTACTTTTGTGGTACCTAAGTAATATAACGAAATATGCTATAAAAACAGGTAAATAACTCAAGTTACTTCGCTTACAAATGTAACTCGTTACCTAAGTAATATGGTTACTGTAACGAGTCTAATATTACGTAATATTATTACTACAAGTAACAAAGTTACTAATCTCGTTAGTTATCCTCTGAGTAATGCCTAGCCACAACGAAGTAACAAAGCCTACTGAATGAAGCTTATTCACCAGCTTCTTACTTATAACCAAGATTTACACATTGTCAAACATCGCAATCATGTCACGTGATAAGGTGGTAGTTTCACACGTGACAGCTTAAGGCTGTGGACATAAAGTAATATAATATGTAATATTATTATAGTTACTTTATTTTATGAGTAATATGTAACTGTAACTAAATAGTTCAGTTGCAAGTAATATGTAACTAGTTACATTTAAAAAGTAGCTTGCCCAACACTGGTCGCCAAGCGCAAGCATGTGCTAGGGGTCTGGGGGCATCCCCTGTGCAGATGTATGAAGGAAACGGTAGTGATCCACGTCAGGATTGTCGAAGACTCAAGGGAATTCCAGGGTCTCAGATTGAAGAAGTCTAGTGAGTTCCTGTGCTGCCAATGTGAATGTTGAAGCATTGTCCGACATCATGATGTGGGGACATGATCTGCTACTGGCAAAGCATCGGAAGACTAAGAGAAATGTCTCTGTTGAGAGGTCAGTGACTATCTCAAGGTGTATTGCCCTGGTGTTGGTGTATGTAAACAGGCATATGTATTTGGGTCAACTTCAGAGAATCCATCACAAACTTAGTCAGTCTTGCTGCAACTAGAGCTGCCATTAACTCCAGCCATAGTAAGGTTTGAGTTTTCAATGGTGCTACACGAGACTTGGCCATGCAAAGGCTGTTTGAGATCGGGAACTGAGATAAACTATGGCCCCATAAGCCTTGATACTAGCATCCGAGAAGGTGTGCAATGTCACACAGGATGTGTCAAAGTCTGTAAAATATTTCCTGTGGACGGAAACCGGTGTAGCTGGCAAAGGTCACTGGCTGTCTGTTGCCACTCCTTAGCTAAATCTGGTCCAAGGGACTGTCTCGTTCAATCTGTTTCATCCAGATCTTCTGTATAAGGAGTTTGGCTTGGATAGTGACTGGGGTTGCTATTCCAAGGGGATCAAATACCTTGGATGACTCTTGTAACAGTTCTCTCTTAGTGGTGAGCAAGGTGCCAGTTGTAGATGGGCCCTTGGAGGCAAGGTTCAGGTGGTCAGAAACTGGATCCCAGAAAATAGCCAGAGTGTTACTGGGTGTGGCAGTGTCAGATGTCCTCTCCTGTTGGGTGATAGCTCTGAGTTGTGGGCTGTTTGTGACCCAAGCCCTCAGGTTGAAACAAGCATCAGACAGGAGCATCCTGGCACTGTTATAGTAGTGGATGATTTCAGTTTCTGAGGAACCAGAAAGGGCATTGTCTACATACAGATTGTCTAGTATGTCACATGATACAGGTGTGTTATTTTGTTGCAAATGGTAGTAAAGTGTGGCATACAGTGAACTTACCGCACCAAACAACACTCTCTTGAATCGATAGACCTCAAATTGTCCCTTTGGGTCTACAACATCCTTCAGCCAGAAAAACCAAGTATAGTCCCTGTCAGTCTCATGGAGGGTGGCATGTAGGAAAGCCTTTTCTATGTCCGTCGATGTGGCATAGTTGTCGCTTCTGAAGCGAAGGAGAATGGAGTACAGATCATTGAGAAAGTGTGGTCTAGTAAGCAAACAATCATTGAGAGATGGGTGATGACAGGACTGCTGACAGCTGCAATCATAAACAATCTGTATTGGCGTGGTGATGGAATTCTTCTTGATGCAATGATGAAGGATGTAATGTGTAGTGTTTGGATTGTCAGTGATGGTAGGAACCTTCTCAATGAATCCCCTCTTCAGTTGGTCCATGATGATGTTGTTGTATGCCTGAAGCAATTCTGGTGTCTGTGCAAGGGGACCGCGCCCTCTTCTTATAGATGTCATGGTTGGTTGGCAGTGGGGATGGTGTGGTTTCCACGGCAACTTAGCACAGTAGGAGCCATCTGATTGGCGACTGACATAAGTGTTAGAACATTCTATAAGGAAGGTCTTGTCAGTGTTGGTGTCAAGTGTCGAGGTGGTCCCAGTGGATTCCAATTCCCAAAACTGTTTGAAATCACAGTTCGTACTGTGATGAGCAGCCACATGAAAGGCATTGGTGTGGGTGATAAGAGAATGTTCAGTGGGGAGGGGACCAGAGAGGAAGTATCCAAGCTTAGAGCTCATGGCTGTGGGTCCATTTCTCCTGATATGATCTTCTACAAGATCCCAGTAGTAATCAGTGCCAATTAGAAGGGAGATCTTGAAGCTGTCATCTTGTGTGATGGGGTGGGCTAGAGGTAGGCCACTGAGGTACGGTAACTGAGTTGTGTTCAACTTTACTGCGTTTCGTAATGGTGTGGCAATTGTTGGTACGATGAGTGCTGAGATAGGTACCAGTTCACCTGTTCTACTCTTAATGTTGACACAAGCAACCTTCATCCTCTTGTTGAGTGGGTGTGTAGAGCCAAACGCTGATAGGCATATGTCCTCTTGGTGGTGGGGTGTGAGTGATAGCAGTGTGCGAAATAACGGTCGGTCACCGGACAATTTCCGGTCAATTACACCAGGTGTCAGCCTATAATTGAATTTGTCCGGAAATACTGTCCTTTCAAAGTTTATAGTGTTAGGATTGGGCTAGGAGGGAGGCCAGACATGATGGTATTGACATGTAATTAAGTTATGTGTTGTTGGCTTGTACTGACCACAAAGGCATGCCCAAGTTTACCTCTGAGGTTAACAGTTTACTATGTTGTGCCAGCCTACTGTATCAGTCACATACACTTCAGTAGTAAAATGTGGGTAGTTGGAAAAGGCGGATACAGCCGGACACGGACGCGGACATTTTCAAAAAGCACTTTTACATTTATGTACCAGTTATTTTTCATACCTAATGCTGTTTTTACAGCAGTCTTCGCTTCGAGACCCAGGCATCGATCCTTTCATAGCGCTTATCCATTTATAAGCGCACGTGCGAAGGCACAGCATGCCAAAGACCATAATGGTGTTGTACACATGTTCTAAAGTCTAATACAGAGTTTTATAGTTGTAAAGATTAGCTTGTATGCCCCATGCAACTTAGCTTAGCAGTCCAAATCCACAATCTTACGCCTTTTAGTATAAGGCGCAGGCGCTTATACCGAGTGTTGAGGATTTCAAGGACCTGACCTACGAGATTAAGTTGGGACATGCTAGATTAATCTCTGTGACTCTGAATTAGATTTCTAGAGCACGTATACAACACTATAATGGTCTTTAGAGTGCTAGTCTATCCTTCGCACGTGCGCTTATAAATGGATAAGCGCTATGAAAAGATCGACGCCTGGGTCTAGAGGCGAAGACTGCTGTAAAAACAGCGTTAGGTATGAAAAATAACTATTATATAAATGTAAAAATCCTTTTTGAAAATGTCTGTGTCCGCGTCCGACCGTACCCGCCTTTTCCAACTACCCGTAAAATGTATTTATAATCTGATTGCCATTAGTACTTTCACTTGTGGTATTTATGATATCAGCACAACCGGAATTTTAAGCTAGAATGAACAATGCATCTGTGATAGAGCCACTATATATTCTAAGCCTAAGCTAAGTTTGACCATATACAGGGTAGCTATATCATTCCAAGACAAGCAGAAGGCTTTGACTGAAGTCCTCATAACTCTTTTCCTACAAAGGCCCAATTGATTCCATAGTAGCCCTTTCATGTGGCCAGTAGCTAATCAGCTCTACAGTACATCGGTGCAGGCCCCAATGTTTGAAACAAACATATAAGTGGTAGAAACACAGGAAAGGTGAAACAATAGAAGTTAAAATGTCCGGTCAAATTGCTTGATGTCCACTCAAATTTCACAATGCCCTGACAGTACGACAGGACACGTCTGAAAAGTTATTTCGCACACTGTGATAGGGCATCTGCCAGGTCCTGGGTGAGAAAGGAACGTTGTGAACCCTCATCAAAAGGAATGTTTGCTTCAGTCTCCCTATCTACTGACATAACAGTGGCAACAGCAGTCTTCAATAGATATGACTGACGAGATGACAGCGGTGAGTCACTGGTTAAGGTTGTCAAGGAAGTTGTATCACTAGTGGAATTCATAGTGGTGTTATTTGTGGCTCCTGTGATAGTTGTAGTGGTCTCAGAGGTAGCAGGTGGGGGAGTTTAATCAGTACATATGCTGGTGTGGTGGCATTTATTGCAATGTTGGCAACGGAATTTTGATTTACACTGTGAAATTTTATAGTGACCCAGACAATTAAAACATAGCATATCACGTTTGATTATCTCCATGTGCTTCTTTTTGTCTGTGATGGAGTCACAGGTGGAAGGTGTATGTGGTCCTCTACAATAAACAGAGCCAGGTCGTGTCTGATGCTCCTTTGTCTTTTTGTGGGGATGTCGGTCTGTTCCAGAAGCAGTGCCAGCAAGGAATGAGGCTGTGGGTGTTGGTAAGCTACCTTGTTGATTGGAATAATCTGTCCCCATTTCTAGAATGCGTACTTCTTGTAGGATAGCTCTGTAACTCAGTCAAAGTCCACTGTGTTGTGCTGTGTCCTCTCGCAAGATTTTTTCTGGTCTCTGGTGAAAGCTTCTTCAGGATAATGGGAACCAACATGGATCCATATTTGTCTTGGGTGTGTTCCCAGTGACTCCAAACTTCGGGTATGTCTTTCAACTGAGTCATGGAAAAGTTGCAGAGCTGCTAGCGTGTTGTTTGGGTACTTAGTCCAATAAATTCCTGCATGTGTGCATCCACCAGTTTATGCGTTTTGCCATATCTGTCCTTGAGTAGGGAAACTGAATGTTGGTAACTGGTATTGGTTAGAGGGAGACCAGTAATCACTCGTAGGGCACTTCCTTGGGGCTGTGTTCTTAAGTAGTTGAGTTTTTGGACATCAGTGATAGAAGAGTTGCAATCTACTGCGGCCTCAAAACAATCCCGGAAGGACTGCGACTGTAATGGGTCCCATGAAAATGTGGGGATGCTAAGCTTAGGGAGGCGTGTAACACCTTGACTGCTTGTAGCAACTGTTCTGGGATAGGTAGTAGGAGGAGGTACAGCTTCATGATTTTCTTCTGATTGCTCAGTGTTAGAGTGTTCAGTGCTTGAGTGTTCAATCTGCACCGAGGTATCTTGTGGACTAGGCAGTGGTAAATCTGAATTGGTTACTAACTCTGGCTGGGGGGGTCGCATGTCAACAGGAGTTGAGCGAGTCTCCAGGAGCTGTGTGATTTGAGCAATGGTAGTCAATAGAGATTCTTTGATTTCTTCTGCTTCGCAGACATCACCTACTAGTTCGTCTTCATCTTGAATAAGCTTTACAATCTGAGAGTCCAAGTCCAAAATAATATCATTTTTTTGTTGCAATTGGTGGCAAAGATCAGTAAGGGTGGGGATACTACATTCTGTTTCATTGTGTTTGTGGTGTTCGATTGCTTCATTGGCCTTCGAGAGTAGACTTTTCAAGTGTATCCTAAATCCCTTTCGAGAGTTGTGAAGTCATTTGAGATCCTCTGTCCATACCTATTGAGATATACAACAAGAAGTGAGTCTTGAAAAAAAATCGCTTGCCTTCAGTGGTACCGTTAGTTGCCACAGTACCACAACTTCTGAGTGACGGGTTAGAAAAGTGACTAGGCGAAGTGACTAATCCTGGTCACGGCACCAGCATGTGCGGATGTATGAATGCAATGGTAGTAGGTACGGCTCAATTCATGTCAGGATTGTCAGACTCGGGGGATTCTCAATACACGCGTTCACAATCTCAATACTGTTACACGTGATCGTACAACAGTATATTCTAACTAACACCTAGCCTACAATGATTATATTATCTATACAATGTTACAGTCCTATGTTTCTACATCCCCCCAGGAAATTTTTGACTCTGAGACTGTCTTTGGCAACTATTTTAGTGTGAAATTATCTGTAAAATATATCTAATCCAAAACAGCCAAGCTGTAAAAAAAAGTGTGCGGCCCTCAGAAAGGCTATGGTGAAAAAAGATGTGAAATCCAAGGTGGCGGCCAAGAAATGGCTGTGATGGTAGGTTAATGGTAAAAATTTTAATAATGACAATTCAGGTAAATTTTGTGAAGCGGCACAAAAATTCACCTGAATTGTCGTTATTAAAATTTTTACCATTAACCTACCATCACAGCCATTTCTTGGCCGCCACCTTGGATTTCACATCTTTTTTCACCATAGCCTTTCTGAGGGCCGCACACTTTTTTTACAGTTTGGCTGTTTTGGATTAGATTTCATTTCTTTTTGTATTTGTATACCCCAAAGCCGGCCTATGGCCAGCTTTGGGACTTTTTTAACCTATGTTTTTTTTCTTTACTACAGGAAGACGAAAACATGAAGTAGATGTACTTTAAATATTTTATCAGTAAATGTACAAATTATATATATAATACATATGTGATCGGATTTGCGAAAAGGGGTCTTCCACACACATCCAATTTGCCAACTTTGACAATTGATAACTTCAGATTGGAAAGAGCTATTGCCTTGAAATTTGGACAGTGGTGATTTCTTTGCAGCTGAACTCTCTACATGATAGTTTCTTTGTAGCTGAACTCTCTACAAGGTAATTTCTTCTAGCTGATCTCTCTACAGGGAGATTTTTTGTAGCTGAACTATCTACAAGGTAACTTCTTCTAGCTGATCTCTCTACAGGGTGATTTGTTTGTAGCTGAATTCTTTACAGGTGATTTGTTTGCAGCTGAGCTCTTTTCAGAATGGTTTCTTTGTAGCTGAACTGTCTACAAAGTAACTTCTTCTAACTGATCTTTCTACAGGGTGATTTGTTTGTAGCTGAACTATCTACAAAGTAACTTCTTCTAGCTGATCTCTCTACAGGGAGATTTGTTTGTAGCTGAACTCTCTACAGGTGATTTGTATGTAGCTGAATTCTGTACAGGTGATTTGTTTGTAGCTGAATTCTGTACAGGTGGTTTCTTTGTAGCTGAACTCTCTAAAAGGTAACTTCTTCTAACTGATCTTTCTACAGGGCAATTTGTTTCTGGCAGAATTTTCTACAGGGTGATTTCTTTGCAGCTGAACTCTCTACATGATGGTTTCTTTGTAGCTGAACACTCTACAAGGTAATTTCTTCTAACTGATCTCTCTACAGGGTGATTTGTTTGTAGCTGAACTATCTACAAGGTAACTTCTTCTAGCTGATCTCTCTACAGGATGATTTGTTCGTAGCTGAATTCTGTACAGGTGATTTGTTTGCAGCTGAGCTCTTTACAGAATGGTTTCTTTGTAGCTGAACTCTCTACAAGGTAACTTTTCTAGCTGATGTCTCTACAAGGTAGCTAGTTTGTAGCTGAACTCTCTACATGGTGGTTTCTTTGTAACAAAACTTTCTACAAGGTGACTTCTTCTAGCTGATCTTTCAATAGGGTGATTTGTTTGTAGCTTCACTCTCTACAAGGTAACTTCTTCTAGCTGATCTCTCTACAGGGAGATTTGTTTGTAACTGAACTTTCTAAATGATGGTTTCTTTGTAGCTGAACTCTCTACAAGTTAACTTCTTCTAGCTGATCTCTCTGCAGGGTGATTTGTTTGTAGCTGAATTCTGTACAGGTGATTTGTTTGCAGCTGAGCTCTGTACAGAATGGTTTCTTTGTAGCTGAACTCTCTACAAGGTAACTTCTTCTAACTGATCTTTCTACGGGGCAATTTGTTTCTGGCAGAATTTTCTACAGGGTGATTTCTTTGCAGCTGAACTCTCTACATGGTGTTTTCTTTGTAGCTGAACTCTCTACAAGGTAACTTCTTCTAGCTGATCTCTCTACATGGTGATTTGTTTGTAGCTGAATTCTGTATAGGTGATTTGTTTGCAGCTGAGCTCTTTAAATAATAGTTTCTTTGTAGCTGAACTCTCTCAAGGTAACTTCTTCTAGCTGATGTCTTTACAGGGTCACTAGTTTGTAGCTGAATTCTCTACATGGTGGTTTCTTTGTAACTGAACTCTCTACAAGGTAACTTTTTCTAGCTCATCTTTCTACAGGGTGATTTATTTGTAGCTGAATTCTGTACAGGTGGTTTGTTTGCAGCTGAGCTCTTTAAAGAATGGTTTCTTTGTAGCTGAACTCTCTACAAGGTAACTTCTTCTAGCTGATGTCTCGACAAGGTCACTAGTTTGTAGCTGAGCTCTCTACATGGTGGTTTTTTTGTAACTGAACTCTCTACAAGGTCACCTCTTCTAGCCGATCTTTCTACAGGGTGATTTGTTTGAAGCTGAACTCTCTACAAGGTAACTACTTCTAGCTGATCTCTCTACAGGGAGATTTGTTTGTAGCTGAACTCTCTATAAGGTGATTTGTTTGTAGTTGATCTCTCTGCAGGTTGATTTGTTTTAGCTGAACTCTCTACAGGCTGATTTGTTTGTAGCCGATCTCTCCAGAGGGTAATTTGTTTGTAGCTGAACTCTCTACAAGTTGATTTGTGTGTAGCTGATCTCTCTGCAGGTTGATTTGTTTGTAGCCAATCTCTCTACAGGGCAATTTGTTTGTAGCTGATCTCTGTACAGGGTGATTTTTTTGTAGCTGACCTCTCTTCAGGGTGATTTGTTTCTAGCTGATCTCTCTACAGGGTGATTTTTTGTAGCTGACCTCTCTTCAGGGTGATTTGTTTCTAGCTGATTGCTCTACAGGTTGATTTGTTTGTAGATGAACTCTCTACAGGGTAATTTGCTTGTAGCTGAACTCCTTAGTTTGCGTCTAGTTTGTAGCTGATCTCTCTACAGGGTGATTTGTTTGTAGCTGAACTCCTTACATTGTGTGTAGTTTCTAGCTGATCTCTCTACAGGGTGATTTGTTTGTAGCTGATCTGTCTACAAGTTGATTTGTGTGTATATAGATGATCTCTCTGCAGGCTGATTTGTTTGTAGCCGATCTCTCTACAGGTAATCTGTTTGTAGCTGAACTCTCTATAAGGTGATTTGTTTGTAGCTGATCTCTCTGCAGGTTGATTTGTTTTAGCTGATCTCTCTACAGGGTGATTGCTTGTAGCTGAACTCCTTACATTGTGTGTAGTTTCTAGCTGATCTCTCTACAGGGTGATTTGTTTGTAGCTGATCTCTCTACAAGTTGATTTGTGTGTAGCTGATCTCTCTGCAGGTTGATTTGTTTGTAGCCGATCTCTCTACAGGTAATCTGTTTGTAGCTGAACTCTCTATAAGGTGATTTGTTTGTCGCTGATCTCTCTGCAGGTTGATTTGTTTTAGCTGAACTCTCTACAGGGTGATTGCTTGTAGCTGAACTCCTTACATTGTGTCTAGTTTCTAGCTGATGTCTCTACAGGGTGATTTTTTGTAGCTGAACTCTCTTCAGGGTGATTTGTTTCTAGCTGATCTCTCTACAGGTAGATTTGTGTTGATTTGTTCATTGCTGATCGCTCTAGAGGTGATTGATTTGTTTCAGTTGAACACCCTGCAAAGTGATTTGTTTGTAGCTGATCACTCTAAAGGGTAATTTGTTTGTAGCTGAACTCTCTCCACAGTGACTTGTGTGTAGCAGAATTCTGTGTAACTGAATTCTCTAGAGAGTGACTTAATTGTAGCTGAATTCTCTACACAGTGCATGACTTGTTTATAGCTGAACTTTCTTCAGTGTGACTTGTAATGTTCTGAATCTCTATAGTGGTATATTTGCTTAACTCTCCACATGGTGACTGTCTTCTTGCTGAACTGTCTATAAGATTAACTGTTTGCAGCTGAACTCCCTACAGAATAACTTGTGATGTAATTAAATTCTATAATGGAGTAAATAAATTAACCGAATGCTCTATTAGGGTGACTGTTCTATTAGAGTATCTCGATCTCGCATTTGCTACACGGAGTTGGCTTTCGAATTATAACTCAGTGGTTTGTAATCCGATTCTTCTGTACTACTGCAAGTACTTTCTATGAAGATTATTCCAGCTATACACCGATTTTCAGCTCATTGCTCTAAGCGGTTTGCCTAGTAGGCGTGAAAACTAATACTTTTTTATTCATAAAAATCGATCGCGTAATTGTGACACAGGTTGGGTTTTGTGTCATATCTCCGTGGTCTTTATCTCGATTCCTTTCAAACCACCAAAAGCACTCCTACGATGGTTACTCCATCTACATAGCAATTTTCAACTCATTCCATGAAGCGGTTTACCCTGTAGGCGTGACAACAAATCGATCTTGTTTTACACGAATAATCGGTCATAACTCCTGAACCATTCATCGGATTTGTACCAAAGTTGATGCTAGGATTCGCCTTTGGACTCCCTTTCTGTGTGCCAAATTTCAAGGCGATCGGAGTACGCGTTTGCTTGTTATAGCAATTTTTGCAAGTGTGCGAAAAGACGAAGAAGAAGAAGGAAAAAAAACGAAGAAAAAAAAAACCAAACTTTGGCAGCTCGTATCTCGGAAATGGCTGGAGCGATTTCCTTCAAATTTGGAATGTAGATTCCCTTGGCTGGCGGGCAACTGTGTAGCAAATGTGGTTCCAATCAGATAAGTGATCACCGAGATACAAAGGTGTGAAAATGACGTTTTCGTTCTTCCTGTCAATATACTCACGGTGTGGCGCGCTGGCTTCTTGGGCCGCACGACACACTACCGTGTGTCTTGATATTTACGGAGTCTATTTACGGAGTGCTGAGCATGCACATCGCTTATTGTAGGCACATGCTGCAATAATTAATTAATTAAAATACTCAATCATTGCGTGATCATTTTTCAAAGGAAATCTGCCACTGCACTTGGTGCCTATTACTTTGGCCACTCAAAGGACAGTCTGACAAACTGCACTGCACATTTTAAGGCTGGATAACCAACAGTTATGCTCTACCTATGGATCAATTTTTGGGGCATTGTTATGGATCAGAAATATGATTCAGCAAAGTGGAAAAACTGCTTTTATACCATGTTTTATCATCATACAGTATGGTAGTACCACTAGGGATCATGGAGATTTGGGTTTTTCAGGCCAAAAAGGTCCACCCAAAAATCAGCTTCACAATACCATCCTGATGCCTTGGCAGTATTGGTTAGGCAAAACCAGCATTCAGTATGACCTGAAATGCTTGCAATTGGTCACTACAAAGTTAAATTTCTTTATTTGCTGGAATTTTCTATTGACTGGCTAACTACCTGATGCCTTCAAGCAAGTGTAACTTGATAACAGCTAAAGCTACGGGCTTAATTTTTTCACTGTTTGACATTGCTTCAGCCCAACAGGTGCCTTTTGGAATACAACAGTACATACAATACAGGTATCGTGCACTTATGTACCTTTGTTCTCTTTTGTGTCCTATTTCGTTTTGCTGACAGCCCAGATGTCGATTTGTGGTAGCTCATGGCTTTCCTATGTTTGTTAACGGGAATCATTTATATTTTCCATGATGACTGGATTGGTTGTAGAGTTGCTTCTCCTACTGTTCTCCATTTGTAACACTGTGAAATGGGCTAAAAGCGAAGAATAATGGCCACTTTACTTTTGAGTCATTATTTGACGGTTGGGGTGCTTGTTCAAAAACATTGCCATACTTTCTTTTGATGCAATATGCGTGGGTTCACCAGTCATAGTCATGTTACCAAATAAGTAAACAACAAGTAAAAGGAAAAATTAAGAATTTTAATTTCTATTAGGGATCATAGAAACAAAAAGTAAGGAAACAAGGTAGGTTGCCTATACCTGCAGTAGACATTGATTCCCTCATTTGGTGTATATCCATGAGTGAATTAGGGATTAAATGTATATTAGTATATCTGCAGGTGTAGGTGACCTCCCTTGTTTTCCTACATCCTTAATCAAACTTATATAAACTTTTAAACTTTTGTTGATAATTCATAGAGGTGGTAAGAATGATGAAATAGTAAGAATGATGAAATGGTAAGAATGATGAAACTAGGCCATAGGAAAAGCTTCAAAAGCCTTAACTAGCGCAGTTGGCATGTTACAGTGGTCCCTCCATTATCCGGCCATTGATTACTGTTTGTATAGGTAGGCCAGTGGCTACAAGAATCCATGCCTTATAGACTGACATATACTTTCATACATTACAGTTGTACTGTATAGTAGGGATCCCTCAAAGTGGTGCATGCCCTCCAAATTGCCACCCGTAAAAGAATTATGTGATGAAAAGCACCTTTGTGGAAGTCTTAATGCCAGTTGTAACATTAAAAATAAAACCTTTACCAAAGAACAGATGCTGAATTTCAAAAATTTTATTGTGCCTGCTTGCCTGCCTGACCAAGGTAGAGGCTATGATGCATTGTATGACCACCATTTTACACCACAATAACACACTCATCAGTGGAATGTGCCTTTTAGGGTTCCAACAAGTGTCTTTTTTCTGTGCCTTGCCTTTCCTTTATTCGTCTTCTTCATGTAATGAAACCATATCAAAATGTTAATTTTCTGTATTGACACTTCCATATTTAGACACCACGAATTTATTTAAAGCGCTCAGGCTGCAGTATTAGGCAGCATACTTACAAAGATAATATTATGCACCCTGTGTATATCTCTCTGCTATCTACGTATTAGTAGAGTGGTTAAGCACCAAATTTTGATAAAGTCGTTCACTTTGTGATAAAAGCACCAATTTTTTTGTGGAAGTTGAGTGAGGTACACTAAATCATTTGAGATACGGTGCCACGCAAACTCATTGCTTTAGGGCATGTTTTGTATAAGTATAGGCGGTGGAAGAGGGGGTGCTGGGGGTGCTCCAGCACCCCCAATTATTTTACTGGGGGTGCTGAGCACCCCCAACTCAAAGCTGTATTGTGCAACAGTCGTCACGTAAACTTCCAGAAACTTGTCAATCATGATCGAAATACTCTAATAGAGCAGTCACCCCAATAGAACAGTCACCCTAATACAACAGTCAAGCATGTATTAAAATAAAAGTAATAGTACTAGTATTTGATTAACAGCTAAAACCACCAAGAATGCCTCCAAATTCAATCTCCTGGCACCTAATTTTCAAATTTTTCCTGGGGGAGCATGCCCCAGACCCCCTAGAATTAGCATGCTTGGTGTGCGAAGCTATCACCATAAATGTTGGGCACCCCCAACTGTAGCATCCTTCCGCCTTCTATGATAAGCCTATTTATAGCTGGTCAGGAAAACATACAAGTGCATTCAAAATCTTTGTTTTGCTTAAATAGCATGAATGTATCTCAGGTGTAATCAGAAAATCTTTCAAAATGTGGCAAAATAACCTATTTTAAAACACTTCTAATGGAGCCAATATTTCAGTGTTAAAAATACAGGTACGATCCAATAGAAATAATATATTATACACGTATGGCTTCATATACCATAACCCTCCATGTTTCTTAACATGGCAAACTAATCACCTGGTTGGGCACCTCCCTTGATCAGCTTTTGTATATGACCATCCCTTGCATGTGTATTCAGGTGCAAAATTTCAGTAGATTCACTATAGAGCCAGTTCAAACACTTTTATGGCTTCCCAATACATTTTCTATTGATTTTAATTTTCAGGTTCTTTGAGTGTGATACAATTGGTAATTTTAATGGCAATGTATCTAATATGAAATAGTGTGAATTAAGCAAATGTTGTACCAAGTTTGGTGCTTTTATCAAAAAATGAATGTTTTTTTGCTTAGCCGCTCTACTGTATGGTACTCATAGGTACATGTTAGGATTCACTATGCCCCTTCACGATATAGTAGCTCCAGTAATGATTGAGCACCATGACACACCCCTTAGTTATCTATAACAATATCAGCCATACCTCTTACTGGTAGCAGGATGATAAGCTATATGCTAAACTAAAGTATAATCAATTTAAAAATGAAGCAGGGATTCGAGCAATAAAAGCTATTGAAAAAAGAGATGAGTGATGGTTTACAACATAGCCCGGTGTGAAAATCATAGGTGTAGCAAGATATTTTTTAGATAGGGGGCTCTAGACCAGTGTTGCAGAACAAAATAAAAGGGCGACACCTGCTAAGAATGGCTGTCCTCCACCAAATATAGATTGTATCACTGATAAAGCACATAAAAATCCATATATAGTGTTCTACACTGCTTCTCTGAATATACTGTGACTGCTCTATTATAGTATCTTGCAATCAGAAAATCTCTCCCCTTGCCCCCCTAGGTTGCTGCGCCTATGAAAATCTCTACTGATCAAAATAATTGTTACATGCCAATGTAGTGATTTTACCATGGGGATAAGTTGTAATACCATCATTCAGATTGCTTGGATCTCTATTTCATTTTTAAATTAAATGCACTAGTATAGTAGAGCGTCTTAGCTAGAAAAAATGAGCAAATTATGCACTCTGTGCAGAAAGTATGAAACTTTGCACATAGTACCTACCTACTATGAAGTGTATTTTGAGATGTGGAGCCATCGTAGATTTGACCTTTGGTATCCTCTACAGTTCATTTTATGTTCAAAAATAGTGACCTTTGTCTATATATCACCCATATAACACTCAATCTGTTCAAACTAGGTGCCAAATTGAAGATCTTTATCCAAGAAACAAGTTGATACTTGTTGCAAGTTCATAGCATATTCCATTTCAAAGTTGTGGTAATTTTTACCAGCAGCAAATTCATATAAATCCAACTGCCCACGCAATCACACTCTTCATCTATATTCTTGTTTGCCACTCAATTTTTGTATATTTTTAGCTCACCATGAGCAGTGCAGTTTGCATATACAACCAAAAAGTGGAGAGAGATATCCAAGGGTGGGGCATGTACCCTCCTCTCTTGGGGTAGTTAAAAAGAAGTGGTTCATAATTATACGTATGTTGCTCTATCAACAGTTTTAACTACAATGGGGGTTCTGTAATAGTTCATTTGGAGGGGGGTGCTTCTTTACCCCCTTTGACAAATGAACTCCTTTATCTATAAATCAAAGTCTCAGTGAATACATCAAAAACAACTGTAATATTGAATGAAATACACGACACGTGTATTTTGCCAGGTACAACAGCCCAGAACTGTACCTGAGAATACAAGCATGAGATTACTTCTCATTATTCTCAGGTACTGTAGGTCCTTCTCAGGTACTTTAGAGGTTATGCCTGAGAATGCACCTGTGGGAGTCTGGGTGCATGGCATGTCCCTTTAGATGCTATGTGTGCAAACTAGCTATAAACACAAAGATCTTTATACCATCATCCCCCATTACTCTCATTGTGACTCCCCTTTAGTCCTTTCCTAGATGAAGGTCTGACTGATAGTACTGTTTCTAAAACCTGTATGCTAAATTTTTATTGCTATAAAGCTTTGGAAAATACTTTTTTGAAGTCGTTAACTTTTTAGCTATACTTGCAAACATGGAACACTTTTTGTTATATAGAACCAAATTGTGAAACACAAATTGTCTAGTTGGTTATGCCCTCAGACTCCACCACATCTTGGGGGTGTGTCTCTCTTAAGGCAAATATATATATTTAAGGGGATACAAGATGTGGGTATAGTTCAGGACCATAATCTCCCTATAGTCAGTTCACAAAATTAGCTATCAATATGGTATGTTAATTAGATATGTATAAGGCTTTTAAGGCTTTTCAGCAAACATGACTGATAGTAGCATGTATAACCTTAGAGTTTTATGCATTGAACTATTATACAGAAGCAAAATTATAGTCATAAACAACCTCAGATTTGAGTTTAATCTGATGACAAAACTACATAAATTATGACGTTTGTTGATTTATCTCACAGGAGTATTATACATAGCCCCTATGCCTCACTCCTGGATATCTCTCCATGTTTTGATTATATATGTAACCTGCAGTGCTCATGGTTAGATTAAAAAATAAATAATTGAATGGCAAACAAAATATGTAGATTAAGGGTGTGATTGCGTGGGCAGTTGAATTTATATGAATTTGCTGCTGGTAAAAATTACCACAACTTTGAAATGGAATATGCTATGAACTTGCAACAAATATCAACTTGTTTCTTGGATAAAGATCTTCAATTTGGCACCTAGTGTGAACAAATTGATTGTTGTATGGGTGATATATAGACAAAGGTCACTATTTTTTAGCATAAAACGAACTGTAGAGGATACCAAAGGTCAAATCTGCAATGGCTCTACATCTCAAAATACACTTCATAGTAGGTAGATGCTATGTGCAAAGTTTCATACTTTCTGCACACAGTGCACAAATATTTTGCTAAGCCACTCTACTAGTATGTGGCATTTAAAATACTTGATATAGCCATTTGTAGTAACTTACTAATATGGTATTGTAATGCTATATAAAAGTCGAATTCAGTGCCACGGGCCCACAGTAGTACTGACTGTCCAAGTAAAAGTAAAATCCAACATGAATGGGAAAACCAATGGGTGGCTCTACAGGGTCCGTGCAGTATTGTCATCAGTCAAACCTAAATATGGTAATGCGCAAGCCATTCCTAAGTGATTAGTTAAGGTGGCGGTTACCTCGCAATTTCCGGTTTGAAGAATATTTTTAAAATTCAGTTATAAACAGATTTGGAGAACTACACTAAAGTGAACACAACCAGATTGTAGACCAACTCTTCTTCTATCTTCATGCTGGTCTGTATAGCCATTGGAGATTGAACAGCAACACTAGAGAACCGATTGTACAAGCATACAAAAATACTTTCGGTGTCAGTTTACGCAAAGCTCGTTGCACATTACAGCAAGGTAAATCATGGAATCTATTCTTTAGCAGCATAAGCAGGGCATGATCAACAAATTTCCAGGCTGAAACATGGCTGTGGCATTATGAAGTTCTTTTGGCCACCGCAAAATGGGCTAAAACCTGCTGTAACTTTGACAGGCGGTACAAAACCTTTTTTTCTCTACATGCGGCCCTGCTACAAATACCAGTCACTTATTTTACACAAATACAGAGGTCTCCCTCACTAGTATACTAGAAAAAACTGATGCAGAAAGTTGTACTAACACTCTAACATACCATGCTAAAACCACAAATGACGTATGCCACCAAAAGTTTGCGCAAAGCACCCAAATCTTTGTGAACAAAGGTTCTAAACTACTCTAATTACTTTTAGTCAGGTTCACTATGTCAAAAAATACACTTTCGCTCAAAGTTTATGGAGATTAGCAAACCTATACATTTTTGGAAAGTTTAGAGCATGAGGAATCTGAAAATCAATGTTTACATTTGCACAGATTCCTGCAAGGTCAGCATTTTTTAATTTCAAAGTGACAGCTAATAAAATAAGAAAATTCTAATATATCAAGTTAAATTTGACATAAAAGTTTAATAAATGAACTCAACAAATTCTCTGGTGACATTTTTACACCTCTTTTCATTAGAGGTGAGACATTTAATCATGAACAATTGAAAGTTTTTACAAAGGGAATAGAAGAATGCCTATTAGCTATACTGCAATAATTCAGGAATAATTTATAATGAAAAGAATTAATGAATATTCTGGATTATTTGGAGTATAACTGGTGCAAAGTATAACTAGTGCAAAGTATAATAATGACTTCTACTAAAACAGTTCAAACCTAAAAAAGCCGAAAATTTAGATACTCTAATAGAGCAGTCGCTTAAAGGCAGTCAACTTTTGAGTCCATTTTTTGCTAATATGCTTACATATGTTTAGCATAATTAGCACTAGATGAATTTTGAAAAAAATTCATTTTAAAAGTAAATGGAATTAGCTCTCTCCTAAAAGGGAAGTTTCTTTTTTACATAAACAATGAATTCACCATGATCACCAAGAGCAATTTTATACACCAGATAGACATGCACCAACAAGTTAAAATTGATACATGATCTTGAAAATTAGTATCCACTGTTACCTAACTGTTAATCCAATGTAAATTTCTTTTCCAGTGACAGAATGATTACCATCTTTAAATAATCCAAATATTGCCATTGTCGATGGAGTGATTCTTATCCAGAAGATGACAAAAATCTAGCCAAGATGTTTTAATGGCAGGCTTACAAGTAACTGCTCCATGCTAAAATGCTGGTGCTATTGCAACGATTTACCTTGCACAGAACTGTGTTTGTGTGGTACAGATGCACAAGTGACGGAGATTTATACATACAAGTAGAAGGAAAAATGAAAATTTTTGAATTTGGATTATGATCAAAAAAGTGAAGAAACAAGGGAATTGCTAAAAAGTAGTGAAAGAAGAGAGGTTGCCTATACATCTACAGACATACTAGTGGACCTATACTTCATTCAGTCTATAACCACGACTAAATTAGGGATTAAACGTCCACTGCAGCATATAGGCAACCTCTCTTGTTCACTACTGTATAGACTGAAATATAGGGATTAAATGTGGGACTAACATAATTATGACTGGTGAACCCGCGCATATACTGCATCAAAGGAAGAAGGGCACTTGGAAAACCTTACACCTGGACACATGCCCCAAGCCCCCGACTATCAATTTTGTAGCAAGCCATTACGATTCATTTTCAGCTATGCTTTTCACATTACACAGCATTGCAAACAAAGAACAGCATGCAAAGTGTCTCCACTATCAATCATATTGCTATGGAAAATACCGGCGATAAGCTAACACAGCCACAGTTGAGCCGTATCACATTATGTAGTGTAAATTGACACCTTGCATTGTCAGTGAAGAGAACTGGAACACAAAGGAGGACAAAGGCAAGCCCATGATGTGTGTATTGTATGTACTGTGGTTGGCAAAATCAAGCCCATATGTCAAATTATGCTTGGCTGTCAGTCAGTCAGCGTAAAATTCTGTTGAATAGAAAAACTTTAAAATGCTATAGAAATTTTGTTGGAAGAGTTTGGGGTTAGTCTAAAGACATTTTTGAGCTTGGCTGTGCCTAGCCAATGTTGCAAAGCTGTCATGAAGGGAAATTGAGACTGGTTTTAGGGTGATATTTTGACCTGGAAAAGCTCAATTCTGCATGATCCCTAATATATAGTACTATCGTACTGTATATAATACATCGAAAATGACAACAGTGACAGTGTTGATCATGATGATTGTTAGGTTCATATCTTTGAATTAACTGTAATAGACATAAGGTTCATATCTTTGAATTAACTGTAATAGATATAAATACATGTACATGTACATACGTACATAGCCATGATGTCTTTATACATATATAGCTGTACCCTACATCTCAGTGTTAATAATTCACTTATTCACTTTGTTTCATGCAATAACTATTTGCCAAATGAATTGCTTTTAAGTTTCTTAGCATTTTAGAGGCTATTAATGGTTCTATATGGGTGTGAGAACATAGAAATAGTGTTTGTTGCAATTCTCTGTCAATAAGACGCTGATATATGGAGAAATTTGCACCATATGGACTGCTATTTTCAAACTACTAATTAACTAACATGTAGGTATCTGTTTAAATGTAAGCATTGATCTCCATGCTCTAAGCTTTCTAATAATAATTATGTAGGCCCATAAATTTTGAGCAAATTTATTTGACATAGTAAACCGTGTCAATGCATGCCACCAACTGGTACGTGCAAAAGTGCTCTTGGATCTAGTCAGGGTGAAGTCATAGTTTCTTTTAAGAGAGAATATTTTATGCAAATTACAATTATTCTTTCAAACCTAGTATTAGCTAATCTCCTGAAATTTATGTCTAACATAAGCACACTAGCTAGGAGTTTCATAAAAGTCACTGCTACATTAGCAATATGGACTCAAAGTTGACTGCTTTATTAGAGTATGTGACTGCTCTATTAGAGTAACTCAATTTTTCTGCTGTTTTTAGGCTTGAACTGTTTCAGTGAAAGCCAAACTTATACTTTGCTCCAGTTATACATAGATCTCATTAAATTAATCTGGAATATTCCACAATTCTTTTCGCTTAGAACTATTCTTGAGTTATTGCAGCATAATGGATGCTCTTCTATTCCGTTTGTAAAAACTTCTAATTATTCATGATTAACTATCACCTCTAATAAATAGAGATGTAAAAATGTCACCAGAGAATTTGTTGAGTTTATTGATGAACTTTTATGTCAAATTTAAATTGATATATCGGGAATTTCTTACTTTATTGGCTGCCATTTTGAAATTTAAAAATGCTGACCTTGCAGGAATCTGTGCAAATGTAAACATTAATTTTCAGATCTCTCATGCTCTAAGCTTTCCAAAAATGTATAGGTTTGCTAATCTCCATAAACTTTGAACAAAAGTACATAGTGAACTTGACTATTTAGTGGATGTCTTCTTTAATAATATTCACAAAACAGTAATGAATTCCATCTTATTAAGGCAAAGGTCCTTAGCACGTGCAACAGCCATTTTAATTATCACGTAAACACTAATCACATGATGCAATAAACAAATATTTGTGGCGCGACATATGGCTTCACTTGCAATGGCTTCAAAGCCACGACTTCCAGGTAACCGCCACCTTAAATTCAATCACTCCCATCCAATGCAGACATGTACAGAATAGTCTTTCTTAGATTTGAGGATTTGCTTTGAATGAAGATGGGATTTTGAGTTTTAAACTGAAAACCCAGATAATTTTAAGGATTGTTTGGGACTTAAACAATTTGATAAGATCTTGATCAGATTGAGTCTTGGTCTGGAGCACAGTGGCGTAGCCAAGGGTGGGCATGAGCGAGTATTTGCCCAACCATCACAGTTCCTTGCCCAACCATCATTAACTATTTCCCTTCCATCGCAAGTAGCTAGCTCAACTCTAGTTATGCAGTACATTAGATTCTTGCAGCACATAAATAACTCTGTGATAGCACACGTACAGCAGTGAATATGAACAAGTACGACAAAGCATGCAATTGATAAAGATCACGTGATGTATTTAGGGGAAATTTCATGGAAGTTTCTTTTATGCCTCCAGTAGATGCACACGAAAAAGTTTGAATTTTTAAGATGGAGTCAAAGTACTGTGCTGCAGTACAACTCTAGTACAGATATTAAACGTCTGAGTCAGTTGGATTGTACCAGTAAAAGACTTCGTTCTGTGACGTTTTAGTTGTCAAGTGTAGTTTAGTCTGCAAAATGTGCTGTACATCCAAGACGCGTACACCGCCAACTTTGATGAAGTCGAGTAGAAATGAAGCTAATTCTCTTCTAGAATGATGATGCAATTCTCTTCTAGAATGATGATGCACTTGATATTAGTGCTGTACACCTACAAAATGTTTGTCACTGGTTAATTGTCTACCAATAATTGGCAATAACTGGTTAATTGGTTTGTGTGTACATTGGCAAACATAATGTGTACTCATCCAGCCTGCTGGATGGTTTAGGGTGGTACCAAAGTGACCATCAACATCCTGTCTTGCAATAAGTTATTACAATCACATATTTATGGGGCATTGGAACAGCTAAACTTGAACACTGAAACTGGCCAAAACTTTACATTAACAGGTACCTTTTAACAAAGACCACCTCTGTAATAAGACCACCCGTATAATAAGACCGCCTCTAATAAGACCACCTCATTATAGTAGTTATGTCAAGTAGGTCCAACAAATATTACTCATAATGTAATAAAGTATCAATCAATCAATCAGTCAGTACTTAAAAGTCAAGACACATGATAGTGTGTCGTGCGGCGAAGCGGGTGCGCGACAGACAAGTGTGTATCTTACAGGAAACAAGAAAATGTCGTTTTCACGCATCCATAGCTCGATAATGACTGGATGGAAATTAACTATTTTTGCTGTGGAAACTCCCTCGGGGCAGGGCACTTTCTATTCCAAATTTGAGGTAATTCTGCCCATTCATCACTGAGATACGCGGCGTCTTCAAAGTTCGTCTTATTTTCTTCATATTTTTCTTCTTAATCCTTTTCTTCTTCATCTCGCACACTTTAGAAAAATTGTAATAACTCGTGTGTCGTGCTTTGATCGATTTAATTAAAATTTGGAGGGAAGTAAGAGCATAATACTGTACATTTGCAGTCCAATTTTGGTAGAGATTAGACAAATAACGAGGGAGTTATGCGCGATTTTTCAAAAATCCAAAGGTGATTTGTTGTCACACCTCCAGGGTAAACTGCGTAACAGAATAACTTCAAAATCAGTCTGTGGATGGAGTAACTATCGTAGTGCAAACCTTTTGTGGTTTGAAAGAAATCACACTAACAATCATGGAGTTATAACAAAAACGCCAACCATGTGTAACAATCGCATGATCGAGTTTTTAGTATTACTTATCACGCTTTCCAGGTAAATAGTTAATGGAATCAGCTGAAAATAGGTAAAGAGGTAGAATAATTATTTTAGAATGATCTTTCAGTAGTTTACAAGGGATCAGATGAAAAACTACTGAGTTACACTGCGAAAGTCAACTAGGTGTAACAAGTGCGCGATTGAGATACTCTAATAGAGCAGTCACCCTAATAGAGCAGTCAGCTAAGAATCAAATAATTACTTCTTAAAGCATTCATCTATGTATTGTAGAAAATTTAACACTGTTATAAACCACTGTGTATGGAGATTAACTAAGAAAAGATCACCCTGTAGAGAGATCAGCTAGAAACAAGTCAACAATTCACCTTGCAAAGTGTTAAACCACATTTCAAATTGCCCAGTAGAGTATTCAACTAGAAACCAGTCACCCTAAAGAGAGTTCAACTATATTCAAGTCACCCTGTTGAGAATTCAGCTGGCTACAAGTTACCTTATAGAGAGATCAGCTAGAAACAAATCACCCTGTAGGAAGATCAGCTACATAATCATCCTATAGAGAGACCAGCTGGAAACAAATCATCCTGTAGACAAATCAGCTAGAAACAAGGCATCCTGTAGAGAGATCAGCTGAAAACAAATCACCTTGTAGAGTTAAAAACAAGTCACCCTGTGGAAAAGATCAGCTAAAAGCAAACAGAGATCAGCTAAAAGCGAACTGATATCAGCTAGAACAAATCACCCTGTACAAAGATGAGCCTGAAACAAGTCACACAGACTGGCAGTAGAGAGATCAGCTAGAAGCAATCTCTCACTAGAGAAATCAGCTGGAAACAAATCACTCTGTAAGAGAGATCAACTAGAAACGAGTCATCTTGTAGAGAGTTCAGCTACGTTTCAAGTCAGCCTATAGAAAGTTTAGTAGAAACAAGCCACCCTGTAGAGAGATCAGCTAGAAACAAGTCCACTATGTACTGAGATTTCATACAGCTATATATAAGTAAGTCACCATGAAGAGAGATCAGCTGAAAACAAATCACACAAATCACTTTGTAGAGAGATCAGCTCGAAACAAATCACCCTGTAGAGAGATCAGCCAGAAACAAATCACCCTGTAGAGAGTTCAACAAGTAACAAGTAACAAGTAACCTTGTAGAGAAATCAGCTAGAAACAATTCACCCTGTAGAAATCAGCTAGAAACAAATCACCCTGTAGAGAGATCAGCCAGAAACAAGTCACCCGTAGAGAGTTCAGCTGGACACTGTTGAGAAATCAGCTAGAAACAATTCACCCTGTAGAGACCAGCTAGAAAGAAATCAACCTGTAGAGAGATCAGCCAGAAACAAATCACCCTGTAGAGAGTTCAACAAGTAACAATGTAGAGAAATCAGCTAGAAACAATTCACCCTGTAGAGATCAGCTAGAAACAAATCACCCTATAGAGATCAGCCAGAAACAAGTCACCCTGTAGAGAGTTCAGCTGGACGCTGTAGAGAAATCAGCTAGAAACAATTCACCCTGTAGAGACCATGCAGCTAGAAAGAAATCAACCTGTAGAGAGATCAGCTCAACATAAATCACCCTGTAGAGAGATCTGGTAGAAACAAGTCACCCTGTAGAGAGTTCAGCCAGTAAGAAGTCACCCTATACAGAAACCAGCTCACCTGTAGAAAGATCAGCTAGAAACAAGTCACCCTGTAATGAGATTGGCTACATTTCAATTACCTTGTAGAAAGATCAGCTTGAAACAAATCACCCTGTAGAAGGATCAGTTAGAAACAATTCATCTTGTAGAGAGATCAGCAAGGAACAAATCACCCTGTAGAAAGATCAGCTTGAAACAAATGACTCTGTTGAAAGATTAGCTAGAAACAAGTCATCCTGTACAGAGATCAGATAGAATGAAGTCGCCGTGTAGCACTACCAGAGAACAGTGCCTGAAACACCTATGGATTATCCATGAATAGTAAAATAATTCCCATAAAGTGTCATGAAAGTCATTTCATGGACATGAATTCATGAAAAGTGGAGATTTCATGGAAATTTCATAGCACTGACAAATTATTTCATGTTTGCAGTGGCCATTAATTGTCAAATTTTCATAGGCAGTGTCCATGAACTGTCAAATTTTCATAGGCAGTGTCCATGAAAACTACATGAAATTTCATAGTTTACCATTGCATTTTCATCGGCTTTTCTCTCTGAGTTCAGCTAGAAATAAGTCAGATCAAATCACGCTGTATAAAGATCAGCTAGAAAATATCACTCTATAGAGAGATCAGCTGGAAACAAGCACCTGTAGAGAGATCAGCATGATCAAGTCACCCTGTAAGAGCCCAACTACTTTTCAAGTCGCCCCATGGAGAGTCCTGCTACGGAAAACTCTCTCAGTAGAAAGATCAGCTAGAAATACATCACCTTGTACAGTATTCAGTTAGACATAAATCCCTCTGTAGAGAGATCAGTTAGGCAAGTTACCCTGTTACCTGCAAAGAATCAAACTATTTTTCAAGTCACCCTGTAGAGAGCTCAGTAGAAACAAGCAGTCCTGTAGAGAGATCAGCTAGAAACAAATTGCCCTGTGGAGAGATCAGCTTGATCAAGTCACCCAGAAGGGAGTTCAACTACAATTCAAGTCACCCTGTAGAAAGTGTAGCTAGAAATAAGTTACCCTGTAGAGAGGTCAGCTAGAAACAAATCACCCTGTAGAAATTTCAGCTAGACAAGAAACAAATCACCCTATAGAGAGATCAGTTAGAAACAAGAGAGAATTCATCTACATCTTATATAGTGTTTCAGCTAGAAATAAGCCACCCTGTGGTGAGTTCAACTACAAACCATTCACCATGTAGTCAAAGAGTCAGTTACATCCCTGTAGAACTTTCAGCTACATACACATTTCCCTGTAGAGTATTCCCATCAGCTGTGAACTGTGTGACCTATCTTTATGATCAATCAACACCATTGCCTAAATGTACATGTAGCTAAACAAATCGTTTAAATCTTCTTCATAATAATCTTCTTTCTATGGTGAAGAAAAAGACAAGTTAAAATAAATACCTAAAGCTGGCCATGGCTGGCTTTAGGTATGAATATACAAAAAGAAGTGATATCTAATCAAAAACAGCCAAGCTGTAAAAAAGGGTGCGGCCTCCAAAAAAGCCAGGGTAAAAAAGATGTGAAATCAAAGGCGGCGGCCAAGAAATGGCTGTGATGGTAGGTTAACGGCAAAAATTTTAATAACGACAATTCAGGTGAATTTGTGCTGCCTCTTCCAAGTTTCACTAGGATTCGGCACCAAATTCACTTGAATTGTTGTTATTAAAATTTTGCCGTTAACCTACCATCACAGCCATTTCTTGGCCGCCGCCTTTGATTTCACATCTTTTTTACCCTGGCTTTTTTGGAGGCCGCACCCTTTTTTACAGCTTGGCTGTTTTTGATTAGATTAAAATTACAGCTGCAGGGTTGTACAAAAGGATATACTATTTTACTGTGCTAAGACCTAAAGTCCATGGTCATGTCACAAATGAAAATGGAGCAATTGCATGCATAATTTACTCTGCTGATACTGGATTTATTTGATAATAGATTTCTCATGAATTGTGCATGATTTAAGAGTTGCATAGTTACAAAATAAACATGAATGATCTTGGACTTTATGTCTTGATAATAGATAGGCACTCGCATAAGCATCTTAGAAGATTTAAAAACCTGAGGTGACATCAATAATTACCGAGGCACAGGTAATTATTGATATCACCTTGGGTTTTTAAATCCTTGAAGACGCCTATTACAAGCGTCTAACTATTACCAAGACACAAAGTCCAAGATCATTAATTTAACTATGCAACTCTTAAATCATGCACAATTCATTATCAAATCCAGTATCAGCAGAGTAAATTATGCATGCAATTGCTCCATTTTCATTTGTGACATGACCATGGACTTTAGGTCATGGCATGGTGAGATAGCATATCCTTTTGCAACTCTCATTTTAACTTTTAAGTACTGATCTGACTGATTGATTGATTGATTGATTGATTGATTGATTAATTGATTGATTGATACTTTATTACATTATGAGTACACCTTAGCCATATTTGTTGGACCTACTTGACATAACTACTATAATGAGATGGTCTTATTAGAGGCAGTCTTATTATACAGGTGGTATTATTACAGAGGTGGTCTTTGTTAAGGGGTACCTATTAATATGAAGTTTTGACCAATTTCAGTTTCAGTTTTTCAGTTTCACTGTTTCCATTTCAGTTTTCAATTTCAGCTGTTTCCAATGTCCCCATATTTAATGCTTTGAGGTTATGATGTTAACACTTGTCAGCAGGGACAATTTATGGTTTACCAAGTGGGTGGGCAATAAAGGTTTCTTCACCAGTTATTGGCTGACCCTGGTTAATAGCCAGTTATTTGCACACTGGTATACAGCACTACTTGATATATGCCATACTGAAACAGGGAATGAAGAGAAGGTCAAATCATTATGAAGTGCCACATGCATGTGCACAAATTGTTTGTGCGGTTACAAAATCTATATAAAGCTCATTTTCATTTTATTTCATTTTCATTGCTTTACATATACACATGTGGAAATTACAAAGATGATGAGGTACAAAGAAAATTGGACAGTAAAATTAAAAAGTGATCTGAAGGACAAATGGCAATCCACGCCAAAAGCCTATAAAAATTACTTATTTAACTACAATTTAAAATTAATTGCAATAAATGCTAACTACAGCTTAAAAATTGCAATAGCTACAAGGGTAAGGGAGCTTAGCACAATTACAATAAGGACATACAACATGGAAAGTACAGTATTATTTGAATTAAAATTAATTTTAAAATGATCCCATAAATACGTCTTTAACTTTTGCTTGATTGTGTCGAAGGAGAGGGTAAGATCATTTATTGGCAGAGCATTCCATAATCTGGGAAGTCTATAAAAATAGGAGTTAGCACGTCTTGAAATCTTGTAACATAGTTTAATGTTTGAAGACCTTGCATTTGCCTACATTTGTTATAATTCAGTGATACCAAGCTGAATCCAGCCTGCTGCAAAAGGCAAATGCAATTTTTGCCACATCCATTAGCGCCCCTGACCTTCATTTAAGGTGCAACATTTATTTGAGTATAGGCATGGTATATTGCAGTTCTCTACTGCCAGTTAATTGAGCTTGTAATTCAGACATGACAAAATGCTTAGTTCATAGAATAGCATCAATTTGCATGCCATGATGCAAGCAGCGTTTAATTTGTTTACACTATAGTGCAGCTAGCTATATAGACCTTGATACACTTCCTAAATATATATACTTTTATAATGTCTCGCACGAATGTGAGTGTGTTCTAGTGATGTGCAATACATATCGATATATCAGAAATTTGCGATACTCTGGTTGTATCACCATACTGATATCATGCTTGTGTATCGATATTTTGATTGCACAACCACGGAAATGTGAAGGTCTTGTTTTGTGCAATTTAACAGTGTAGCTTGTTGTTTACCAGTTTTGTTATAAGAATGCACTGCAGTAATACAGCAGATTTCACGTGCGTTTGAAACTTGTGTGTTGCTTATGGCGGTTTGTGTGCATGTAAAATGAACAATGCTATTGGAATATTTTGTGTAAACGCAATACAAAATTTTCAAATGAACATGAAATTCACTGTAGTTGCTACCAAATTGCAAAAAATTATTGGCCACCCACACATTTAATTAACTTCAATATGAAGTTCTGTATCTTTGCACTATAACAGTGTTACTGGGTTACTTGCCACTTTCCTGAACTCTTTTATAGCTTGTTATATAACAGTGCAATGGGGTATAGTCAAACCTCTCTAGTCTGACATCTGTGTAATCCAGAATCCTCTCTAATCTGACCAAAATATCATTTACCAACACTTTTGCATAGAAAACAACCTCTGTAATCTGAAACCTCTGTACTCTGTAATCTGACACCTCTGTACTCTGTAATCCGACACAAAATTTGATTCCCAAACTTGGAAATACATTGTTTTCGACCTTTGTATCCGACATAGAATAATAGCAGCATTAAAAACAATCATAGAAAATAATTGTTAAGCAACCAAAGCATTTAATTGATTGACAATAATTGAAAAAAAAGCTGTAATACCTGCAAATTCTAAAATTAATCATATTAAAAGCATTGTGTGATCTGTTTTACCTGTAATTTACTGCATAATCTGACATAATTATAAATATTGTACAATGTCAGATTACAGAGGTGACTTGATAATCCAGCAACCTCCTTAATCCAGCAAAATTTATGGCTCCCAGGATTAGAGAGGTTTGACTGTAAGGAGTCATCTTTGACTGGCCTTGACACTAAAAACTCTGTTGAATATAGAAAGAAATCCCAGACCAGGTGGTGACTTGATCCACGCTTGTAGACTAGACGAGTGCCTGATGAGCCAGTGTCAATCCCACTGTTGTTATTTTATTTTGTAGAATCAGGCAGAATGTGAACATGATTCTATGTAGAGAATTCAATCAGGAGGATGATTACTAATAATGTTGGTGGAAATATTAACCATGATCAATTCCAATTATTGATAATTCTACTGAATAGCTAAGTTGCATTTGTTTAACTGACCAATTCAAACACTTTTATTTTAGTGTTAAGACATCAGGAATACTCAGGATACTATTAGAAATGTCTTACATTCAATTCACAATATAGCAAGAAATTAATTTCAAAATGTACCTAGATTTCCTCTGATTTCCTTTTGCTATATCATTTGAATTGTACAAATCTGTAGTATCTTTACATCACCATGAAATGCTAAATACGAAATGTATAGAGGGAATCTGCTACACCAGGTTGGTTTGAGCCATTTGATGTGCCTTAATTCTGTGAATTGAGCTTCTAAGATCACTGTACTGGTAGAGAGTTGCTCTACACATATCACATTCAGAAAATTACCCCATGGATACAAGTTAAAAAGTACAATGTTTTCAATACAAATGTATTGGACATGCCTTTTCTAGCTGGCATTTTGCCATGAACAAGTTTAAAGTAATGGACTTCTTTATTATATGACTTACTTAGCTAATTGGTTGTTGTTTTCTTATTGTGACACTTCACAGAGTATCACCACAATATCAGCTATATATAGAATGAGAAACTTTTACTTCATAACTTGTGAAGTTAAATTGTGACTGGATTTTGGAAAAACGATCCAAATCGCACATTAGAAGTTCCGAGATAAACGGTTTTAAAGAATTCAAGCCAGCATAACTCTCCAAGGATAGCAAGCACGCGTATGAAATTTACACAAAAGATGCATCAATCTGTTACCTTTCAAGCCACTTCCAGTACTTGTAGCTGCTTGTACAGTTTCCTGCCAAATAAGATAGAAAATCTGAGCAGTTGGACGAGCGAAGTAGTATCACGAGTGCTCACAAAGGGGTGGAGGCTGGGGGGTGGCGGGGAGGGCAAAAGTTAGACCTCAAAATGGAGGCAGACCACGATTGGAGTCCAGACACCAGATTACAGGGCTGTGCTGGCTCCTTAGTGGCTGATATGTAGCAAAATCAGCAGAGAACACGTCTGGTCAACATTATAAGGCCGCCCACCAGTAAACCACTGACTCTTGCCAAGCCAGGTCCTTCACAAGGCCTGAAACCGCCATTTGAGCACTCCACACCACCCAGAAAAGGCGTGTGTAAAAACCAGCCTCGTGTAGTTTGAGTAGTGCTGAGGGTCAAAACTTGTAGTACGATAGTGTAGCTATCCACTGGTGGTGTTAGTTTGATTTTGCCTGATGTGCGATTTGGATCGGTTCTGTAAAATCTGGTCACATATAAATTATTTCTGGAGCATCACGTGAGATCACGTGACCTGCCAAGAATCCTGGAGCAGTGGAAAGATGTCTGGTCAGTGTGTGGTGGCTGGCACTAATCATGGAGTGATTCCAAAGTATGTTTTTGTGTGTTTGGCTCCTTTACAGCCAGATGAGTATTATATGTGACTGGATTTTGGAAAACGATCCAAATCGCACATTAGAAGTTCCGAGATAAACGGTTTTAAAGAATTCAAGCCAGCATAACTCTCCAAGGATAGCAAGCACGCGTATGAAATTTACACAAAAGATGCATCAATCTGTTACCTTTCAAGCCACTTCCAGTACTTGTAGCTGCTTGTACAGTTTCCCGCCAAATAAGATAGAAAATCTGAGCAGTTGGACGAGCGAAGTAGTATCACGAGTGCTCACAAAGGGGTGGAGGCTGGGGGATGGCGGGGAGGGCAAAAGTTAGACCTCAAAATGGAGGCAGACCACGATTGGAGTCCAGACACCAGATTACAGGGCTGTGCTGGCTCCTTAGTGGCTGATATGTAGCAAAATCAGCAGAGAACACGTCTGGTCAACATTATAAGGCTGTCCACCAGTAAACCACTGACTCTTGCCAAGCCAGGTCCTTCACAAGGCCTGAAACCGCCATTTGAGCACTCCACACCACCCAGAAAAGGCGTGTGTAAAAACCAGCCTCGTGTAGTTTGAGTAGTGCTGAGGGTCAAAACTTGTAGTACGATAGTGTAGCTATCCACTGGTGGTGTTAGTTTGATTTTGCCTGATGTGCGATTTGGATCGGTTCTGTAAAATCTGGTCACAATTATATCTGCACAAATATTATCCTGTGAAACTGGTAGAGAATAATCTGGTTTTACAAAGATCCTTATTATTATTTTTCATGATCTTCCCTGCTTGATGTACAGGGGCACGGATCTTGGGTAGGTTCCATGGAACTCCTTTTTGGAAGACCTTTAGAATTATATGTGATAAGCTGCTGACAAGTTTTTCTAAATAATAGTTATACGGACACAATGTGGAGTCTATGAAATTTATAAACCCTCAGGTCCTTAGTAGTGCCCTCGCTTCGCTTGTGCACTACAGCCCGGACCTTCAGGTTTATTTATTTCATAGACTTCACATTGTGCCCGTATAACTGCTTTAGACCCTATTTCACAGTACACTCAGATTACTTACCTCATCCACTGCTGTTTCTGCTGTAGGCTCGGCAAAAGTGGCTGGTTTTGTTGTGATAATACATAAGCTATGGCAACTATGCATGCTCATGTGACAAAATAAGTGCCCTCGTTACATCACTGCACATGAAAAATGCATACTGATAGGATAAACCTAGTTTTGAGATTGTGCCTGAAGGCGTGGAGTATATTAGAAAACAAGGTGGAGTATATGAGAATTATTACCCACCCAAAACAACCTAAGTAGAGTCTAAACTAAATACAGCTGATCATCCAAACAAATACAGTGGAAAAACACTCATTTTACCTTTTTTTTGCAAAATCACTTAAATCGCTATCCCAGCAATAAGCCCCTTTGTTCTTTAGAGCTATTACAAGTACTTCTAAATGTTTTAGTTACATTTTTAAAGCCGCCCTTAAGATTATAATGGTAAGATTTTAAACTTTGCTGGAAAATGATTATTTGCTAAGAAATATTACTACTATCAAGAGTACATAATAAGAGTACTTATTATGTACTCTTGCTACTATAGGTAGCTGGTTCCACACCTCCTTTTTAAAAGTCTGGATCTGCCCTGCTGTAGCTGTAATAATAACAACAAATATTTGATATTGCAAGTGCAATTTGACATGTTCAGTGTCATAAAACTGACTGCTAGGATTTATAGACACCTACTGTAGTTGTGTATTCAGTATGATCAAGAGTACATAATAAGAGTATGATACACTAAAGGATATACTGAAATAAATGAATATGCATTTCAACTAAGGTACAAAGCAAGAGATTTAAGATATTAAATCTTTTATAAAACCTGCTTGAACATAAGTTTGTTGTACAGTAAAACCTCACTAAGCAGCCACTTCTTTACTAAGACTATACTTCATAGCACTTCTGTTAGATCCCAACCATAGTTATAAGATGTACTTTACAACCTTATTGAGGCCACAGTTTTGGTCCCAAAAGTGACCCTACTATAATGAGAATTTGCTCTATAACCCCTTCAATTGTTCTCCTTCGACGTATTTTTATGGGTAAGACATGCAGTGAAGTAAATAAACAGTTCCAAAGGAATGATGTGATAATCATCAAGGTGGAGCCAAGGCAAATATTACACATCACCATTTCCAAGGGGTGTTTATCCACTAAAGAATTCTTGCAATGCATGTCTTAGTTATTTAGGCCCCTGTAACTGGAAATTCATCAGTAACCCACAAAGTATGCAATTTGTCTGTCAAAACTTGTGGCTAGGTGTCTTACCCAGTTAGACACCTCCAGAATTTAAAAAAAATGTACTTTGCAAATATCAAAACTTTCTCCAAATGCCATTGTCTAAACGTGTGTAGAACCCTCTGGCTTGCATCAGAACCCTCTGGCTTGCATCAGAACCTTGGAATAATATTTGGGAAAATTTGTGTAACACAAATTCTAAATTCCATGCAAATTCTAAATTTGAGTGATAGCTTCAATTTTTCTCTCTAAAGTCAGACTATTAAACTATTTCTATGTACTGTACTTCATTTTAAATTTTCAAAATAACAATATATTTACAGTATGTACATTTAATCTATGTTCATTACAGCTACTGATGATATGGAGTTCATCTATGTCGTAATAGTGTTGATGTGTGGTATAGCATATTCAGGTGAGAATGATTGTTATAATTTTTATTATTAGTTGATATCTACCTTGAGCATGCATGTATAAAAGATATTTAATCACTGCAGTTAAAGTTGTGAAAGAGTGCAGTATGTTGTATTTTACTGGTTCACATGTACTGTTACTTTGGTAATCTCAGCCTAAACTATTAATGGGAGAAGTCTTCTATAATATATGTGTCTTTTTGTGCTTCAGGTTCCACATTGTGTATGGCCCTCTCTTAATTAGAAAGATAAGTTGCAACTTGTAAACTTTGTGCAATCCTATAACACTGAAATCAACCAATCCATTTACAACATATTAAGCATAACAAAATTAATTTAGTCAGCGCTTGATTTCTACTTTGTAGTTAAACTTAGCACTTTTGTTGTTTGCATCCAACAGGTGGACAGACTTGTATAGATGATGTTGATGATGTTCAGCGAATTGGTAGTAATCAAATTCCTCAGAACAGATTAGTAATTGTTCCACATCTCAATTTTACTTGTAATGGTAGGATAACCAACATCAGGATTAGGATATCACGTGATGGTACTGGAGATAATTTTCCTTCTATACAAGTATGGAGACTATCACCATCTTCACAACTCTATAATTTAGTTGATGAAGTTCAGATACAATCAAGTCACCTCAATACTCAGTTAACTTACCTAGAAACAAACATTCCTCTCACTGGTAATAACAGAATACAATTTCAATCAGGAGATGTTATAGGACTTTATAATCCACCTGATTCTCGGTATGATATTAGGGATATAACAACACCTGGATATGTGTTCTATGTATTTGTGGGATCTACTGCTACATCACTTGATCTTGATAGTGCTGATACCACTCGCAGTAGGGCACAACCATTAATCCAGTTTACACTTGGTGAGTTTGTTGATAGTTATTTTATTTGCTGTTATACTTCAATAAGATATGTAGACATTCATCTAGGTGTTGTATTCCTTACTTAGTTAATAATTATTAACCACCTCTGTTGTATTTGTTTAGATATTCGTTGTATTAACTTACCAATACCATTCAATGGAGACATAACATCATGTAGCTCTGGTAGTATGGGAGTAGGTTATGAGGGAGACACTTGTAGTTTCACATGTAGCACTGGTTATGAGCTAACTGGTAGTCCTCAGAGAACATGTCAGTCTGATGGTAGTTGGAGTGGATCACCAGTGTCCTGTACCATCATGGAGTGTCCCTCATCATCACTACCAATGAACAGCATGTTGGCTGAGTCTTGTAGTAGCACATATCAGTCAACGTGTGATCTACAGTGTGAAGAAGGTTTTAATGGTAGTGGAGACCCATCATATGTGTGTGATGTGTTGAGTGATGGATCAGTAATGTGGATGACTAGTGGAGGAGGATGGAGTTGTGAAAGAGGTTACCACTATTACATAATAGTAGTATAGTGATACAGTATAAAGTAGACAAGCTAATGTGGGACAAGAAAAGTATTACTGTAGCTACACTTGTTGTGTAATCTTAGAATCATTGTTTGCTCTAACATGTAGTTTTGGCAGTCCACTAACACAAATTCATGCAAAACAGCCAGACAGTAAAATGAGGTACAGCTTTCTGAGTTTAACAGTTGTGAAATTAAGGAATTGCTGCAAACACTATATACACTTTATTATTAATCATGCACAGTGGTGGATCTAGGATTATAATGGGGTTTCTGGGATATTCTAACCAAATCATATTTATTCTATGGTGGCAAATGTATTGATCAAACTAGTGAAGAAAAGGATTTGGGTGTTGTAATTGACCATCAGCTCAAGTTTCATAGCCATGGATCTGCCATAACAAGCAAAGCTAGGAGACTTCTGGGGTTCATAGGAAAGTCATTCATTAACTTGAATGTTCAAACACTCCCCTACTTGTATTAGGCTATTGTAAGACCAATCCTTGAGTACGGAAATATTATTTGGGTACCATTTTATAAATGTGATGAGAATCTAGTTGAACAAGTTCAAAGAAAAGCAACCAGGCTGGATACATCTGTTAGTCATCTTCATATGAGGAAAGGCTCAGGCATCTCAACCTACCATCCTTAAAGTATAGACGATATTCGTGGTGATATGATTACAACATACAACATCATACATTGCAATTTACATCTTGATCAATCCTTGTTCTTTACAAGAAATTGGACAAACACAAGAGGACATCCTTACAAATTATTCAAACCTTTTTCCACCAATACAGTTAGACAACATTTTTATTCTCAACGAATTATAAATGACTGGAATGCACTTCCTTTCAGTGTAGTGGGGGCAACATCAACCAATGAGTTTAAAGCAACCCTTGACAAGCACACCAAAGATAACTTATTTTTATACTGAACTGTATAGTTAGAAGTATTGATGAGCTTTAAGATCAGGACTTACTGGCTTTTGCCTTTCATATAATCCTGTATGAGCATTATTATTATTGTTGTTTCCTAGGCCCGGGGCAAATACAACCAAGTACAATCACCAATGGGACAACCTACTAATGGGGTATGTACAAACAGTGCATGGCCAACACAGTGTGTGTAGGTAGAAAATATGCACAGTAATACAATTCTAGAGGAATAGACTGGAACTTACTGTAAACATAAGGGATGCATTAATATGCAATTACAATCAGTGATTATCCGACCATGGAGATGTGAGATTGCACTTTAAATTGTGAGAATCATGGTATTGAATCTGATGCCTACAAGCAGTAAAGTTTATACGTCCAACGAATACTTATTACATTAATTTTATGCTATTGTACACAATTTGTGTTACATGATATGTTTAATTAAAAGAGGATGGATTAGAGCGCTGGATTAAGACATGGCTGGAGTTGCCAAAAGCAGACCACGGTAAGATTGGGATAAAAGCAGAGTATTTCAACTGTCTGTCACCTGCAACTGATATCTGAGTTATGTATATATTTAACATGAGCTGGGTCATTTGTACTAAAATGATCACATGATGCTGTGGATATGCTGCAAGACCAAAAAAAAATTTGGAGAACAAACGTGGCTGAAATGCAATACCATAATTTCATGGATATGTCGGTGTGCACAAGTATGTGGATGGCGGCAGACTTAGCTACATGTAATAATAGCAGTTAATAGCAAGTGCAACCATGCACACAGCAATTATCAGCCTAAGGGCACATTTTGTGTATGTTGTGTTTGTTCTCTCCATCAGCGTTCAGTATGTGGGATGCCATTTAGCAGCAAGTATTTATGTAGCTTTCTCAGGGCCCTTATCAATGATCAGTCTGGGCACTCCTGGCACTAAAGGGCTTCAGGTGGAGAGCTATGCATCATCACACAAACTTACCAGCTGGAAACTGCACCTTCTTCGCACAATGGCCTGCCAGGTGCTTTCTCCCATCCCATACACGAGTTAAGGTACCCAAGTTATGTGAGACTAAAGAAACAAGACTATCAATGTGTTTTAACCAACGCAAACTAACCTCCAGCGATTAGTAGCAACTTCCAATCATGCTGTTTATTAAGTAGGTGTAGCAACCCCTCGTCTTCCAATCGAAATAGTTACTGTCGCCCACTTTCAAACACAAATGAACAGTAGTTCGCTTGTTTAGTGGGCATCATGTGTTAACTGTTTTGATCAGCGTTAAATAGAATCGTACATTTCTATCACCTCCACAAAAACACCCGCCCATTACATGATTGACTCTTCATACAACATGGATTCTATTCCTGGTGAGTGCAAAGCCTTGGGCCTTGTAGTTTCTCAAACATTATTTTTGATTTATTCATTCATTAGTAATGACGTAATTTTAACTGCATTTTGTATTATCTTTAGTTTAGTACTTAGTTGTGTAATGAAAGTTGATATAGCTTGAAAATAAGGCATGTATCAAAAAAGTTTTAGATTTTAGACACTTTGAGATTGAATTTTAGACTACTTTAAGTTACAATTGCAGTAAGTCCAATGCTTTCAACTGGAAATACTATAGCTAACAGTAACACGTTGATCGTTCTATTAGAGTAGTTACTTGCATGACTGTTCTATTAGAGTATCTCAATCATTTTAATGTAGTGGGAGGTGAAAAGTACAGTGTTTCTGAGGGTTTAATAGCTATAAATGGTGTTAGTTAAGTGTAATGCATGCATGTTACTGAAATATAGTAGTATAATGTTGTTTGCTATGAATACAACAATAGTAAAGCCAGAAAGACATCCACTGAACTACCTTTAAAGGAGGATTCTGTTAAAACCACAGCAACCCATCTAGATCTGCCACTGATACAGTACAATACTACTGTATAGTAGGGATCATGAATAGTTGCACTTGGAAGCCAGCCTCACCATACCTTTGTGGCGCCATGACAGTGACAATTGAGGCCAAAATTGCCTTCAGTGTGATTTGAAATGTTTTTAAATGCTTTTAAACACATATAACTCAATAACAACCAAGGCTACAGGCTTGATTTTTTTTTTACTGTTGGACACTGCTTCAGCCCGACAGGTGCCCTTTAGGCTTACCACTATACATACAATGCATGCACCTTTTTAAATTCATGGTTACACACCAACAGCTCAATGTTTAAAATTGCTTGTATTTTTTTCACCATGCCCCTAACAGTCAAAGTAAGCAGTTAGTAGTAGGCTATAGCTCATGCATCACTATTTGTATGTAGCTAGTTCTGTGTTATAGAGTCAAAAACTATATGCAAAATGGTTATATTGCTGTAATAAGTATGGTGGTGTACATTTTTCCAGAGTTCATAAGGGGAAGAGTGTTTAACTGTCAGTATGGAGCACTGCTGCAAGTTCACTATTGATCATATGTACACCTATAACCTGATTATGCTGATGACAGAGAACTGTAGATGGGTGATGAATGATTGAAATTAATAAAACCAAGCCTTTCTTCTAAGAGAAGCCTGAAGTGTTACATACTTGCAGCAATAAAGTACTCCAGTTGAATTCTTGGTTGTAGTGTAAGCCTTAGGTTTTGATGCCATTCTTTCTTTGGTGCAGTGTTATAAAGTATGTCTATTGATGGTGTAAAAATGTTGACAAACAAGGATGAGGAAAATTTTAAAATTTACAAGCTAGTATGGGATCAGAGTACAAAATGCTTAAACAAGGGATATTATCACCTAAAGTGGAATTAATCCTCACTTTAGGTATGGTGTTGCTATTTATGTGCCAGAATAATTAATTTATACTTCAGGAGATGATCCCCCTTGTTTAAGCACTTTATTTATGATGATTTATATTAAGTTGTAAAATTCCTAATTCCAGTTTTCCTTACACATACAAAGACACACAATAGTGTGTTGTGTGGCCAAGTACAGCGAGTGTGGGCATGCAACAGACAAGCATGTATTTTACAGGAACCAAGAAAATGCTGTTTTCACGCATCCATAGCTTGATAGTTGCTGACTGGAAATCAATCATTTTTGCTGTGGAACTCCCTCGGGGTGGAATACCTAACATTTCAAATTTGAGCTGCATCCACCAAACCATCACTGAGATATTCACCTTCAAGTTCATCTTAGTTTCTTTGTATTTTTCTTCATCTTCTTTTCACTCCACTTAGAAAAATCACTATAAATTTTGGATGCTTTAGTCGATTTTCTTCAAATTTGGAGGGCATTAAGAACATAGTACAACATATCTACTGTCCAAATGTTGTACACATAAGATAAAGAACAAGGGAGTTATACGTGATTTTCAAAAAAATATGATAGCGATTTTTGGCATGGCTACAGGGAAAACTGCTTGAAGGAATGACTTGAAAATCGGTTTATACATGGAGTAAACAACATAGTGTAAACCTTTTGTGGTTTGAAAGAAATCGCAGTAACAGTCATGAGTTATAACAAAAATGCCAACCATATATAAAAAACACGTGATTAAGTTTTGTTAATAAAAAAGTACTAATTGCCAGGCAAACTAGTAAATGGAATCAACTAAAAATAGGTAGAAAGGTAGATTAATTATTTTAGAACAATCTTTCAGTGCTTTACAAGGAATCTGATTGAAAACCACTGAGTTACAGTATGAAAGTGAACTAGGTGTAACAAGTATGCTATCAAGTTACTCTAATAGTGAAGTCACCCTAATAGAACATACAGCTACTCACTCTATTAGAACGTTCAGCTACAATCAAGTCATCATGTAGAGAGTTCAGTTAACAACAAGTCACCCAATAGAGACTTCAACTGTAATCAAGTCACCCTGTATAGAGTTCAGCTGCAAACTGTAGTGAGTTCAGTTACAAACAAGTCACCCGTGGAGAGTTCTACTACAAACAAGTCACCCCAGTAACGTAGCTACACTAGGACCCACTGGGGCCTACCATTGTATGAAATTCTTTTGAGAATTCCCTTGTCTTGGGGGTGACATTTTGCAATAAATAATGTGCTGCATAGCAATAATTCTATTAATACCTGGTATCATGTGATCGCAAGTTTAAATGTGACCGTTACAGCAATGACCTGACTTGTTCACACTATTTAGGATTTTTTATTTTCTCAGCTTATCTACAGTATCAAGGAATGGATCACCAAAGTTTCAGACTTCTGTGGCGAGTAGTTTTGGAATTATAGTATTAGACAGTAGGATGAGCAAGAGAATCGGTTTGTACAGGGACTGTAATGAAAATAAACCATAGGCACTTACATTCACAGCCATAATTTCTGTTTGGATTAGTCTAAAGCATTGCAATTGGCTTAAAGTGTTCACCATGGATTAGCACATCAGCCAAGGTATAGTGTTAGCCCTGTAGTCATTTTCGCATATGGAAGGCAGTTTGGTAGAAGAAATGATGACAATCTGGAGATACAGAAACAAAACAAAGATTTTCGAACTTTCCATGAGCAGGAGAATAAGATGGCATATAGTTTTAATCAGTTTAAGTCTTCCTTCTTTGAGTACTGACCCAATAAAACTTGCATATTTTTCTTTGTAGCATGCGTAATTTTACAAATTATGTTAAATTTTGTTTTTCTGAATACGCATGCTTGTGCAAACACTGAGACAGTCACAAATGTGAGTTGGAAGGAGCTAGGCCAAGTGAGATTATGCATCGTGATTTTCTCACATCAATGAAGATAACGCTACTCTATTACTAGGGTGCCGCTGAGTGAGGCATTGTTGATAGATAATATAAATATAGTCTGCATGATGAAGCAATTAAGTTCCTTTTAATGCTCGCTAATACAAAGACTGAAGTGAGCTGATAATATTGGTGTGAATAAAAGTTGCTGATGATTGGAGTTTACATCAATAAATTCTCAACGAGAGATTGTCTAAGGCACGTTTGTACTCCTTGTAATGCTCACCATACTGAGATTGTCTGTAGTTCAGAGCTGATATGGTAAAAATAATAAAACTTGTTGCGATTTGAAGATTGGCCCTGAAGAGTTGTGAAATTAGGTATAATTGCATGCTGATTATGCAACAGTGTTAGTTCGTAGTGCCAATAAGCTGCAGAAACAGCAGTATAGCAGTACAGTTAGCTAGTTAGGTACAACCATGCACTTTAACAAGCTTTATATACAAATGTATGTATGAGTCCATAGTGAGATGGACTCATATCGCATATATTTATAAGTGCATGGGCAGAATTATGAGAAGGATGCCCTACCTAGGCCCCACCATCACTGCAAATCTAGTTATGCCACTGAGTCACCTAGTAGGGAGTTCAGCCACAAAAATGTCACCCTGTGGAGCATTCAGCCACAAACAAATCACCCTGTGAAGAGTTCAGCTACATAAAAGTCACCCTGTGGAGAGGTCAGCCACAAACAAGTCACATGTAGAGTTCAGCTAAAGAAAAGTCACCCAGTAAAGTGCTCAGCTATAAACAAGTCACCATATAGAGAGTTCAGCTACAAACAGATCTCCTTGTAAAGAGAACAAGTCACAATGTAGGGATTTCAGCTGCGAACAAATCATCCTGTGGAAGTTCAGCCGCAGATAAGTGACCCTGTAGAGAGTTTAGCCCCAACACCCGGTGGAGTATTCAGCTACAAACAAGTCACCAAGTAAGAATTCAGCTACAACAAATCACCCTGCGGAAAGTTCAGCCACAAAAAGTCATCCTGTAGATAGTCAGCTACAATCAAGTTACCTGCTAGAGAGTTTAGCTACAAGCCATCCTGTAGAGAGTTCAGCTTCAAACAAGTTCCCATTTGGAAGGTCCAGCCACAAACAAGTCACCCCGTGAAAGTTCAGTTAAAAACTGGTTACCCTGTAGAGAATTCAGTACACTCTGAAGAGATTTCAGCTACCAAAAAAGTCACACTTTAGAAAGTTCAGCTACAAACAAATCACCCTTTGGATAATAAACAAATCACCATGTAGAGAGTTCAGCTACAACAAACAGTGGAGTGTTCAGTTAAAAACAAGTCACTGTGTGGAGAGTTCAGGTACAAGCAAGTCACTCTGCATAGATTTCACCCACAAGCAAATCACCCAGCAGAAGTTCATCTACAGATAAGTGGCCCTGTAGAGACTTTAGCCAAAAACAAGTCACCTGGTAGAGTATTCAGCTACAAACAAGTCACCCGGTAAAGAATTTAGCCACAAACTAATCACTCTGTGAAAATTTCAGCCACAAAAATCACCCTATAGATAGTCAGCTACAAACAAGTCACCTGGTAGAGAGTTCAGCTGCAAACAAATTCCCATTTGGAAGGTTCAGCCACAAACAAGTCACCCTGCAGAAAGTTCAGCTACAAACTAATCACCCTGTGGAGAATTCAGTAGTAAACAAGTCACCCTGAAGAGAGTTCAACTACAAAAAGTCACACTTTAGAGAGTTCAGGTATGAAGAAGTCTCCTGATAAAGAGTTCAACCACAAACAAGTCACTCTGTAGAGAGCCTAGCTACAAACAAGTTACTTATGGAGTTTTCTACAAGAAAACCACCCAGTATAGCATTCAGCTACAAAGAAGTTCCCCTGTAGAAATTTCAGCTACAGTACAAGCAAATAGTTCAGTATTATTAAACAAGTCACCCTGGTATGCATGTCAAACCTGAACATTAGGACATTAGTCAAACAAAAGTACGCTATCAGAACTTGGTCATAATACAATGTTTGTACCACTGGACTTCACACTGGTTGCCCAAAAATTGTGCCATTCCGGGACAACAGCATAATTATGAAACAAATAGTTACTACAACACAGAAGGCTTACTGTTGCACTGTCCACACTGATATACCATAATTTAAAAACGGGCATTAAATACAATACACTTAACATCTGGGTACTAGGATAAAATCACTAACATCACAACATGTAAACTGACCTGGAAATTAACACCCTTGATGTCACTACAATCTACACTGGATATTTGTTTGAACCCATCAACACTATGCCTGATACATCTGAGTAGACTGACCTGCAAATTCACATCCTCCATGTCACTAGTATACAGTGATAATTGATAACTACAAAAACAGCAATTGCAATAATACAATTCTTCTGTACGTCAACTGACCTGAAATTCATGACACTCGATACCGAGACCTGTAAAAGAATAAGCAGGCACTGAAGTTAACCTTAAATTAAACACACATGCAAACTGACCTGGAACATCGGTTGCAACACCAAAGACACCTGTTTTGATATCTGACAAAACAATCCAGCAGGCACTGAATTAAAAAGAGAATGTGCAAATAATCAATATGCCAGGCTGTACCAATAAAGGATGGATCATCAAAATGAACTAAAAAATATATATCCCATATGCAGGTTAAGTGAGTAACATAACTGTTGGGTAAGCATGTAAATCAGAACATTAGGTCATTAGTCAAACAAAAGTACGCTATCACAAACTGGTCACTGATAATCGATAACTACAAAAAGAACAATTGCAATAATACAATTCCTCTGAACGTCAACTGACCTGAAATTCATGACACCTGTATCTTTGTTCCTGCATGGTCTCAACTTATATATGTACCATGATCACATTCAACTGCTAGTGGATAAACCAGTATGACCAGATGGCCTGCAAAAACCAACAAGCAGGTGTTAAATACAATACACCTAAAGCCTGGAATATGAAAAATATTATATAAGCATTATTCCACACTGATGTAGTAATAGATTATAGGATGTTGTGGAACTTTCCCAAACGTGTAAACTTGAACATGAGGACAACTGCATAATCTGGACACTTGGAATTGTCCAATACCTGATGAAAAAGTTGGTACTAATGACATTCACTTCAACATTTTATCCCAGCTGGGTGAATCTCTTGTAACTGAGTAAAAAGGTGTTTATTTTCCACCTGCAACCAAAGTTCTACATTTCTGTGGTTGAGTGTACATAAACTGACCTGGAAAATCAGTATGCCATAGGGATATGGAAATGGTTCCTTTCCTTCTGTTATGACATTACTTACAGCTGACTGGTAAATGATCATCGATTTCCCCGTGGACCCCAACAATGAGTATATCATGCAATAACTACACAAGTTGGAATGAATTTCCTTTCAACATGTGGTAGAATGAATTTCCTTTCAACATCTGGTGGACAGGTCCAAAAACCCTATCGAACAAACACGGTGAATCAGTGTGTGGCGATGTGACACGTTGCACAAACTTCACTCCTTGTTTCGTTAGCCTTCAAGACCGGCATATATCATAGAGTACCTCAGTATTCTTAACTCTTACTTCTTCAAGCGTTGCTCAAGCGATGTAGTTTCTCATAAGGGGCTCGAGTTTCTCATTAAAGTCGAACCGATTAAAGTACGCCTCACCATCCAGTTACATTCTTAAACCATTCAATTTAAAACCACGTATCACGAGTGTCCGCTTAAGGTAATTAGGGACTTTCCACGAGATTTCCCCTAAATAGATCACGTGTTAGTTGTCAATTCAGTGGATTCTGGTGGTATACATGATTCAACAATGTGGTAAGTGTACTTTAATATAGTATAAGCTGTCAATAATTGTTTGTGCACTGCTAAACTAAGTTATTTTTGTGTGATAAGCATGCTTGAGGAAGGGTCTGGGGGACGAGACTAATGTTTTGACAGCAGTTGATGATGGCCAGGCAAAGAACTGCGAGAAGAACTACTGTGATAGTGTGATAGTAGGAAAAAATTCCCACCCCTATAGCTCTGCCTAGGGGCATAACTAGCATTATCTACAGCTACTGTATTATGTTGCTGATATGTACATCCGGGCCAAGAATAAAGGTGAAAGTGGTAGTAAGGCTCAATCCTATTATTCTGCTGAACAGGCAAGGGAGTCTGGGACTCTGGGGGCATGCTCCCTCAGGAAAGTATAAGTACTACAACTTTTTTGTTTTAATTGCTTCATCAAGTATAAAAATTTCAGTCAAAAGGTGATGATCGAGGCTCTGGTCTTATGCACTGGTTGGAGTGGTTGTATCGATACTGCACTGTGACATCCTTGAGGGGTTAGTGCTGGCATTGTCCATGGCAATACTATTCCATCTCCTCGAGTCTTGATGATTGAGTCCTCCATTCCTTTCTCTGCTGCTCTAATCCTGAAGTTGTGACCACAGTCAAAAGGTGACGATCGAGGTTCTGGTCTTGCATCTATACTGTACTGCAACACCCTTGAGGGGTTAGTACCGGCATTGTCCATCGCAATACTGTCCCATCTCCCATTTACAAGTCTTGATGGTTGAGTTCTCTATTCCTTTCTCTGCTGCTCTAATCCTGAAGTTGTGACCAAAATATTAAAAAATGGTTATAACATGATAAATGATTATGATGATAACAATTACAAATGTATTTATAGCTGTGTAGCAACTGTGAACTAATTAAGCACTTGCAAGTTTAATTAGGTGTCTGAAGCATTTAACATGCACAGATATGAGATATATTCGTCACACACAGGCAGTAAAGATAGATTTACTCTAATAGAACAGTCATACTACACTGTAAATTCATACTTCCGAATTTACGGTGTTATGAAACAATCATTATTATGTATGGATTTTACTGACTCTCCAAGATAATATTCTGCATTAATGTTAATTGCTCATTTCCAAAAAAAATTACCTTTTAAACCAAATGTAGAGTCTATCACTGACAAAAATGAGTGATATCCACCCCAAAAACACCTTCGCTGTAAAAAAGGCACGCCCAAGAAACTACAAGTACCTGAAACCCAATGTAAAAAAACAAAAAGAAAAAACAGCTCAGCTGAAGTGAAAAGTAACTGGTAACTTAAAGAGCTGATATCTGAAGCGGCCAAGAATATCGGCAATTACTAAAGTTTAATCCATGCAAGAACACCTTGGCTATATATCAGGTGTGTACATGAAAGTAACTGGCAACTGAAATGGCTGATATCTGAAGCGGCCAAGAATGAATGGTCATTCATATACAACTAATTCAAAAATTTAACACTGCATGAACCTTTATAATTCAGCTGTGTTCTATATTCACTCTTGCTGCATCGTAAAGTAATTTCTTTTAACTCTAATTGGCTGGTAATTTGGCCGCCTTTTTTAATAGTCAGTATAATAGAGCAAAAGAAGGCGGCCAAATTACCAGCCAATTAGAGTTAAAAGAAATTAACACAGCTGAATTATAAAGGTTCAGTGTTAAATTTTTGAATTAGTTGTATATGACCATTCATTCTTGGCCACTTCAGATATCAGCCATTTCAGTTGCCAGTTACTTTCATGTACACACCTGTTTTATAGTCAAGGTGTTCTTGCATGGATTAAACTTTAGTAATTGTATTCTTGGCTGCTTCAGATATCATCTCTTTAAGTTACCAGTTACTTTTCACTTCTGAGCTGTTTTTTTTTTTGTTTTTTACATTGGGTTCCAGGTACTTGTAGTTTCTTGGACGCGCTTTTTTTACAGCGAAGGTGTTTTTGGGGTGTATAGTCTACTTGTAATAAAGAGGACATATGATAATTTTCATACAATATTTATTTTTGCAAAAAAAAAATTGCATCATAAAAAATATGAACAGAATTTTGCTCTTCATGTCTTCCCCCTTTCTGCAGTAAAGAGAAAGGTAAAAGAAACTCCAAAACTGGCCACAGGCTGTCTTTGGAGTATCATACAGTGTGATAATACTGGGACAGTGAAGCTGTGGCCATGGCCCATGATATAATAATTATAACCAAAAAACCTGCCTCGATTTTACCTCACAACAACATGATAATATTGGATAGGTAAAATCAAGCCCAAAAGTGTCTTCAGATCAATCTGAAACATTTCTGTCAAGTTGCTACAGTATTTAGTTGGTAGTTGATATTAATCAGTGAGAACAGCTCACAGCGAACTAGCCATGTGTAAGTCAATAAATATAGTTAGTCGGGTCATCCAGGTCCCACTTTACAGATTATCCGGGTCTGACCTCACATGCTAAATTAATTAGTGTAACGATGTGGACATGTATTAACACGTCATAGTGTAGCCTTGCTTCTTTCGTGAGCCATGTCCACTTATGTAAATTACTGTCTGTAGGCATATGGTAGCCACGGCCATTTGTCAGTCTGTAGGTATGTACGAATCCATGTTTGTTATTGTCTGCAGGCTTATATAGAGCCACGCTCACTAATCAACTGTTTTGTATGAGTCTTAATTTAGAAGAAAAAAATTAGGAAATTTAAATTGGAGTACAGACAGTGTATAATATTGCAATAAAAAGTACTGAAACAAGCTGGATTGGAGTAGTATGTAATGTCCAAATGCTGTAAAACCATAAGAAGTGAATATCCTTACTGTGCTACACTCAAAATGCATGCTAGGGACGTTCAATTTTTATTGTTTTACAGTATTTGGACATTACATACGTACTACTCCAATCCAGCTTGCTTCAGTACTTTTTATTGCAGTAGTGTACACTGTCCCTACACAAATTTAAAGTTCCTAACTTTTTGAAATACAAAAAGAAGTGATATCTATACAAAAACAGCCAAGCTGTGAAAAAAGGTGTGGCCCCCAAAAAACCAGGGTGAAAAAATATGTGAAATCAATTTGGTGGCCAGAAATGACCATGATGGTAGGTTAATGGCAAAAATTTTAATAACGCCACAATTCAGGTGAATTTGGTGCTGAATCCTAGTGAAACTTAGAGAAGGCAACCCAAATTCATCTGAATTGTCATTATTAAAATTTTTGCCATTATACCATCAGTCATTTCTTGGCTGTCACCTTTGATTTCACATCTTTTTCACCCTGGCTTTTTGGGAGCCACACCTTTTTTCACAGCTTGGCTGTTTTTGATTAGATTTCTGACTACTATTGATATATGCTCACCACCATCCCTATAGTAGTACTGTGGCATCAAGACTCATGGTAGTGAGTTGCGCGATCAAAAAACTACAAAGCGCACACCTACAATTAAAATGTACAGCGACTACTGTGACTCATTTACGTGTAGGAACGGTTTTGCAATATTAGCCATTATTATGCAACATTTTTCAATAGATCTGTATTGCATTACATGATAAAAAATTTAGTTGTCATCATTTCCTTGCGACCCTTATAAAATTTTAAAATAAGTGTATTTAGGCATATTTTGTCTTATTTCTCTACCTTGTGTTACACCTACAATCGTATTATACCAGTCAACATACTCATGTTTGTACAGTCCATCAAGTATTGACATAATCAATTCTGGATTGTCCCTACTCGTATTTTCTTTGATCAAACCTCTAACCCAGACAATAACTTTAAAGACACAACACACCCTAATAACTTATAAACAAGTTGTTAAAGTATCAAGAATGTAAGTTTCCTAGAGAAGGCATTTGTAACAGTGATATTTTGTATAATAATCATGCATGCACGCACTAAGCAATGTACCTGTTAACACATGTAGGTAGTGACAGCTTTTGTAAGTATACATATAGAATGGAGGCTAATTAAGACTGTTGTACATGTGGTAGTGTTGGTATAATAGTGTATCAGTTTCACACTGGCGTAGTTGGCAGCAGTTCCTGCGTGGTCGCATTAGTTGCAGACGAAGCTTCACTGAGTCACCTACTTCGTCTAGGCCATGCCAGGCCGGACAGGAGAAAAATCTGTTGTACCGTGGAAACCCTGATAATGGTACCTAGAGAGGTGACTGGAATAACATTGTTGCTTTGTCTTTCTCTGCTGTTTTTGTGCCATAGATCATTCCCCTGGTTGATCACGTGCAACTCGAGATGGCTCAAAGAGACACCACACTACCGCTGTTGCTGGAGAAGTTTGATGGCAGTCAGAACACGATGAGTGGGTGAGTCATTTTGAATACATATCAAAGATCAATGGTTGGAGTGATAATTACGAGGCACTGTGGATAAGAGCTCATGTGACTGGAAGAGCTCACGTAGCTTATAGCCTCTTAACTCACGAGATTCAAAAGTCATTTAATCTGTGTGAAGCAGCACTACGAGAACGTTTCGAGCCAGCCAGCAAAAGAGAACATTATAAACTAGAATTTGAATGAAGGAAGAGAGGTGAGACTGAGAGCTGGGCGGATTTTGGGGATGATTTGCGCTCCTTAGCAGATAAGGCCTTCCCTGAGCTCCAAGATGAGGCAAGAGAAACAATATCGCTTGTGCACTACCTCGATCAGTTAGACTCATAGCAGCTATCTTTGGCAGTAAGGCAGAGTAAGCCACAGACTATCAGGGAGGTGGTTACTATAACCCTCGAGTTTGAATTGTATCTTCTGGCGAGTAATACTAATCACAGTGTAGATCAACCCTTGACAATTGCAGAACAGCCTCTTCACCAATTAAATAGCTTGGTTGACACCCTACACCAATTACAACAAAGGCTAGCAGACCTTGAGGCTAGTGGTTTGAAGTACCCTGCCACACCCCCAGTTTCAAATGGTCGGAGTAAACACCCACGTCACTGTTATGGAAATATTCCTGGAGACCATACTGTTATATGTCGAAGGTGTAAGCAGCCAGGTCACTACACTAGAGGCTGTGCATCAGGTAGAATTCAAAAATCTATTACTGTAACTGATAACTGGATTTCACAGAATCAGCTAGCTAGCACAAACAGTACTGATCGCGTGATCAATGGTGTTACCAATTGCTATCTGAGTGGCCTGTGTTAGGTGAATCTGTCTCATTTCTTGTTGACACTGGTGCAGGTGTATTGCTACTAAATGGGAAAGTGTGGGATAGAATGGTGCCAAAGAATATCAATACTGAAGTCACTGAATTTCATAATCTGGTTGGAGTAGATGGCCATCCTATTAAGGTTCATGGGTCAGCTAGTCTTCCCATGGTCGCAGCTGAAACAGGATTCCTACAGAAATTTATTATTGCAGATAGCATTACAACTGAGGGAATCTTGGGCATGGACTTCATGGAAGAAATAATTGTGTGGTAGATATAGCAGATAAATGAGTTTCTGTTAAGGATGGTAAGTCCCTCTCCCTTGTACCCTCTATGTCAACGTCCAGTGATAATAGTGCTAATAGCATTTAACCATGAAGGTATGACTTTACAAGTACCCTTACCTAACAACCTAACAGCAGCACAAAAGAGTCTCATTGTGCTGATGTTTTAGCCACCAGTAGTGATGATCTAGGATGTACCACTGTTCTGAATCATGAGATCACACTGGTGGAGCCCAGGTAATTTGACAACATTCTAGATGAGTTCCTCTACCTCACCGCAAGAAGGTACATATACTGTTACAAGATATGCTACAGAAGAGAGTCATGTCACCATCCAAGAGTCCCTGGGCCTCCCCAATAGTGTTAGTCAAGAAGAAGGATGGGAGCGCATGATTTTGTGTGGACTATCGTAAGGTTAATGAGGTATGCCTATCCAATCCCCAGGGTTGATGATACACTAGACACACTGGCAGGTTCAGTATGGTTCACAACTCTGGATCTGAAAAGTGGGTATTGGCAGGTGGAAGTAGCTGAGGAGCATCGTGAGAACACTGCATTTTGTACACAGGATGGCTTATTTGAATTTAAGGGTGCTCTGTACAGTTGCACATATGGTTTCCCGTAAATTATGTTTTCTGCTATAACTTATGAACGGATTAAACTATTCTGCTAAACTCTTTTTATTTGCAATAAGCTATCACTTCTGCACAGTTTAGTCCAAATCCCATGTCTTAATTCACTGTAGAAGGCGAGTTATAAATTTTCGCTTTAAACTAGAACTAGTCCCACAGTTTATGCCCTAGAGACTTGATTCTTTAAAAATACATTATTGAAAAGTGTACAAACAAACATGCGTTTCTATTTTTGTTCTCTGGCTTCTCAGTCAACAGATGCTCTTCTTCCGCTTTTGTACTGGCACTAGTCAGTCTTCTTTACCTCCACGCCATTCCTCGCCAGGAGGAGCTATCAAAAAACGACAAACACTCTTTTAATGCATAAATATCATGGTTGCCCATCTGAAATTTTCATGCCTATCAGGTCTAAAATGACAAACTAGTTCTAATTTTAGTATCAAGGTGTAGAAACTGAGGCGCCTGCAGGTAAATTACGGATTGCTATATTCATTAGACCACGATGAAGAAGATACAACACTTACTTTGCTTCTTTCATGTATATCGCTCTTCTTTCTTTGTTTGTGGCAGGTTATTTCATCATAAAAGGCATTTTCTCATTGGGCGCACCACACATTAAACAAGCCACAGACTAATTAGATAATTACTGGTGACCATGGGAATCCATTAGTAAACCCCAGCTGTGTTAACCTCAGAAGCCATACGCGGAACTGTACAGAGCACCCTTAATGTTATGCTGTTTGGTCTTTGCAATGCCCCAGCTACCTTGCAGAGGTTAATGAATTCAGTGATTGCAGGACTACAATAGAGTAGCTGCCTTGTGTACATCGATGACATAATAATTGTCGACAGCACCTTTGAGGAACATCTCTCCAATCTGCGACAAGTATTTGAACATCTTAAGCTATCAGGACTAAAGGTGCAACCATCTAAATGCCAGTTCCTGCAGTAGAAGGTCACTTTTCTGGGACACATCATCTCCCCAAATGGAATTGTTCCTAACCCAGAAAAAACTTAAAAGTGAAACATTGGCCAGTACCATCTTCCAGAGTAGAAATACAGCAATTTTTAGGTTTAGCCAATTATTACCGAAGGTTCATGAAAGACTTTGCTACCCTGGCAAAACCATCGCACCAATTAACAGAGAAAAGGTCTGTCTTCAGATGGACTGCTGAGTGCCAGACAGTTTTTGACTACCTGAAGACTTGTCTCACATCCACTCCAATCCTAGCAATGCCCAATTGGTCACAGCCTTTTATCATTGACACAGATGCCAGTGATACTGGTATAGGAGCTGTGCTTTCACAAGTGGATTCCCAAGGAATGTAACATGTAGTGGCCTATGCCAGCTGCATATTAACAAAGGCAGAGCAAAATTATTGCATTACCCGTAGGGAGTTGCTTGCAGTAGTCACTTTTCTGCAGCATTTTCGACAGTACCTACTTGGGAATCCATTTACATTGCATACTGATCATGGTGCTCTTGCCTGGTTACAGGGATTTAAGAATCCTGAAGGTCAGCTTGCATGATGGTTAGAAAAACTGCAAGAATATCGCTTCTCCATTGTTCATTGTTCTGGCAAGAAACACCTCAATGCTGACGCACTCTCAAGGCTACCATGCAAGCAGTGCGGCAGAGCTTCTCACAATAGCAGCACACTTGTTGGAATGCTTACATCCAACAGTATGGTATGTGGCTACTCACCCCAACAGTTACAACTAGCTGATGAATACATTGGTTAGCTACTCACTTCCAAAGAGAAGGAAGAGCAACCTTCATGTAATTTTGCAAAGAGTCAACCTGTTTCATTTCGTCGACTCTTCTAGCATTGGGATCAACTGGTTATTGTTAATGGGGTATTGTATAGGCAATTCATGCATCCTAACCCACGAGCAGTTAGTTGTCCCAACAGAGTTGAGAGAGAAGATTGTGAAAGACATCCATGAAGGAGTTGCAGGTGGACACCTGGGCCAAGATAAGATGCTTCACCGCCTTAAAGAACGGTTCTACTGGCCAGGCCATTACAATAACGTAAAAGACTGGTGTCACACATGTGCCACTTGTGTTTCTCGAAAATCATAAACACACTCACCTAAAATGGCATTAGGTACAATTTCCACTACCTATCCCACCCAAGTAATGGCTGTTGACCTAGTTGGTCCTTTACCAGAGAACAAGAAAGGGGAATAGTTACATCATGGTCATGGGAGATCATTTATCCCACTGGATGGAAGCCATACCCATACCCAACCAGGAAGCTTCTACAGTGGCAAACAAGCTAGTAGATGAAGTATTCCTTCGCTTCTCTGCTCCTGAACAGCTGCACTCAGACCAAGGGAGGCAGTTCAAATCGCAGTTAGTGAGTGAAGTATGCTAACTTTTTCATGTGCATAAAACCTGAACTTCACCTTATCATCCTCAGAGTGATGGGCTTGTCGAGCAATTCAACAGAACCATGCTATCAATGCTGGCTACATGCGCTAAAGACAATCCATTAGATTGGGAGGACCACATACGAAAGGTGTGCATGGCTTATAATTCAAGTGTACAGGCTTCAACAGGGTACACTCCATTCTTCCTGATGTTTGGTAGACAAGCAAGAATCCCTGTTGATGTAATGTATGGAACTCCAAATTCCAGCACACAGACTATTCATGAGTATGCTGTGACTCCAAGGAAACAAATGGACAAGGCATTCAGGAAACACTCTCTCACAAACCACATTAGACACAAAGAAATTTATGATAGAAAAGTACATGGGAAGCCATACAGCAATGGAGACCTTGTGTGGTTGCACAATCCAGCTAGTTGTAGAGGAGCCAGCAAAAAGCTATGTCATCCATGGTCTGGCCCATACAAGGTTGTAAAGAAACTGTCAGATTGCAACTACAGAATTGAGAAGCTGCAAGGAAGAAGGTATAGGAGATTTTGACTGTTGTTAAAACTGTGTCCTACGAACATACATTTAGACGAAAATCAACTATCACAAGTAGAGCCACCACACACAGCACAACTTCTGCGGCAGCATGAGAGAGCGCCGGTGGGACAGTTAGTGGATGATGATGATGGTTTTGATGAAATACCTATGTCACAAGCAGCACCCCCTGGAAGAAGTGATTTGACAGCAGCTACAGAGCAGCCTACACCAACTAGTTGAAACCCAAGGCGAGAGCATCAGGCACCTTCTAGATATAATGACTTTGCATCACTAAGTTGTGTCAAAGACGGGATGTCTTTTTAGAAAAGGGGGATGACATAGCAGTGATATTTTGTATAATAATCATGCATGCACACACTAAGTAATGTACCTGTTAACACATGTAGGTAGTGACAGCTTTTGTAAGTAAACGTATAGAATGGAGGCTGGTAAAGACTGTTGTACATGTGGTAGTGTTGGTATATAGTGTATCAGTTTCACACATTTCAACCATAAATTTTGTAGACTCTATTTAGTGCCACACACCATGTGGTGCTTTAATTGTTGTGACTTGTCACTACAAAGAATCAAGAATATGTAGTAAATGAAACCTTCTGGTAGTGCATGCTCAAACAAGCTGAATAGCCTTGTTACATTGGAATATCCACCTCTAACAACAAGTGGTCACTCCCAGTCACAGATCAAAGGAATTTGTGGGTATACATATCTGATATTACCCTGTGGTCAGGGCATTATCTGTATAATGCCCTGTGGTTAGGGTATTATTTTTATAATGCCCTCTGGCTCACAAGGTATATCTTTAGGACTTGTCTGTTTATTATAACAAACGTACATAGCTGCAACGTTACCTGCTGCCTAGCCACAATTGAATCTTTCAGAATTGTATATAAAATGGCTTCATTTGTATAGGCATAGGTGGTTAATCACCTGGTAGGTTATTAGCCTGCAATAGCAGTGTTGCATAATAGTTGTAACACGGGTATACTTGTGGTCCGCCTGATATGTCCACCTGAAGCATGAGGGCCACATTCGTGTCCACATTACAACTATAAAATATACCACCTTCACACCTCACTTCAAAGGGAGGGGAAGGTGTATAAATGCCATCAGTGCTCAGGAATGCATTAATGAGAAATGGAGGTATATCCCTCCTATATAGGAGGATATAACTCGTATATACTACCTCCAATTCCAATTAGTGCATTCCAGGCATTCTGAGAAATCATTTCATTTCTTTGGTGAAACTGTGTGATCTCTGCTTTAGTATAGTGACACTTCACAGGGTCGATAGTGGGTTTTAGTTTTGTAAAGTGGGCTATAGTCTAGCTTGGAGAAGAAGATAGTTCGTTGTTTTATTGAATGAAGAAGGTCACAGGTTAGTTTATATTGCTGTTTTGATTGGCTCTAATCACATGGTGCAATGTCCATGTATTAGTGTTGTTTTAGGTAACTAAGACTAAAACTAAAAGTGGTTTTAGTTAGGGCTTTTACTTTTAGTTATCTGAAACTAGAACTAAAACTTAAGTTTTTCTGATTTGTCAAAAGACTAAAATTACAATTTTTATGCTGAAACTTATACTAAAGCTAAAAATATCGTTTAATGTTTATAACTGAAACTAAAACTAAAAGTAGTTGCCAAGTATACAAATAATTAAAACCAAAAGTATTCTTACCACCCACAATTATAAAAGTTTTTGATTACTTAAAACTAAAAGTACTTTGCTATATTGTAGTAACACATATAGCTAATTATTCACTATACACATACTATCTCCCAGTGTATATAAAAGTAACTAAAAGTGTTTTGCTATTAAGATATTTGATGATCATCACAAGGGTTTAATGCTAAAAAATTTGCTGCTACACTGTCAAGCAGGATGTAGCTAACTTAAACTATCGCAGAGTTTAATAATAAGAGCTCTTTTAAAATTAGTAAAATCATGTGCACTGTATTATACTTGTTCTTTGAAAAAAAATCATGTAGGTAAAACTACAAGTGACTGCTGCATTCATTATTGCATAAACCAAACACAGTGGATTGAAAGAACGTAACTGTGCATCAAATTATTGAAGGGTGGCATGCACTGACTGCTAATATTCACTACAATTGTTTTGGCGCTTTATGCAGCGAATCTTGGTACCATGGTACATTCTGTTGATCTTGTGCTTACCATGTCTATCTTGGCACCTTAATTGTCACATTGTGTATCTTGTATTTTCAGAAACATTTAGTGTATGTTTTGCCACAAAAAACAAGCAAACTTATTATGCTTTTAAATTTGCAGATGTGTAATTTCTCAATGCAATAACACAAACACTTTTTGCCATTTCGCACTTGTCCACCACTGTCTAGTGATAGTGGTTGTTTTGGTAAGTTGTACAGGGTTCCATGGTTCTCTTATATTTGAAGCCACAGGAATTACTAATGTAATCCTGCCAATCCTCCTGCACTATCACACCTCAAGCTAACCTTTGAGTTGGAGGCTACTCATGGAATGGGGGAAGTTGAAGCAAAAGTCTACCCCATGAGGCTCGCATGTGGGTGCATATCCTCCCCCAACTTGACATGCATCGTTTCTTTTTTTTAATTTATTAATTAAGCTTATAATTTTTGTTTGTTTTATTATTATTTGCAATGCTTATCATACAGTACTATAGTAACTGTACAGTAGGGACCATAAAGGAGTAGACGTGGCCCACGAAATAACATCACCCAAAAGCCAGCCTCAATTTTCCCAGACGATGATGAGGCAATATTGGTTAGGTAAAACTAAGCCCAAACAAGCTTTCAGATCGACCCGAAACGCTTTCAACAAGTTCCTATGGAATTTTAAAAATATATGTTCAACGGAATTTTCTAGTGACTGACTGACTGATTCCTTCATCAGACAAGTGTAACTTGATAATGGCTAAGGCTACGGGCTTGATTTTTTTCACTGTTTGATGTCGCTTCGGCCCAAGAGGTGCCTTTTGGCATACCACAGTACGTACAATGCATTCTTCATGGACTTACTAGTCTACTCCTTTGTGTGCCATTCATCTTTGCTGACAGCAAAAGGTGTCGATTTGGCAGTAGAACATGATGGCTTCCCTTCAAAATGGAAATTGTCCGTACTTTTCATAGTGGCTATTTTGATTGCAGAGGTGCTTTTCAAACAGTTCTCGATTCGTACTGCTGTGTAACGGGTTGAACATAGCCAACAGCAAAGCATAATGGATACTTCACTTTTCAGACGATAATTAATATAATTGGGACGCACGGCACTATTTATTTCTTTTGATATGCGTGGATTGTAGGAACAGTTCTTGATTTGAAATACTGTGTAACAGGTTGAACACAGCTGACAATGAAGCGTAATGGATACTTCACTTGTCAGACAATAATTGATATAGCTGGGGTGCGTGGCGCCATTTCAGATGTGGTATGTGTGGGTTCATAATAAAATTATTTGCAAAAAAAAAGTTATCAAACAAGTACGTGAAAAAATTTGGAATTTTCAACTCGAGTAGGGACCATAGCACATTGATAAAAAGTATTGAAACAAGTTAGAGTAGTCCATGATATTAAATCACAGTAAAACAATAAGAAGTGTTATATCCCTACTGTGCTCAAAATACCATAATGGTAAAGCACATTAGGGATATAACATTTCTTATTGTTTTACTATGATTAACATCATGGACAACTCCAACTTGTTTCAGTATCAATGTGCTATGGTCCCTACTCTAGTTGAAAATTCCAAATTTTTTTGTGTACTTGTATATTCACAATATATACACATATTTTGAATGTAGTTTCCTAGATCTAGGGGTGGACTTTGAGCGGGGACAAAATTTTTCCAACTTCCATGTGACCTCCCTACCCCATCTGTGTGCTCTTTTCTGATGCATGCATTTGAGAGTTATCCTGATTATAATGTTCACTTTCCTGTCTACTTTGCATTGTGGAACCCATTTACCCTATTACATCTACCTGGTCATCAACTACACGCTGTCAGTATGGATATGCATGCAGCAGTGATATTTTTGGCCAGAAAAGACCAAATGATCATAAAAGTACTATGGTATTTGTTTTGGGTATATATTTCTGTATGTTGTTTTTAGGGCTCCAGTCCACTCAAAATCAGCATATTCCCTGCTTAAATATTACAATTACAATGGTACCGTATGGATACCTGAAACTAAAACTCTTGAAATCTAAGATCTAAAACTATAACTAAAATGTATTGAAGATAGTAACTAAAACTAAACTTTAACTAAAACTATAAAAGTCAGGCATCTATAAAACTATAACTAAAATATATTAATGATGATAACTTTAACTAAAACTTTTTCAATCTACAGCTACAACTAAAACTAAAAGTCAAATGCATTACTAAAAGAACACTACCATGTATATAGATAGGCATTAGACGTGGTGCTTAATTGATTTGGCCATTGGTGTAAAGATGTTCACTACTTTATTCATGGCTAGTAAAGTAAGTACTAGTGCACTTTAATTGTCTCTATATTGCTGTTTTGAAACCTGGCACAATGTCACACACATGTAGTGACTGGACGTGGCACTTCATTGACTAGGCCATTAACACTGTAAACACATTTACTGCTTTAGTTTATTTATGGCTAGTATAGTAAGTACTTTAGAGCTGTTCAGCTCTTGTTTCAGCTTCCTGCGTTTAACTGCATACCAACAATCGAAGCGATCTGCATGCTCATGTAGATACCTTATGTTCAGCCTCTCAACAATGCCTTGTTGTTGCTCTTACGACGTTATCCACAATCAAAATTCACATGTTCCCATATAAATACACTCGCAAAGCATTCCTGCAGTTTCCCACACTTGCAGGTGAGTGACCCAAGTTAGTTGTAATATGTACATTTTTCAAATTCCTGTTATTAAATATTTATAATCTACTTAGCCAAGTGTATGTTCTGGCAAAAATTCAGCCTCATATGCCAATAACTTACAGTCCTATAAGGTAACAAATGCAGAAAAATCAATTTGTACAGCAAGTATAGGAAAATAAATTACAGGCACATACTAAAATGGCTATAACTTACAAGCAGAATGACATACAAAGTTGAAATTGCACCATTGTGTTTGCCATGAAAAGGAAAATCGATTACTGGGCACATTTTTTCTTGTAACACATTCTTCACTACATATGAAGGCGAAATAAATGCATACAAAAAATGATTGTGTACTATCACTTTGATGTGACAAGAACAAATGCCCATAACTTGCATATTCGTGGGTATACGGCATTGCAACAAACATTTTCAAACTCCTCTTGAGTAGGCAAATAAGATGATATCCAGGTTTTTGTTGTTAGGTCCTTTCTTCACTAAGTACAAAGTAATTAAAAATTTACAGATTTTTTTAAATAATACACAAGTATTTCACCCATTTGTATTCAGTGCTTTGCAATGTAAATTAAGGTGTGTCAGGTTTTCGCAGATCCAGTCACATTTATATATTCTCCATTATAATTAAACTATGACTGGGTTTTCATGAAAGACATTTGAAGCAATCTACTACAATTGTGACCTAATTTTAGAAAACCGTTGATCTACATACAAAAGTACTTTTGTAATAAAACACATTTAAAAACAATGGGTAAAGCACGCAAGCTCCAGAAAAAATGTACACAAATTTTTATTGCCTTGCTGGTCAGTGAATTGACACTCCAGAGGATAACTCCTGGGCATCATCGTGTTCTCCTATTCATAGGGAGTTCAAAAATCCTTGTTTCATCTTCATACACAGGTGGATTTCTGATTTACAGACATTTGTTTACGTTATGGTGACGAAAGAATTTATGGCAAACTTTCTTCAATGAATTTGACTTCCTTCCGGATCACAGAAGAATACCTTTGGCAAAAAACTATACCTTGGTAGATTCACAAATGCATGGCGAATACAATGAGCAAAGATTCAACTTCGTACGCTGTAGTATCAGTAAGTTATGATAGTTTATGTAAGCGCCTGTAGATTATTTTCTCAATGTCTTCTGTACATATTGATTTATTCACTCGTCTGCCTGTCTACTGCTGTATTTCCCACACTGCTTAACTCGTGAAGCTGAAACTTAGCCAGTCCATTCCTCTGTCCCTGCAGACAACAAAGAACCAACAAAATGAATTTTGATAAATGTGCATATATCAATGGTTTTCTAAAATTAGGTTACAATTGTTGGTTGATATTTTTGGTCAGACTTCTAGTCCCTACTATTTTGTACTGTGTATCAATAATACTGCATTTTTATGTAGTTTCCTGTCCATCACTGACCGATGCTAATAATGGAGTGACGACTTGTTCACTGGGAGATGATGGAGTTCCTTCCTATGAAGACACTTGTAGTTTCACATGTAACACTGGTTATGAGCTAACTGGTAGTGACACTAGGACCTGTCAGAGTGATGGGAGCTGGAGTGGTAGTGATGATGTGTGTAGAAGAGGTGAGTAAGGTGTGTAGATGTGTGATTGTTTTAGCAGTGTCTTGTATGTAGATCCCTGTCCATCACTTACTGATCCTAATAATGGAGTGATGACTTGTTCACTGGGAGATGATGGAGTTCCTTCCTATGAA